>NC_029791.2:33640594-33645771 GCF_000816755.2 Arachis ipaensis
TTTTTTGTTCTTTCTATATACAAGAGCATCAATGCATAAGGTTTTACATTTGATCAATACATGAGTATGTACCCAATTCCCAATATTTTCAATAACAATACAAAATACCCTTTTATTCACCCAATGTCCCAAGGTTCCCACACTTGAATGATACTCACACACACTAGCCTAAGCTAATCAAAGATCCAAATTAAGGGACAATTATTGTTTTTCGCTTTAAGGCTTGTAATGTGCTAAAATAAAAATAAGTGGGTTAAGCGTAGGCTCAAATTTGGCTAACAAAGGAAGATAAAAGGTAAGACTATTTGGGTAGGTGAGCTAATAAAATGATGGCCTCAATCATATAAATGCATGAATACACAAAATAATGGACATAAAGAATCAAACAAATCAAAGATTACAATCATAGAAAGAGAATAATGCACACAAGAAAGAAAAATAAGTGGTTATAAGATGTAACCACATCATTAGGCTCAAATCTCACAAGCTTGTGTTCTTAGCTCAAAACATGTTCCACAGTATATATAATTCAAGCAAGTTCTATGAAAAGTTTTCACTCAAATCAATTGACATGCCCTATAGATAGAAATCTTGAAAAATTCTCATTATTTTGACTAAGCTTATTGTGTATACATATGCAAAAAATAAGAAAATGAAAGTAAGAATCCTAAGAACCTAAAATTAAATGCAAAAGTGGCTTTTGAGTATGGTTGAGGGTTATGTTGAGGGTACGGCTCATAGGCATATGGTGGTGGTTCTTGAAAGTCACAAGGGAGTTCACCATAGCCATTAGATTGATATGCATCAAAGAATGGCTCTTCTTCATAGTGTATTGGTGGAGGTTGTTGCCATGAAGATTGATCATGTGCATGTGGCTCTTCCCACCTTTGGTTATCCCATTCTTGATACACATCTTCATTGTAGCCCCCATTACCTACAACATAGTTGTAATCACACTCATAGCCAAAGTGAGAATTCATGATAGCAAGAGAAAATAAAAATAAAATCAAATAAGAAGCAAGAAAATTAAATCCTAAAAACTAGTAAGAACTAACAAAGAAGCAAAAGGCAAATATATTCACAATATTCACATATATACAATAACCAATAACATAACACCATTGCAATTCCCCGGCAACGGCGCCATTTTGACGAATGGATTTTTGACGGTTTAGAATTTCACAAATGAATTCTCGTTGCAAGTATAGTTCCTAAACCAAACAATAATCCTTTCATACAAAAGATTGTTTGTCACAAGTAACAAACCCCTAAAATTAATAACCGAAGTATTCAAACCTCGGGTCGTTCTCCCTAGGAATTGTAATGAAGTGTCTTGTTATTGGTTATGAGTTATTTTGGGGTTTTGGATAAGAAGCATGAAAAGTAAATGGCAATGAAAATAAACTAACAACTTATAAAAGGCTCTTGGTAAGGTGTGAGAACTAGAAGTCCTATCCTAGTTATCTTTCTCAATTGTGATGAGAATTGCTCATTGCTACCACTTAGTTAACCCTTACTAATTAAAGGAAAGTCCTAGCCAACTCCCAAGGAAAGACTAGCTTTAGTGCACTCCAAACCAATTAGCAATCTCTCCAATTATCAATCAACAAAGGAATTAGATAACTCAAGTGTCACTAATTACTCTACCTAGGCCAAGAGGAACAAAATCTACACTAAAACTAAAAGAGACATTTCAACAAACACATAAAGTGTAAGAGGAGTAAACATTATTAAATGCAAGAATTAAAGGAATCTACAACTACAAAAACAAGAGATCAACAATAGAAAAGCAAAGAAGGCACATTTATTATGAATTACCTCTTATTGAATTGAAAGAAAATAGAAGGAGCAAAAGTAGATCTACAACAAAACATAAGAACAACATAAAGGAAATTACAACAAAAGAATAGAAGAAGATTGAATGTAACAACAAGGAATTGAAAGGTAGAAGGAGATGAAAGCATGAATTAAAATCTAGATCTAAGGTTATTGAACTAAACCTAATCCTAATTCTAGAGAGAAGTGAGAGCTTCTCTCTCTAGAAACTAACTCTCACTACTAAACTAAGCTAAAACTAAACTAATGGTCACTAACTTCTAAAGTATGAAAAGTATGAAAAGTATCTTCATTTCTAATAAAATGATGGCCTCAATCATATAAATGCATGAATACACAAAATAATGGACATAAAGAATCAAACAAATCAAGGATTACAATCATAGAAAGAGAATAGTGCACACAAGAAGGAAAAATAAGTGGTTATAAGATGTAACCACACCGTTAGGCTCAAATCTCACAAGCTTGTGTTCTTAGCTTAAAACATGTTCCACAATATATATAATTCAAGCAAGTTCTATGAAAAGTTTTCACTCAAATCAATTGACATGCCCTATAGATAGAAATCTTGAAAAATTCTCATTATTTTGACTAAGCTTATTGTGTATACATATGCAAAAAATAAGAAAATGAAAGTAAGAATCCTAAGAACCTAAAATTAAATGCAAAAGTGTTGGGATTAGAAATTTGTCACCCAAAATCGCCGACCGGTCGGACGACCTCCCCATTAGCAATGTATAGTAAACAAAGTCAATACTCCAACACTTATGATGAAAAGAGAGAAAATAAAATGAAAACTAAACTAAAACTAACTAATCAACTAACTAACTAACTAATTAACTAACTAACTAACTAACAACCAACTAAAATAAATGGTTATCGATGGTGTTTGGAAGTGTTGGATGAGGGGTAGGAGGAGGGAAGAAGAAAGGAAAAAGGGAGAAATGGAAGGAGGAGAAGAAAAGAAATGGATGGAAGAAAGGGCATCCACGCGCACGCACGCATGGCACGCGCGCGTCGTTGGCTTATTTCGAGAGTGGCGCGTATGCGTCATGTGCGCGTACGCGCGAGTTGGTTTGTGCGAAAGGCACAATGTTGGCGCGGCGCAGGCACAACTCTCTGGAAAATGTATGGAGGTTGGAACTTCTCAATCCACGCGTACGCAGGCATGGCGCGCGCGCGTGGATGGTCGGAAATGCTGTAAGTGCGCGTACGCACCATGTACGCGTACGCGTGGATGGTGCTCTGTTTTTGAAAATTTTTTTTTCTATGTTTTTGCACCAATCCAAGCATTCCAAACCTCCAAACAGCTACCAAAACACCATAAAACCTTATTTAACATACTTAAACTACCAAACATACTCAACTAACTAAACAAAACATGAAATTAAGCTAATTCTACCAATATATACAAAAGAGAAAATGAAAGGATTTTACCATGGTGGGTTGTCTCCCACCTAGCACTTTTGTTTATTGTCCTTAAGTTGGACTTATGGGGAGCTCCTCATCAAGGTGGCTTGTGCTTGTATTCATCTTGGAACTCCCACCAATGCTTGGTTCTCCATTGTGCCCCAAGATTCTTCATGGATTGAGCCAAGTCTTGATGGAGTTCTTCACAAGCTTGGGGCTCCCAAAGTTGATCCTCTTCTTGTAATCCGGGATCTCACACTTTGTTTTCACACCCGTCTTGAGGTTGATCATCATTATAAGTCCAACCGGGTGGTGAACAAGATGAATTCTCTATATAGTGGCCAACAATCCTCCTAGACCCATCTAATTGAGCACTATTCCAACCTTTATATCTCATGTTTGATGCATCAACCATAATGAGCCTTGATTTGCAACGCCAACCACAAAACCTTTTTCGTTTACGCTTCATCCCACAAAGCTCCCTAAGTTGGCCATCCGTTTCAAGCAAACCATATTCAAGTGGGATAATAAAGCTAATAGAAATAAATTTCACCCACTCAAATGAAGGAGTAGATGGCAACCTAGGCAAAGACAACTCCAAGAGTTTTGATAAAGCGTATTCAATTCCCATCCTCCTTTTTCTAAGGATTTCCACCTCTTCACAAGACTTCTCAATTATAAGCCTTTGTTCAACAATTTTATATAAACCTTTCCTCCTACTCAAGTCATAAATGGGAGGGTAAGAAAAATTTACCTCCACATTGCTTTCCATCTTGTTGGGAGAAGGTTCTTCATGCTCAAAGGATTCTCTTGTGGTTGAAAATTTTCATATATTTGTGGTTGAAAATTTTCATACAATTGAGGTGGTTCATCTTGGTAATAACATGGAGGGGGTGGCTCTTGGAAGTGGTGATGTTGAGATGGTGGTGGCTCTATATGTGGTTCATATGGCTCATACGGTTGTTGTAATGGTAGATACGAATGAGGGTCATATGAAGGTGGTTGGTGAAAAGTGGCTTTTGAGTATGGTTGAGGGTTATGTTGAGGGTACGGCTCATAGGCATATGGCGGTGGTTCTTGAAAGTCACAAGGGAGTTCACCATAGCCATTAGATTGATATGCATCAAAGAATGGCTCTTCTTCATAGTGTATTGGTGGAGGTTGTTGCCATGAAGATTGATCATGTGCATGTGGCTCTTCCCACCTTTGGTTATCCCATTCTTGATACACATCTTCATTGTAGCCCCCATTACCTACAACATAGTTGTAATCACACTCATAGCCAAAGTGAGAATTCATGATAGCAAGAGAAAATAAAAATAAAATCAAATAAGAAGCAAGAAAATTAAATCCTAAAAACTAGTAAGAACTAACAAAGAAGCAAAAGGCAAATATATTCATAATATTCACATATATACAATAACCAATAACATAACACCATTGCAATTCCCCGGCAACGGCGCCATTTTGACGAATGGATTTTTGATGGTATAGAATTTCACAAATGAATTCTCGTTGTAAAGTATAGCTTCTAAACCAACAATAATCCTTTCATACAAAAATTTGTTTGTCACAAGTAACAAACCCCTAAAATCTATAAACCGAAGTATTTAAACCTCGGGTCGTCTCTCAAAGGACTTGCAGGGTAGTATTCTTGTTATTGGTTATGGACTTGTTTATTTTGGGGTTTTGGATGAGGAATGTGAATAGTAAATGGTAGGAAAAACTTTATTCACAAAATGGTCTTGGCAAGGTTTGGTTGTCAAGGGTCTTCATCACTATCACTAGCCACAAGTATGGTAGTTGCAAGGATTAATCCCACTTAGTCATCCTTAAATCGATTAACAAAGGAAAGTCAAATGAGTTATATCAATCCTAGTCCATAAGTCCTAACTCTCCACTAATTCAATTAGTGAGAACTAGAGTCAATG
>NC_029791.2:33645872-33655416 GCF_000816755.2 Arachis ipaensis
AGTATCATGATTACAAAACCTAGAAACAAAATAAGAGAAATTACAACAAGAGAATAGGGAGAGAGAGAAGAACCAAAGTGTAGCAATCGTCAATTGAAGGTAGAAGTAGAAGGAGACTTGAATTAAACCTAGAACTATGAGATCCTAATCTAACCCTAATTCCTAATCCTAATTCTAGAGAGAAGAGAGAGCTTCTCTCTCTAAAACTCTAAACTAAAAGTGAAAAGTGGTTGGGGATGATAAAATGATGCCTTCCCCTTAATCCTTCATCGTTTTATTCCTTTCCCTTAGCAATTTGGCGCCAAAAATGGGTTCAGAAACCCTCTCAAATCGCCAGGCACGTGTTGCATTAGTGAGGTCATGTGCCCTCATCGACGCATGCGCGCACATTACGCGTGCGCGTCCCTGGCTAATTCTGCGATGTGCGCGCGAGCGCCTTGTGTGCGTGCGCGTGCATGGCTGACTTTGCTTCTTTGACTTTTTATGCTTCTCTCCACTTGTATGCTTCCTTCCTTGCTTCCTTTGATCCATGCCTAGCCTATTTCAATCCTGAAATTACTAGCAAACACATCAAAGCATCTTATGGAATCAAAGAAGAACTAGAATTCATCAAAATAAGGCTTAAAAAGCATGTTTTTACACTTAAGCACAAATATGGGAGAGATAACAAAATCATGCTAATTCCTAGGCTAAATGTGACAAAAGGTTATCAAGATGCTCTAAATTCAATACAAAACAAACCGTCAAATTGGGGTTTGTCACCTCCTCTGTTCTCTCATTACGATCACCATTATTTTCAATCCGAGCATTAGTTAACTCAGCGATCTAGTTCGCCATCCTTTTCCTTCGCCATACGTTGATTTTCTTGTTGTAGCTCAGTTACCATGCGAAGGAGTTCGGAAGGTGTCAAAGGAAGTAGATCAGCCATGGATGGACACGAAAGTTTTGAGGCCAAAAAAGGAAAAGAGGGTTATATCTCAGCCCCACGGTGGGTGCTAATTGTTCTTGGGTGAGTAACCTGGATGTAACTCGGTTCCTGACAGTCGATGCCGAGCTGTTGTCTCAACACCGAGCTATAGGCTTGAAAGCCCGAGCTTTTCGTCCAGAAGTGTATCACTTTTTAGAGAGAACAAACAAAAAGGGAGAGTGTACCTGCAAAAGGCACTCCGATGCTTAAGTCAGTATTGTATATTTTTTCATATCTCCAAAGATAAGAGGTCGTACCTTTTATACATAAGGTAGAGCGGGGTTGTTACGGTTTGGCAATTATTTTCATTGAAAGACAATTATTATATATTAGGTCGTTATGATACCTATCTTATGTGAATTCGAATTATGACGTTTGAGTGTCATAACATACAAGGGCCGAGCTATAACGTATGAATCTGATTTATTGCTTTTCGGTTTTAAATTTACCGACCCTATCAAAAGATATTTGTAATATACGATAGGAGAAATTATGTGATCTCATATTCATCGATGTATCACACATCAATTATTATAAAGTATATATAGTTTGGTTAGCCATACGTCTTACACTTAAATGTTCTAAACTTTTTTTTCTTTTAATATGGATAGAGTATTAGTTAGAAAATAATTATATATTCCTCTCTTTAATTCTGGATAGATGGCATAAGCAACACTTTAGAGATATAACTGAGAAGATAAAGAAGTTCGAAGATGAGATAAAAAAAAAAAAAGGTAGATGGTATGGTTAGTAGCAGGATTTATGATGGTACAGTGGAGGCAAGGAGAAATACGTTAGTTAGGTATTGTGAGAAGTGGTATGTTAGACAGGATATTCACTGGAAGCAATTATTTAGATCTCGACATGCTAAGGAGATGGATAGGAACACAAGATACTTTCACTAACATTACTTTGGCGAGAAGAAGGAATAACTGGATTGAGACATTGGTGATTAATGGGAGATTGGTGGGGAATCATGCGAGGATCAAGGTTGTAATTAGAGACTTTTATAAAAACTTGTACCACCAAATATCTTCTCCAAGTATTAGCTTTAGTGATGATTTAATCAATTGGATAAAGATGGAGGAAGCTGAAGTGCTAGAGGTGATGCTGTCGGTGAAGGAAATGAAAGAGGTAGTTTGGGGTTATAAATCATCTAAGGCTCTAGGTAGTGATGGATATAACATAACTTTTACAAAAAAATGTGTTGGGAGGAGATTGGAATGGAATTTACTACAGCTGTGATGAGTTTTTTTGAGACAACAATGTTACCAGTAGACTCTAATGTTACATGGGTAGCTTTGACTCCGAAATTTGTTGGGGGAAAAAGATAAAGACCTTAAACTTATTGATGCGTGAGCATCTTTTCTATATTTTCTTACTATTTTAGATGTAAATTTATTGAGTTTTATTAAGATTTTAGTGCTTGAAGCCTATTTGGATGCTACTTTGAGGCGCATTGTCGTTTTATTTGTATTAGGAAAAATATGGGCAAGTTTAGCAGAATTCGTGCAGAAGAAAAAGGAAGAAATTTGATGCTGCCAAGCTGGCGCTAAACGCTGTTGCCTGGCGTTTGGCGGCAAGTGCCTCGTACTGTGTGCAAGCGCTCTTTTGAGTTGGCGCTAAACGCTACTACTTGGCGTTTAGCACGAAAGACCTCGTAAAGTGCACCCAGAATTTCACACTATCAGCGCTAAACGCTGAATCTGGCGTTTAGCGCCAGGAAGACAGCAAGACTAGAAACTCTCTACCTCAGTGGCGCTAAACGCCAAGTCTAGCCTTTAGCGCCAGTAGCGCAAATATGATTTTCAAGGAATGCTTTGTTGGCTTAAATTTTCATTAATATTTAGTTTTATTTTATTTTCTTTTGGTTATTATTATTTCAAAACACATTCTTTTAGGTTTAGAATTTATTATTCTATTTTATTTTCAAATCAAATTAGGTTAGATATAAAAAGGAAAAAGATTTAGCCCTTCGAGCTATCTCCTCTCTTCTACCTGATTCTACACTTTACACACTTTTGAACCCTAACTTTTTTCTGAGTCATGAGCAACTAAACCTCCATTGTTAAGGTTAGGAGCTCTGTTTATTCTATAGATTAATACTATTATCACTCTATTTTAATTATTGTATTGATCTAAATTCAAGGATTACTTTCATTTTTCATCTTATGAATTTGAGTGTATTAGAAAATAACTCTTGTTCTACATGAATTCTTGTTGATTCTTGAAAAAGTTAACTCACTTGAATAATAGCTTGAAAGTAATTCCTCCTAAATCACTAATTACCTGGACTTAACAGGATATGTGATATATAATCCTCTTATATTTGAGTAATTAAGGTTTTTGTGGCTAATAAACTAGAACTGGACTTAACCCTTTAATCTATATTAAGTGACTAAGGAATTGGTGATTGATTAGGTTAGAAGAGACTAAATTACTAAGGAATTAGGATTTAGTCAATTAGGGTTTGCCATGAATTAGATCTTGTATGATTAAAATAGTTGGTAAGAAATATAAATCTGGAAAAATAAATACCTCTAAAACCTTAAATGTTCTCTCACATTATTTTCACATCAAATTTACTGCTTGCTTTCTATACTCCTGATTTACTATTTAATGTAATTTGAACCCTAAAACACTCCTTTCTGCTTGTCTGACTAAGTGACTCATTCAACCATTGTTTCTTGGTCCATTAATCCTTATGGGATCGACCCTCACTCACTTGAGGTATTACTTGGTATGACCCGGTGCATTTGCCGATTCAGTTGTGGTATTCAAAATTCCATACCACCTATCAGCATGGTTGGATATGTTTATAAGATTATATCTAAAGTTTTGATGAGAAGAATGAGGAGTGTAATGCCAAATTTAGTTGAAAAATCACAAAGTTCCTTTGTTAAGGGGAGAAAGATACATGGTGGAAACTTTAATTATATGTGAAATCGTGCAATGGTTGAAATTGAAGAAGAAGGCATCAACAATCACCAAAATAGATTTCTAAAAAGCCTATGATAGAATTAAGTGGAGCTTTGTTGATATTGTGCTAGAAAAGATGGGGTTCAATAGAAGATGGAGAGCATGGATAAGAGAGTGTATTAGGTTGGCATCTATCTCTATTATGGTTAGTGGTCACCATCGAAACCATTCAAGATGACGAGGGGCTTTGTCAAGGAGATCCATCTTTGCCATTTTTGTTCATTCTTATAGTGGATGTGTTGAATAAGATGATTGGGGAGGCGATAAGAAACAGGCGAATATATATCTCCACTCTTAGTGGGTAGGGATAATATAGCGTTATCATCTCTACGATTTACTGATAACACTATATTATTCTATCCACCGAAAGAGGAGGCAGTAAAAAATTATAAGAGACTTCTAAGGTATTTTGAAATGATGTTTGGGTTGAGTATTAATTTTGAGAAATGCAGTTTGATACTAGTGAATTGCAGTTAGGAGTGGATTGAATGGATGTGTCAGCTATTGGGGTGTTAGGCGGCAGCTTTACCAGTGAGGTACCTTGGTATTAACCTGGGAGCAAAGTCGAGGTTAGTAAAAATTTGGAAGCCAGTAATAGATAATGTGGAAGAGACACTTAGCTTGTGAAAATCAAAGGTCCTTAGTAAAGCTAGAAAGATGGTTCTCATTAAGTCAATCATCAATACTTTAACTATTTTTTATTTGAGTCTGTATAAGATGCCAATTGCAGTTGCGCGAATAATAATTTCATTGCAAAGGAGGTTCTTTTGAGGAAGGAAGAGGACGACCTAGTTTAGCTCTTTTAAAGTGGGAGATGACACAGACACCAAAGAAACTTGGAGAGTTGGGAGTGAAGATTTGGTTGTTCGTAATACTGCTTTGTTGTTTAAATGGTGATGGAGATTTTCAAAAGAGGATTATTCATTATGGAAGAAGATTATATGCTCATATAATAACTTGAATCCTAATCAGTTGTTGTCAACTCAAATATTATCAGTAAAAGGGGTCTGTGGAGAAACATATATCAACTGCAAATAAAGGAGTAACATGTCAGAGAGAAGATGATTAATAGCCTTTATGGAAGTAGGGGATGGTAGATCAACCAGATTTCGAGACGATACATGGCTCTAAGCAGAATAGCTGAAAGATCCCTTTTCGAGAATCTTCTTGATTTCAAACCAAAGGAGATCTGTAATTGGAGATTGTGAATTTTGGGATGGGATAGAGTGGATATTTGTGAAGTTCTGTAATAAGATACTTTGGTAGATGATATACTTAGCTACAGATTCACAAATAAAATCTAGAAAGGACTAGTTCCGCCTTGAGTTGAGTTGTTTATCTGATTTGTGCTAGTAGGCCGAGTTAATACTAAGGACTGGCTGAGCAAATTGGATATCATTGAACAAAGTGATAATTTATGTATTCTGTGTAGCAAGAATGTTAAAACAGTACAACACTTGTTTGTTACTTGTGAGTATTCTTGGCATATGTATGTGGTGTGCATGTGGATCACTAAATGTTGGAGGACCATGCCATTGAGAAAAGAGTTGAGCAAAAAATGGTTAGTTGGCTTCTTCTCAGTTATATGGAATATCTGGCTACGTATGAATGATATCATATTTTAGAACAAGACAACAGATGTGGTACAATACACTGTGTTGCTGGAACTTTTTGTTGTTCTAGAGAGTAGTGTGGTGCTTAACTCATATTGTTGATGACTATGGTGAAGATGACATATGCGTTGCTTTTAGTTTAATTTCTTTATTCATGTTTGTCCTTTGTTTGATATATGCTCTACTTAGAGTGCTAAGCTTTTTCTTTCAAAATAATATTTTGTATCCCTAAGAAAAAATTATAAGAATTTAGAAATAAAATATAGCACTAAAAAAATGGAAATATCACTCTTAATTTGTAATTAATTTAGATTGGCCGAGTGATTAGTTTACTCGTCTATTCAAACAAGTGTTAAGAGTATGAATCCTGCCTTATATATGTAGCAATTTATTGGTCAACGACAGACCCTTAAATAGAGTTAAGATATGTTGCAAATCAATCTTTAGCATGTCGGATTGAAAAATACCGTGAATAAAAAACACTCTTAATTAATTTGTCTTATGATGCTTCTTAATTAAATACCTATAAAGTGTAATTATTTTACCTTTCTTTTTTCTTTCTCTTTTTTATATTGATAGTTCTGTTGGTGTCTTATGTGTGATTCATGAAACGATTACAACCACCAATAAATTCCAATTTATACTCTTGGCAGTTGGCACGCAAGGTCTGATTCTTTTTCTATTTAAAAAAAAAAAAAGAAAAGAAAGAAAGGAAAAGAAAAGAAAAATCATACAATAAACATTATCGTTGTCACAAGATTCTATAGAAAAATGTGTTCATTCTTTAATTTTGCATATACAAGCCATACTAAGCTATAAAGAGAATGAAATTAAAAAGGCAGATCTACATTTTTTGCTTGACTTATATATATAGTCCCCCTGACATATATACAATAATTATTAACACCACCCAGATGAACTTATATGATTAATCTATTATTAGCTAAAAAAATTAATTAATCACGAGTTCATAATAATTTGTTCAAATTATTGCCTTTTCTAATAGTCATATGTTAGAGTACTAGAGAACGAACGATAATATAAACATGAATCATAAGTAGCTACTAGCTAGGGATATATATAATTTGAAAGCTATGTTACAATGATGCTACTATTGAAGAAATTAAATCAATTATTACTTCCGTAAAAAAAGACTAAGAAATTAAAGCTAAGAAACAAATTAAACCAAGCTTTATTCCCTACTTGTAAATCTCAATAGACACTATAATAATAATAATAATAAGCTACCCATCAAAACTCCTCTTCTATACACATACAGCAGCTTAGGTGCACTTGCTGCATTCACTTTTGTTTTTTTTCTTGTAATGATGATTAATAATAGTAATAATTGTTGTATTATCAGAAACATCTCCCTCCATATCCTGCGGTCCTAAACAGTGCTTGCTTTATATCTTCAGAACTCACCATTCTCTTCTGCTCCAACTCCTGTAGGATCACAACAAAATTGATTAAATAATTTAATTCACTGCTACTCAACACTATTTACATATGCATGCATACTGAGAATTCAAAACCTGTAAACACCACAATTTTGGCTAAATTACTTTGAAATAAGTAAGATATAATATAGATATATATAAAAAAATATGATATGAATTTTAGTAAAGTGTAAGTAGCGTAGTTATATATAACCTCTGAGCAAGAAGCTTGCATTGTGAAGTCATTGAAACAGCTTATAACACAGTGTTGAATGTCAAGACCCAATGCTTCCAAAGTGTTGACTGTAGATAGCAACATCCCTGGCTTCCCACCACAACAGATCTCAACTCTTGTGTCTCCATTATTATTCCTCCTCTCCACATCAAACTGTATATATGTTAAATAAATAATTTTGTAATTACACTCACAAATCCACTCATAATTATTCTTCAATTAAGTTCATGTACCTTGGGAGAATTTCTCACTAAAATATCATTTGGGTGTATATCATTGGATAAAATGCCATTTGAGTCATCCACCACTTGGATTTCTTGTTTCAAAGTATTGATCTTGTCTAGTAGTTCCTTCATGTAATCAATGGTGTCACCAAGTATAGATGTTCTGTCCATCTGAGTAAATTAAACCATTCAACAACCAAAATTATGATCCAAAATCTGATTAGAATAAGAGTCTGATTACTAACCAAAAATACAGATATGTATATTAGAAATTTTTATAGATAATAATAAATCTTTATGCTTTTGGTGTTTATTTTACTTAGTTTGTATTTGCAATTGTTGAAATAGGATGTTTGTATTAGTTGGATTTAGCATGTTTAATTTTATGGAAAAGTATAGAGAGACAATGAAAATACTAAACAACGTGAACAATGGATATGTCGGATGTTCAATTTAATAGGTATGCAAATGATTATGTTGATTATTCTTAATTGGATGGTTATTTCTTTTGATTCGATTTACTCGTGCACAATTAACAATAGCTGGATGTTCAATTTGCTAGATGTGCCGATGGTCATTCTAATGTTAAGGTTTAAAAGATAATTTGGGAGTGGAGTGTTTTTTTATTTTATTGGATTAATTTTAGAATCTATTGTTCACATTGTTTACAAAAATCATTGTCTACCTAACAAAATAGTAATTTTATGTTTTTAGCCGGAACTAGGCTTCGTATTTTTAAAAAAAATAATAATAATAAATGATGGTTAATTAATGATTAATATAATTATAATTACCTTGCTAATCTTAGGGACAATTGATCTAAGCATGGAGAGCCTATCATTCAATCTCTTCCTTCTTCTCCTCTCAGCCATTAGATTCTTGGAGGGTTGGCCCTCAACCTTCTTTGCTCTATTATTGTTCTTCCTTTCCGAGTTGAAAACAGGAGGAGAAGATGATTGACTTGCCTCCATTTTGCACTCTCTTTGCATCTCCAAGCTTTGAAGCTCTTCTTCCACCAACATAGACACCAATAATGGATTCTCATTATTATTACTATTATTATAATCCTCTTGATGATCACTCATTAGTATTGGTGGTGGAGTAGTAGTGTCACTATTATTGATCTGTGGTGCTGAGAATTCTTCAAGCAAGGAACTATAGATTTCATTGAAGGTAGTGTCACAATAATAATCGTTGCAATTTTGAGGAACTTCTTGGTAAGAAGAAGAAGAACAAGAATAAGAGGAGTTTGGAACAAAAATAGAAGAAGGTGATGAGTAATAATTTTGATGATCAAAACCGCCACTATTATCCCACCCATTATTATTTGAGAAGAGTAATTGGTAGTTTCCTTCTTCATCACATGGATTATTATTTGTGCTTTCCCATGTTTCTCTTCTTAGTGACATTAACTCATCCAAGAAATCATGGTCATACAACTCCATTCTCTCTCTCTCTCTCTCTCTTATCAGTGTGTGATGAAGGCTAATTATTATTTAGGAAAGAGGGTTGATGAGAACATGGTTACATAGGAGCTCTAAGTTAAAGCATTTATAGGGAGGAGAATAAGGAGGAAAAGCTTAATTAACTTGCAAATTGATTATTATTTATTTTTTATTATCTAATTATATAATTATTCATTAATAATATATGTATGGTTGTTTTTGCAGCTATACCCTACAATCGAAATGGAATCTGCCTTTTCATATCACAACTCTCTCTTTCCCATGAGGGGGAAAAATTCTTAGGTGATTAAGAAAATTTTCTAGTACGCGTTATTTAATATGTAATGCTTTGATTTTTTTTTTCCAATTTTTGGAGGGCTGTAATGATTTCGGTATTAACAATATCGTGAAAGTGGGGAAGCTACATTATTATACTTTTTTTTCTCATCTAACCATACTCAAGTACAAATTTCTCCATAATGAGGATTTTTGTAATTTTCACCGAACTCTATGCAATAGAACAAAATAAATATTTGATGGGAACGAACTCACGGGAAATTAAATTTTGACCATCTAACATGTTTGAAATACGCGACTTTTATTTATCCCAGTGAGATAAGATTTTGTTAGTAATATATTTAA
>NC_029791.2:33655437-33666789 GCF_000816755.2 Arachis ipaensis
ATTAAAAGATAAATTATCTTTTGTCAAACATTATATATTATCTTTTTTTAATTGTCTAATATTATTAAATTAATATTCAGTTGCATTTTAATATTTTATTATTAATTATGTTAATAATTGAACGTTTTATTTTAATTTTTTAACAAAGACAAGATATTATTTTATTTCATAAAATGAGTTTGGTCCACACTTCGACAACAACAATCACAACAAAATGAGATCTCCCAACACAAGTGAGCAGTACTCAAAGAAATCAAAGCTAAAAAAAGCAATAAAAATATGCAAGAGTAAAGAAGAAAAACAGTCACAAAGAAAGAAATGCACGGTATGTGAATTTTAAAGTTAATCTTTTTGTTTGAGTTAGAATTTTTTCAGGTATTGAACATTTGTCCTCAAAGAATTGAAGATTTCGAGCAACCTAAATTCCCTAAAGTGTGTATGAGAATTGGGTAAGAAGATTTTTGTTTTATTGTCTTGATTTAATGAAATTGAAGCTTGAACTAAGCCATTTTCATGGCGGTTGATCATGTTGGTTGGCAGGAACAAGGTGTTGTCTGAGTTTTGTCTATATTACTGCTGATTCTGGACATGTGAAGAAACAGTAGAATGCCGATTCAGGATGTTGGTGACATTATTGGCAAATTGGTGGAATATTGGTCACATTACAATAAATATGGACTTTAGCAACGTCGAATTTTGCAACACCGTAAAACTGTTCTTTAAGATAGTTTTAAACAACGATTTTTTGTAGTGTTACTGTTGAATTCAATTTTTCATTATTTTATAGCAACAAATTAAAACCGTTCTCTTTGACTATTTTAAAGAACGGTTTTATAACCATAACTATGATTTGCTTTCAAGCAACGATTTTTTATTGTTGTTTAAATAATTGTACAAAAAAAACGCATAAAAATCGTTGCAAAAATACTACACTTTAAAACCGTTCTATTAGATAGTTTTAGACAACAGTTTTTACAGTGTTGCTGATGAAGTTCAATTTTTCATTACATAGCAACAAAATAAAACCGTTCTCTTTGACTATTTTAAAGAATGGTTTTATAACCATTACAACAATTGTTTATCAAACAATAATTTTCTAATATTATTTAAATAATTATACAAATTAAAAGATACATATAAAAATAATTATAAATAATCATACAAATTTAAACAATTTATTCTATAAAGAAAATCTAAATATAAATAAATTGTGATTTTATCTTGTTAAGTTTAAATTTTGTAATTTTAGAAATTATTTTGTTAGAAATAATTAAATAGACTCAGAGATAGTTTTATTTTGAATCAATTAATATTTTTAAGTAATCTTATTATAATAGAATATTTTATATAATTTTAGTAATTGAAAAATAAGAAAGAATTGTACAATTTAATTTAAGTAACTTTTATTATGAAAAAGTTATGACTTATTATTAATTTGAACTCTTTTTTTTATAAACTAATCTATTAAGAATAATTAAATTAATTTTATTAATATTTGGAGTTAAGTTAATTAATATTCTTGTGTATTTTTTATTAATTGGTTATTTCATATAATTTGAAATTAAAGTTCTGGAGATGAAAAATGATGAAAAGTTATATTATTTAATTTGAAAAATTAATATTTTTAGGTTTAAAATTGTATTTTATAAAATGTGATTAATACATTTATTTTATAATTTAAATTAAAAATAATTATTTTAGCTCATTGATATATCGATGAATAAAATTTTATGCATTTTAAAAGTAATCTTTACAATATTAAATTTGAATTCTAAATTATTATTTTATCTCAAATATTTTGTAAAATTATTGTATTATTCGTATATATTTTGCCATAATTCTAGAATTACCAAATAAAACTCTAATTTCACAAAATTTCTAAATTTGTTACCCTACATCCCTAAACACAAGTACAAAAAAGGAAACAGAAGGAAAGGGGAAAAGAAAGAAAAGGAAAAAAGAGAAGGGGGAATCGGGGAAGAAGGGAAGGAAAGGGAGAACAACGTGCCGTCGCTGCGCCCTGCCCGTCTGTCGCCGCCGTTCTGTGGAGCCGCCGCCATTGTCACGCAAACCGAAGGGTGTGGAGACGGAGAAGAATGCGCGCGAGAGAGGAGAAGTAGCCACCATCATCAAGGACTCCATTACCACCGCTGAAGGTCCTGACCGTCGAGCACGTCGTCGCCATCGCACCTCCCATCACTGCCACCACTGAGGAGCTCGAAGAGAGAGAAAGGGTTCACGTAGAGAGAGAAACACGATGAGGGAGGAGGAGGTTGCCTCTGTTGCTGCCAAGCCGTCGCTGGCAGGGTTGGGTTTGCCGTCGCTGTTGAGCTGTGTGCCGCCGTTGTTGTCTGGATCACCACTCTATTTCTGCTGCAACTCGCCACTGCCCTGGTGAGCTTTTCCCTGCGAGTTACTTTGCTGTCACCTAATATTGATTTTAATGTTGATTTGGTATAATGTTGTTCTGATGTTGATTTGGTAACTGGTTATTTGGAAATGCTGTTGTGATTTTATTTTAGTTTTAAGATTGATTTAGTATGTAACTGGTTTTCTGGTAATGCTGCTCTGATTTTGTTTTGATTCCAATTGCCCTCATACTCAATTTCACCAAACTGGACATACACTTACCTTGAAGCAGCTTGGTCTTATCATTGGCAAAGGTCAGTTATTCATTATTATTAGTAGCTTGACATTGTGGTTTAGTTCTTTTACTTTCATATTCATTGCATAGGACAATAATTTGTCCATTTTTTTTTCCTTTGAATCTACCGCTGCTTGTGCAATCTAATGATGAGAATTTTTTTTAATGGTCGAGTATATGGCTAAATTCTTGCATAGGACAATAATTGGTTTTCATGTTGTGTTTGTAATTAAAATAGCCTAATTTAAATAAGTTTGTATCCTTGAAAGGCCAGCGTGGAAGGAAGCTTGTGCTACTTTTCAAAAGCTCCTTTCAGGTACAAGTTGCAACATCAATTTGTTCTTTTCTTTTACATGTAGGACAAGGTGATTTGTGTGATAAAATATTGAAGGAATCCGAGTAGGAAAGAAAGAAAGAAATAAAAATAAAAGGAAAAGAATAAAATAGAGAAAAAAAAGTCATTTTTTAGTTGAGCAAACAAACATTCTAATGCATTAAACGCTACACTAGCTTCTACTTCCATTAACACTTTCACTGATTTTGTTGGATGAAAATTTTCTTCTTTGTTTCCATATTCTAATGCCTTAAACGCTACACTTTCACTCCCTTTCAACCCAAAACTGCACTTCTCCATCACTTGCTTTGCCTCTTCTTCCGGTACCACAATTTTTCCTTCTTCTCATTGTGCTCTTCATTTTGTTTAATTTAGCATCTTTTTATTTTTTATTTTTCTTTCAGTTCATTTATTTTTTGAAGTGGTAATCTAGTTATTTTATCTGTGTGATAAAAAGGTGACGTTGCTGGTTCCTAATAGCGTTCAATTTTAACAAATTTGTTACTTTAGATAGTGGTACAAATTGTTATAGGGTTCTAGGAGAGGGTAATTCAGGTATTTTTGAGTCTTTGAGATGAATCAATTAATGGAGATTGTTGAAGTTGTTTGATTGAAGGCATGGAGAAAGAGGGGGAAAAAGTTCTGATTAACATTCATTTGTATGTTTTACAGAAATGAATAATATTGTTCAAATTTAGGAGATTGTTATAAGCATTTCTTTCTCTTGATTACTCTTTTATTTTCTTGATTATACTCATTTAAGCAAGAGAAATTCATGATTTTTGTGGTAATTTTGTCTTCAGATCCTCTACTGGTGAAGGCTGCCAGAAGAGAACCTGTTAGTCGGCCACCGGCATGGATGATTTTGTCTTCATGATATATTTGAGCATTGTTTGTGTATTGACATTTGACAAATCTATTTATGGTATCAAATTATCTTCAAATCTTACATTTTGTTTGTGATTTTTTAGTTGGCATTGATGCTTATATTTGCAAGTTACTCCGAAACTGCAGGGTTAAGTCGATTGTGAGGAGCATAGCTATATACTTATTAACAAATACTTTAACAAATAAAACTATATAATACTACGAATTTTCTCTTAGCTTATTATGCTATACTAGTTCAGTTCGTTGTTACTGTGAGAAGCATAGCTATATACTTATTATAGCTTATTGTGCTATACTAATTAGTTTAGTGAGATTATATTATTATTAGTTATTATTGATGGATAACGTGAATTAACCTCAATTTTTTTTGGGACACTAACTCACCTGGTGTGGAACTTCTTAGTTTATGCAAAGAATTCAGGGTTGAAGTGGAAGCTATAGGCTATGTTTGACATAAAAATCTTGTGCGGTTGCTTGGATATTGCATAGAAGGAGTACACAGGTAAAACTTTTTCTGAACAAGTTGCTTGGAAATTATTACAAGTTCCTGTTCCTAATTGATGCTTCAACTTCATGATTTATATGATTCAGACAAGTTGGTACATAACTTTGTGTTTATCTTTTTAATGTTTAGTATCTAGGTTTTCTAATCTGCTAAAAATATTTATACAGATAAAGATCATATTTAAGATTCTTTCTAGTTCTTTATGTGGAGCAGTTGCCATTGAAGCCACGAAAGTCCACTCAAGCTGAGTTATCAAACTAATTTTGTTGAAGAAAAATGAAGAAATTGCCACCCTTAGGCTATAGTATTATGGTATTTTGAAAAATGACGATGATATGAGTAAAAGTAGTTATGACCTAGATTAGTATTATGTTATTTTGCAATGATGATATAATGTGATTGTGGATCTTACAACAATTTTTATAAGTCAAATTTGATGGTAAATGTTCAATTAGTTTTCTTTAGTAATTTGATTCAAATAGTTTAGGTTATTTATTAACACTAAATTAAAAAAAAGTTAGAACTAATTTCATTCATGAGAAAATTTTTTAAATTACAAAAAACCATTGTCAAAAGTCACAAGAGGCAATTATGTTAAAATCAGTGTCAAAGACAGCTATAAAAGGGAAATGGTATTAAAACCGTTGCCAAAAATAACACTAATAGCAACGCTTTAAAACCATTGGCTTTGTGAATAATAAAACTATAACAGTTTAAAACTGTTGCCTATCCAGTTATTGTTTTAAACCGTTACGTCATGAAAGAGAACGGTTTTAAACCGTTGCCTATCCAGCAACGGTTTTAAACCGTTCTTTAAAAATTGTTGTCAAAATCGTTGTCTATACTAGTAACTTTGGCAATGGTTTTTTGTTACTGTTGTCTTAGGTAAAAAAAAACTGTTGCCTTTGAGCATTGGAAACGGCCACATATACCACAGGTCAAAAACCGTTGCCAAAGCGTTGCCTAAAATTTTGGGAACGGTTTTTCAATCTATGGTAACCGTTTTTGACCATTGTGAAAACCCTTATTTGTTGTAGTGTCATTCTGGAGTGAAGTCTCTCCATCAAAGATAAGCCATTGTGACTTAACTTCTATAGAAATACTTTAAATTTTGGAATGCATTTGAGTTTTCAAATTGTGTCCCAGAATTTTCTGTCTCTGAATTTTGAATCTAGTTGCTGTTCATGAATGTGATAGAAGTAGAATGCAACACATAACCTGAAGCTGCTGAATATAAACCATTTTTCTCCTTGCTCTAAATTAATTTGTCCTCTGTTTGTGATCTAGTGGTCTGGCAAATTATTCTCGCCACCTCCAGAGGATAATTGCTTTGGATTAGGTTTTGATCCCAGCTTCCATCTTCCTTTAATAGTTGTCTAACCTAGATGAAAGTAGGATTTGTGTTCTTGGTTGGAGGAAAATTAAAGGGAGGGTTATCACCAAACCAAGAATCTTCCATGATTTTGATAGTTTCACCTCTTCCTATTTTCCATTTAATACCCTTCTCAAGCACCTTACAACCTTCTAGGAGACTCCTCCATGTCCATGATGGGTTGGAACCAATCTCCGCCTTTCATAAAGGTTGAATACTTGAAGTATATACTTTGATAGACCTTGAAAAGCAAGGAGGGTTCCTTAGTGCTCAGCTTCCACCCTTGTTTCGTCAACATAGTCAAATTGAAGGCCTTGAGGTCTATAAATCTTAGTCCTCCCATTGCTTTCGGTCTACTCATGACATCCCAAATAATCCATTACAACTTGTTCTCATTATTGCGCTATCCTCACCAAAATTGCATCATCATCTTGTGTAGTTCATCAATTAAAGAGTCCGGTAACTTGAAGCAGCTTAGCGTATACATGGGAATGGCTGAAGCGACAACCTTCAATAGAACCTCCCGCCCACTGGTGGATAGTAAAGAGCGCTTCCAATGCTGCAATTTCTTCATTACTTTTTCTTTAATGTAGTTAAAAGTTTGTGTCATTGATCTATTAATTACTACTGGCATTCCAAGATACTTATTTTGGGATCCGACATGTCTGATGCCTAGAATATCTCTCAGCTGGTCTCATAGTAATAGAGAGAAATTATTGCTAAAAAATACTGAGAACTTGTCTAAGTTTACCTGCTGTCCACTAATAGCACCATAGGTCTCCAATACTTGCAATATGGATTCGCAACACTGGTAATTAGCCTTGCTGAATAAGATTGCATCATCAGCAAATAGTAGATGACTGGTTGAAGGGCATCTAGCATTCAGTCTCAGACCTTGAAACATAGTATTCTGTTCTCCTTGGTGGAGCAGATGGGTTAAACCTTCTACACAGATGAGGAAGAGGTAGGGTGAGAGGGGATCTCCTTGTTGAAGTCTTCTGCTAGATCTAACAAAATTTGTTGGTTGGCCTTCTACCAAAACAGAATATGAAACCGAAGTTACATACTCCTTAATCCAGCTAATCTACTTTCTACCAAATCCCAGTTTTTCCATCATGAACTATAGGTAGCTCCATTCTACTCTATCATATACTTTACTCATATCCAGCTTGACTGCCATTTCACAGCTCCCAACTTTTTGGTTCTTCAAAAAATGCATGCATTCATGTGCAATTAAGATATTGTCGCTAATGAGCCTTCCTCGTATGAATGCACTCTGATTCTCACTGATTATTCTTGTCATTAGTGGATGCATTCTATGGACTATGATCTTAGAAATTATATTGTAGAAGGTAGTGCTTAAAGAGATTGGTCGAATCTGTTGCATTGAAGAAGCGTTATTTACTTTTGGAATTAAGCAAATTTAAGTGTAGTTAAACCCTCGTAGCATTCGTTCTCCTGAAAAGAAATTTTTTACTGCTTCTTTGACATCTGGACCAATTATACCCCAGAAAAATTGAAAATTTTTTTCAGAAAATCCATCATCACTTGGGGCTGCTTTAGGGGATATTGAGAAAATCGCTCTTTTAATTTCTTGGTCAATGATAGGTCGCTATAAATTCCTGTTCATATTGGCCAAGACATTGGATTCTAAATTTTTCATAAGTCAGAATTGATAGGATTACCTCTTCGGAAGAGGTCTTGATAGCATTTTTGAGCTTGTTCACCAATTTCATGTTTTTTTGTAAAGCCATCTTCCTTTTCTATCTTCCAACCGCCAAAGTTTGTTATGTCTATTTCTCATTTGAAATTTAGTATGGAAGAAACAAGTGTTTTGATCTTCCCAATGAAGCCAATAAGCCCGTGATTTCTCTCTCCAATATCGTTCTTCCAACTCTAGAGCTTGGGATAATTCTTCCTCTAGTTATAGGATCTCTTCCTTGCCACCTTCATTTATATTTTGTTTCTTTTCGGCTAGCCACTTAGATAACTCTTCTACCAATTTTCTTGTATTAGACACATTTGATTTTTGTCCTTCTACCATGAGGTATCTACAGAGCTTGAGTTTCTGAAAAAGAATGAACATTTTAGAGCCAGTTATTGTTTCCTTCCATACCTCATCTACAATTGTGGTGATTTTAGGATTAGTGCACCATCATTCCTGGAAGCGAAACCTTTTCTTCTTTTTCTCTTCCTCTGTTTCAGTAGAGAGCAAAATCGGTCTATGATCAGATCCAACATCTTCCATGTGTGTGAGTGTGAGGATAGCTTAAGAGAAATTCTGTTTCATAGTTACTAAGAATAAGAATCTATCAAGTCTTTCTCTAATTGCTCGATCTCCATCATTACAGTTCCACCAAGTATATTTATTTCCAACATAACCCAAGTCAATTAGTTTTGCCGAGTTAATGAAGGAATTAAATTGAGTGATTGAATTTGGTTATTTGTCCCTTCCCCCTTCCTTTTCATGACTCACAGTAATAATATTAAATCTTCAATTACCATATAGTTGTCCTCTGTAGTGGCAATAAGTTGTAGGAGCTCATCAAATGGTTGTTGCTTATTGATTCTAAACTGTGTAAATGAATGGCAAACACATTCAAACTTGCTATGCTGGATACTTCTTCAATAGTAAAATAAGGACAAAGCTATTTTAATAGTTAATTTGACTCCTTTTAAATACCACATCCCAAACCTCCTGCAGTACTACTCGGAGCCACACAATAACCATATTGGTATCTATAACTTCTTTTTTGTTCAACAAATGAAGTGATATTTTTTTATTTCACAGAGAAATACCACTCCAGGGGAATAGGATTTTTTAATCCTTTTATTATTGTGAATTTTCAGGAGTTTCTCCAAATCCCGACAATTTCACATTAGCCCGAGTGTCATTTTTGGGTTGTCACCCTCGACCTCTTCAGATGCATTTACTTCATTCAAACACATCTTCTTAGAATCTTCCATACCAGCACCATCAAACAGCCCCCTTTTATCTCCTATTACCTTTCCATGATTTTTTTTTCTTTTTGGCCATGTTTTTTCATTTTTTTGTCTCCCACTTCTTTTTTCACCCCATTTCCTCCTGAACCTTAACGGAATGTATGTGGCATTAAATTAGAAGTGTTGCATAGTAGTGAATGAAGCTCATTCTTCTCCAGATTAAGGGTGTTAAGGTCCCTAACTTTGGATTCAAATGAAGGTCCATTAATAGTAATAGCCACAATATCATTATCATCAAGTTCCTTCAAAGCTGATTCCCCTGTGTCCCCCATGTGATCTCTATTTGTAGCAGCCAGTCCCTCTCCTTTTATGGTATCGGTTGCGAGTGATTTGAGTTGCTAACAACTAATGTCTCCTTAAAATTCTCCTCTCTCATGCTGAGTTTAGAAAATCCATGAAGAAGATTAACTGGCGTGAATTTTCTGGGATCTTTATGCTTCTTGTTGAAATTACTTGTTCCTTCATTCTTCTTTTCTCTATTTCTCCAACCGAATTGGTCAACCTTGAAATTTTCTGTAATTCAGTTTTCTCCTTGTTTCCCTTCTACAATATCCTCCAATAAGAATTTACACGTTCTGTCCTCGTGTCCGAGATGACCACAGTACCTGCAATAATTCCTGATTCTTTCATAATGAAAATACACTTCAATTTTTTTTCCTTCGGGCCTGTTAGACTTATTTTTTCGAGTAGCATTCTTGTGGCATCTATATAAATTCTTGCTTTCACAATTTTGCTTTCCCTTCCACAGATACTGAAAAAGTCCATTGGCAAAATTTTTCCTAACCTGGCCCTTATTTTGTGTCCAAGTTCTAGGATTTTACAGTGTTCAGAGAACCCCCAGAATTAAACCCAAATAGAAATTCGAGAATAATCTTCTACTTCTATCTCCATTCCTTCTCTCCATCTCCGAAGGTGAATGCTATAATTTTTGAACAACCATATCGATCCCCTCTCAATTCTGATCACATCAGTTTCTTTATCAAAGAAGAATTGGTATATGTTATCCCCATAGTCATAACTCTAAAATCTTTCGGTCTCCCCCATATAGCTGCCAATGTTGCCTCTATTGTACCTATTGTAAATGTTGAGTTTGACATTAGTCTTTCTATTAGGCTTTTCTCACAAATTTTCACTCCTACCTTAATGTCTTCTTTATTGAAGGGCAGATCATCAAATTCTTCATCATCATGTCTATCTCTACCCCTCCTAATTTTTCCTGGCTCTGCCATTTGGATTGGAAGGAACACTTCTACTGTAACACATACTTTAGAACACACAAATTTAATAAAATTGACAATATCACTTTTTTAGGAGAAATTCTAGCAGAACACAAATTCTAGTGGTACGCATTTAATTGTTAATACCTTATTAACATTGAACATTTACCTATTATATTAGAAAATTCAGCGAAAATATGTTACATTTTACTATTACAATTGTATGTTAATTATAAATCTCTCTGCTTACATTAAAGTATTAAACTAGTAGAACCAATTAAATGATATGTAAATTACAATTGTATGTTATTGTATGTTACAATTTACTATTACAATTGTATGTTAAGTATAAATCTCTATGACAATAAAATTATTTCAAATTGTACTTTTAAACAACAATAATTGACTTGATGAGTAAAATAGATAATAAAAAAGGCAATCGGGTGGTTAATGTTTTGGGTTGATCTAAACACATTATTAGAGTTCTTTTAAGTTTACGACTGTTTTACTTCTTTTTTCTACTAATTTCACTAGTATCTAATTTTGTATATAAAAAGGAAAGATGCATTAGAGTCGTCTCGTATCTTAAAATCAAGACCTAAATTAAATTTATATTGATAATTATTAGTAATAATATAGTTATGGGTAATATTGTAAATACACAAAAAATCATCTTTTTTTTCTTGTTTTCTTGCTTGTTGTGAATAGAAAATTTTTTTGGTGGAACCCACAAAAAAATTTTCCTTTCTTTCTATTTTTTTAGGATCCAAACAAAGAAAAATAACATTTTCCATTCACTTTCCTTCCATCCTTTTTCTTTCCCCTTATTTTCTCTTAATCCAAACATAGTGTAAGGGTTAATTTAAAAATTGAGTTAAACAGCTTCAATTCTTTTTATAACAAGAACTTCCCTCTCCCCACCATGAAGAAAATTTCAACTTAGGGTCCCACTCCACAATACCTCCAAAGTTCGGCTTAGCTCACAAATTCAAACGAGTTGGTACTCCTCTTTTCCCTTTTGTTCTTTTGTGCTCTTTCTTTTTCCATCCAACAAATACAAAAATTGTCCACTCTTAGCTAATAGAGTGATATCTTAAATTAGTATTTATATTAGAAAAATTTTAGTTGAACATTTTAATTTTTAATAATTTTAAATTTTTAAATAAGTCTTCAATTTCTTATTTTGTTAGACAAATTTGTTACATTATGTCAATTTTTTTTGTTAAAAGAAAATAATGAGACTTATTTATTTGGAGAGACTGACTTGAGAATTTAAAAAAAATCATATTTTTAATAAATAATAATGTGGATTGATTTGGTTAAATTTGTTAACCTCTATAGAAAAATCTGAAAGCAAAATTAATTTATCCTAAAAAATAAAAAATTATT
>NC_029791.2:33671522-33673320 GCF_000816755.2 Arachis ipaensis
TACATACATCAAACACATCAAACACAAAAACAATAATAAATAAACAGAATCTATTTCCTTTCTCACCGCCACACTTGGCAGACCTAAGACATACATTATAAGTATCTCTATCTCTATTACGTGCACGGATACATTATTATTAGTACACTACTATACTTAATCTTACAAAAAGTCTAAAGTAGCAAAATTTTTAAAATTCTTAAAAGAATACCGATGGTTATCTTTTAACTTTGATTTTCTAGTTGAATGGGGTGAAGCTACACACATACATACATCAAACACAAAAACAATAATAAATAAACAGAATCTATTTCCTTTCTCACCGCCACACTTGGCAGACCTAAGACATACATTATAAGTATCTCTATCTCTATTACGTGCACGGATACATTATTATTAGTACATCTAAATCACTACTATACTATATCTTAAGAGGATCATTTAATTTTGGCCTATGTATTTGGTTTTTTACTAATGTACGAATATGCAAACATCATAAACAGTTCCAGGGTTAACCTGTTTCGCTAATTAAACCATTATATTGACATTATTATGTTCCTATAAATGCATAATCGTATTTAATTATTGATAACGTATTCATTATTGTTGTTGTTCTTATATTGCGCCGTTGTAACATTGGCCAATTAGCGGTTTTTCTTTGGTAGGTGGTGATATGTATATAACATAACAAGGCCAACGTACTTTATACACAAATGGGAAACCATATCTTATTTATTTTATATATAAATTTGAAGATAGGTTTATTATATCATGGGCTTTTATATATTTCACTCATTTTTTATCGGATAATAAGATGGAACTGGAAGTGAGTAAGGTGGTAAATATAATTATGAAATTATTTATATATCTTAAAAATTTAAATTGCTAGACAAAAGTATATGAATTATTATGTATAATACTAATAGTTTTATGTATTAGTAATTGAATTCAAATCTAAAAGATGTGAATCTTAGCCTAAATAGAGGTTGCACCTCTTCGATAGTGTCAGGATGAAATATATGGAGAATTATGTTGAAATGACAATGTTTATTTTTTAAAACATATATTTATAATATAACCATGATAAATTAATTATTTTTCAGCCAATATCAGTCAATATTTTTAAAATTATTCTTTTACTTTTAATTTTAAACCCTAAATCTTATAATAAAATCCTAAACTCTCTAAAAACTAAGTGTTTAAAATGAAATTTTATAATAAAAATTAATTAGTGTTAGTTAAGTAAAAATTAATTTCTATATTTATTCTTAATACTAAAAATTCTCAAATCATAGATTAATATGTTGATTGTAGGTGGAGATTTTGGGTGTGCACACATGCATATGAAAGTAAAATAAAAAATAAACACTCAAATAAGTTTTCAAGCTAAGGAGTTTTGGATTGGATACTTTAATTGTTAACAAAATTTTTAACAAGTTCTCGAAAATTATTCTTGTTGGATAGATTGGTCCTTCAGTCGTTTTAATCAAATTTTTAATATGCTTATTAATTAAATAAATTTCCAAAAAAAATTTATTACAGAATAATTAGATTGCAGAAAGTATCACTAAAAATAAATTAATCTCTCTTCAAAGTAATAGAGGGATCAATCTATTTAATGAAAATGATTCTTGAGAACTTTTAAAAAATATAAACTTATTAAAATTAAAATGATTGATTGATAAAGCCTTTTTAAGAATCAATTTGAATATCTACTCTAAAATAAAAATTTAATTTTGTCCTTGTAACCAATAAATAACATTGTCTCTTTCTATTTTGTGCTAAAAATGGTATTATT
>NC_029791.2:33673351-33674437 GCF_000816755.2 Arachis ipaensis
CAACATCTAATAATTTATATCATATAAAAAAAAATCATTGACCCAATCAACAACTAATTTAAAAGTCATGCATGTGATGTATCACAAATTCTAATTAGACAATAATGTAAAAACTTTTGCACCGCTAATTTATATCTGAATCAAACTTTTAAATTTTAAATAAATAGGTGCTAAATATATGTCAAATTCATCTATTAATTAATGCTAAAAGGCTACTACAAACATGCATAATCAACCACTACGACCATACTTGACATGCAACTTGCCATCTATCTATATATATATATATACTCTTGCAATGCAACTTGCAAACCGGTTTGTATGTGTACACTATTAATGTGTTCATGAAGTGGGATCATTATTATTTGTGTGGTAAACATTGCAAACGCGTTATATAAATCTTGTTACAGATATTATATAGAGTAGACTACTAGAGAGCTATATGCATTAAGTATCTAATAAATTTTATCATAAAACAATTAAATTTTAAAAATATTGTTATAAAATAAATTTTCAATAAAGAAATCAATCTGTTTGATAAAAATAATTTTAGAAGAATTATAAAGAATAAAAATTTATTAACAATCAAAATGTCCAATTTAAAATTCTTTGAGATTAAGTTGAGTGTTTATTCTAAATTTTTTCAAAATCTTATAGAAATTAAGCTCAATAATTCTATATATATAAACCCGGAAGGGAAAAAAATGTTGAGAGAAGTTGGTCATATGATAATAATAACATTGTTTCTTGGATTTAATGAGATTATATTAAGCCGTTCATGTGAAAATTTAATTTATCACACATTTTATTGCGAGAAAGAATCTAACAACATGCTATATCAATGAGTAATTAACAAGCTAAGCATAAAGCTAATTAACAAAAGAACAAAATAGTAACATTTTCTTTAGTAGATTAAATTTACCTACTATGGTAGGCTTATAGTAGCAGATAATTAAGTACAAAGATGCATGTACATTGCCTTGGTTTTCTTCCAATAGGTTTGGATTATTGGTTTCGAAATGTCAACCAGATTTGCAGCAAAATCTTTCTTAGTTTGTTCTCATGGTTATTAACTTATTATATATA
>NC_029791.2:33674456-33675031 GCF_000816755.2 Arachis ipaensis
AATATTTATAAAAAAAATTATATTATTTTTTATTTTATTTTGGTTATTAGCTGTTTTAGATATATAGGCATAAGTATGTATGGAGTAGTCATGAGCTCATGGCGCAATACTTTTATTAAAAGATAGAAATATGGGAAAGGAAATGATTATTCTTGAAAATAAAATAATAGATGTTATAGCAAAAGGAGAATTTTTCTTCATTTAAGTTATTCTTTTCTGGGAACTTTACTTGTCGTCATCGATCATATATATATCAATATGATTTAAGTTTTACTAATTTCTTAAGAAAAATTTTACATTATATCTTTCTATCTCTAGATAGTGCAAACAAAATATAATTGTATTTATATTTCATTATTTACAGTAACATGTCTTATTGATATTATTATCTATAGTAACATGTCTTGTTGATGTTATATGAATTTGAAGACGATATCATTTTAGATAATAAAATATTTATTATTTTCTAAATTTTTATATAATGCTCACCGATCACTTGTTATTTATCACACATTATAATGAAACAGATAAAGTTTCGCTCAAAAAATTAATATTTCTATGACTATTTTTCATAA
>NC_029791.2:33675125-33681057 GCF_000816755.2 Arachis ipaensis
TTCATTAAGTTTTATACAATAAATTGATAAAAAAATATTAAAAATTTATCATTTATTATTATAAAAGATCTAATTAATATTTTTTATTTAAATATTAATTAGTTCAAAGTTAAAATTTTTAAAAATCTAATTATCATTTTATTCTAAATATTATTTGTGTTGAATTGTTCATCATGATGCAAGTGTGATGCTCAAGCTTATATCAAATTAAAAAAATTGTTTTGTTATATTTTTTTATCTCACTAACGTTGCCGTATTTTATAACAGATTTGTAATTACGCGTTTAACTAGTATGCTAGAGTTTGGATAATAATATTCAAATCTCACACGGGCCCTGATTATTAAACGAAGGGATATGATTTGTCCTTTATTTTACATTAGAAAATGACAATTAAACCACTAATCATAATTCCATCAAAACGCAACTAGGCCTCTCTGTCAATTTTATTGTAATCTCTTAATGCAAAATCATATATGGCACATTAGATACCAACCCTGTCACTCAACCATTAGACGTTCGTTTAATTGAAAGTCATTTCTTCTTATTAGGTTTTATTACTCTGCAAATCTCTATAGTTTCACCGAATTTTCAATTAGATCCTTATACTTTTTTTTTTAATTGAGTCTCTATATATTATTTTTTTAATTTAATTCCTACCGTCACAAATCTGTTTAAAATAACAGCATATTTTGTTAAAAAACCAAATATTCTTATAAATAGATTAAAATAATTAATTAAGATCTCTTCTATTTTTTTAAAATACCAATAGTATCCTTTGCATTTTGTCCCCAAATTAAAAAACCCTAACCAGCCCTAAGTTAGTTTCCTAAGATCCGAATTGAGTTTCTCCTCCGTCACACTCTGTTGCCATCTTCCATGGCGTCGTCCTTGTCCGTCGCTGGGTGGTCATCGTCCGTCTGCATTGTCCACGGGTCCACGGTCCACAGGTGCTCTGCTCCGCTTGTCTGCCTTGCCCATTGCATCGCCTCGTCTCGCCTTGTCTCACCGCGCCTGGCCTCGAATCGCCACTGTTCAACTCCGTCTTGCTTTCTGGATTGGCTCTGCAACAACATGTGGCTGCTAAAAAATTATGGTAGCGATTAAAATGGGGATGAAGCAGCAGGAAGAGTATGATGGCGATGGTGCTACTGCTATTTCTTCCACAAAGAAAATGGTGTTTGCTTACTATGTCACTGGTCATGAATTTGGTCACGCAACTCGTGTTGCAGAGGTAACCTCTCATTTCTCATCCTCATTCTCATTGTTATTGTCGTTCATGATTCATTATTTGGATATTGCATTGCACTTAAGTTTGAATTGCAATTTCAATTTCAATTGCATGTATATATGTAGGTGGTATCTAATCCTTGCTGGTCATGATGTTCATGTGGTCATTGCTGCTCTTGAATTTGTTTTCACTTTTCACCAACGAAGTGCATTCTCCTTGCTTATTCTTTCACAAGGTGAGTTTAATTCATTTTAGCTTGATTCAGGCTTAGTTTGATAGTTGGATCCACTTCAAAATGCGGTTGTTCATGATCTAAATTAGTTGGACTGTATCTGGATATGTTTGTTATAGAATGAAATGCATGCTAGGATCATAGCCCATGTGTTTATTTTTGTGAACAGAAAAAAAAAGCACATGATTTACTACATGTAATGATAATTGTACTCACCTTGAATTAAACATTGGGTTGACACACACCTTCACCATCATTGGATTGGGTGTTGTCTCACTTCAAATCATGGTAACGGTTTTGTGAACTGGCTTGGTATTTGATGCAAAATGAGCACATCAATCATTTACTCATTCAGGAAAAGGAGTAAAAGAGTTACTATAGTTAGTCCATGCTATTTTAATTTGTTGTGCGTTGAAGGAGATTTATCAATTTTTAGAGTTGTATTCTCGGATCTGGACATTCATGTTATTCAAAAGCACATAATTCTTACAAATTAGAAATACATTTTTTATCCATTTTTTTTCAAGTTGGTTTTGGAGTGTGGAGCTGTTCAATCAGATGCTTTGACAGTCGATCCCCTTGCCACTTTGGAGAGGGTAAAGAAACATAATAGTTATTTTAAACTCATTGCTGCATTGACTGGTATCCCTGCATCAATTCTTTGGTATGAATTTAATAGTGGATACGTTGCACATATTTTGCAGTTTCTTCAAAGCAGTGGTACTGATATTTTGAATCAAGGACAGGATACCAAATATGTAAAATTCTTGATTCTTGCATTGAGTTTAGTTCCGAAGTTTTATAAAGCAAAGGAAAGAGCTGTTGAATATGGTAATAAAGTCAGAACTGATGTAGCAAATGCCTTTTTTGGAATAGTTGATGGTTTTAGTCTAATAGTTGATGGTCTTAGTTTATGTGAAAAATCGGTGACTGTATTATTCCAAATTATACATCATGCGACAAAAACTAACTTGTATTGCTGCTTGTTTAGGATTCTTCTTTACAACATCAGGAGGGTTGAGCAGTTTTGAGCATCCACTTAATGAGGTGAAGCCTATCCCAAGAGTTGACAGTTCTATCCATTCAATGGATCAGCCACTCTTAAAATTGGAATGAAAAATATACCTTTTGAGAATATCTGTTTATGCTAGAGCAAGCAGCCTTTAGGTATTTCTTTCTGATGGTTCTTGTTACCATAAGAAAAATTCATTTCTTCAATATACTTGTTGTATATTTTTTAGTTTTTGTTTGTCAAATTGGTTCTCTTATTTGAGGAACTATATAGAACTCAGTTTTTATAAACAATTTTAATTATTATTCTATCAATGGTTCTTGTTACCATATGCCATATGCAAGTTCTTTCATTATGTTGGTCATAATAAATACTTGAGTGATGGAAATTAAATTTTATATTATACTTATTACTACTATTTCTATTTCATTTTATTCATTACTTTTTTTTTTGTATATGTTCTTTAAGATAAGGTATTTTGAAAGTCAAAAAAATAAAGAGAAAGTATTTTTGATACAATTTGTATATAAATAAGAAAAAGAATGATAGTGATAAAATAAAAGGGATTATAGGAATATTTTTCATGTAGTAGAATTATTAAATAGGGATTATAGGAATATCTTTCATTGAATATTTATAATTTTTTTTAAATTTTCAATTAGGTCCTTATACTTTTTTTTTCTTTTCAATTAGGTCCCTAGAGGTATACAAGTAATTTCACAATTTACTAATATTTTTTTAACGTTTAATGTTAACAAGGACTAAATTGAAAAAAAAAATGTATAGAGACCCAATTAAAAAGAAAAAAAAATATAGGGACCTAATTGAAAATTCGGTGAAACTATAAAAACCTGCAGAGTAATTAAACCTTCTCATTATTATTCCTCTTCCTCTTTCTCATCTCTTCTTTTTTGTTTCTCCTTTTCTTTTTCACTGATAGAAAGAAAAGAAGCGTAAACAATCTCCTCGTCTTTGCAGGTGGCATCGCCACTTCTATAGCAAGAGTTTAGAGGAGCTGCTCATTTCACTACAAGAAAAGAGAGCTATTTTAACATGATTTTTTTTTAACAGCTATAGTTAAGTGTAAAAATTAATATATATTTTTGACAAATATCACAAATGTCAAATTTTCTATGTTTTTTTATTTATAATTTTATTGTAGAAAATTATTCCTCAATTTTGACACTCATTTGTTTTCAACATACTCTATTATTCTTTTTTTGGTTGAGCTCCGTCAATTTTGGCATCACACTGCTCTTAGTTTAGGATCATACTACTCATTCTTCATCTTCAAAATCTCAGTTTATTCTTCAGTTTCAAGATCTCATCTCATTCTTTGTTAAAAACTTTTTGTTGAGAATTTTTTATGGTCAATAAGTGTCAAAATAAATAGTATTTTTGACGGTTAATAAGTATCACAAAAAATATATTCTCAAATTTTTCTAACAAATTATTTTTGATGGCCAATATTTATCAAAATAATATTTAAACTTTTTTTATAATTACTTATATGTTAAAAATATTATTTTTGACAAAACTTTTATTAACATATTTTCATAGTTAAAATAGTGTCAAAATTTATTTTTTTGACGAATTTTAATTTTTTGACACATAATAATCCTTAAAAATAGTCTATATTATTGTAGTGTTTCTTTCATGTTCCACTACGGCCTTAGTGTTGTTGTGTCACCGAAAAGTACTGCATTACTCAAGTTTCATAATCTTATTAAAATCAAAATGATGTAATAAGTTAATTATCTAAATTTAATTCAAACACAATACTCTAGATTCAAAAAAAATATGTAAAGGGATTTATTTTATATTATGTGTTTAGTAGGTGTATAAATAGATTTATTCGATAATGTATGACACTACAAAAAATACAGAAAATAATAGCAATTTTGTAATGAAATCGTCACAATATGATTTGTGACATTGCCTTTAAAGCACTGAAAAACGTGTTTGCAGTGGTTTTTAGTAATTGCTGAAATAATCATTGCAATTTGATTAACATCTTTTTTTAAAAAAATTAAATTATTAAATAAAAAATACAAATTAACAAAAAGTATTATGTCAAAGAAATGAAAATTCATATAAAAACTACATAAAAAACTGAAGGTTTGTGATTTGAAAATAAGGTACTTTTATTCAAATAAATAATGGAGGTTCCTTGATAAGAAAGATCGAAAGATACTTTGTAGAAAAAAATAGTACGATCAAATTAATTGTTGAGTACAAATAGACCAGTCAATGATCGGTATTACAAGGGAGGGACCATCAAGGGACATTGTACAGCACACATGCAAGAAATAGCAAGTCAAGGAAATCAGAAATTTAGATAATGGTTACAAATTTCACATCTTTCTTCGATAATAAAATTTTAGTAATAATATTACGTAATTAATAAAATTATCATTTTGAATAAATATATAGTTAATAAACAATTTTTTATATATAATATCTAAAAATACATTATTAGTTAATTTTAAACTTTGATCTGTAAATTTAAAATAATAAAATTTTTAAATTTTAATAATATAAAAATATAATTTTAGTTCCTTGACTAAAATTGATAAAATAGCCTAGTTTTCTAATACTTCGCGCAAGCACATTCAAACGCCTTAAATTTGATTTTAGATGTTTTTTATTTTTGAGATAATTTTATAATTGTTTTAGACATATTCAATTTTAGAAAATGATAATAAAATCTTATTTTAGTCGTCAAAATCACTTTACAAAGGCAAGAAAGAAATGTTAATATTACATAAATTATTTTTCATATGAAATACATATTGGTATTTTTGCTTAATATTTGGAAGGAAGGTGTTTTGTCGTTTTGTGGATGTTAGGTGTAATGCTAGGGTCCGTAAGTAACGTGTCAATTTCTCGACAACACACAGTAAGCGTGGTGATGTGACGAGCATGTAAGTGTGAAAGCTACTTGACAACACACGATGGGCGTGTTGCTTGCGAATCAAGCAGGCGTTGCAGCAACACGGGGTAGACGTGTTAGAGGTTATTTGCATGTAGGGGACAGCTCTTCCATCCCGATAAGCAGCAAAAGTAGTATGCAGCTCTATAACTTAAGTCTCTCACCCCCTCATTTCATGTATATATTAGCGAGCTTTCTGTGTTAAAAGAGAGAAGAAATGAAGTGAGGAGAGAAGAAGGAACAAGTTTAGTGTTAAAAAAAAAAACAGAGTGAAAAATAATAAATATGGATAAACTACCAAAAACACATTTAAATAATTTTGTCGTTGACAAAAATACGCCTTAATTTTGTTATTGACAAAAATGATCTCAAATAATTTAAAAATACGATAAAAATGTCCAAAATGAATATTATTATTTTTTGTAAATGGTTAACAATTTTTGTAGTTGACGAACCGTTTATGCATTATTTAATCCAAAATTTTATAGAAATATTTAGGTAACTATTTAAAAAATACACACAAAACA
>NC_029791.2:33681085-33712834 GCF_000816755.2 Arachis ipaensis
ATAAATTTAATCTTTATATTTTTTTATTTTTTAAAATTATTATTGATTATTAACAAAAAAATTACAAATATATATATATATATAACGAAAAATTATTAAATTTTAAAATAAAAATATTTTATTTTTTTAATTATGCTTGCAAAAAATTGTATTAAAATTTGATCTCTAAAGCAATTTTTGAGAATAGACATTTAATGTTAAATATTTTTATCACGTTTTAAAATTATCTAAAGTTATTTTTGTGGATAACAAAATTCGAATGTATTTTTTGTAGTTTGTCCAAAAAAAAATAGAAACCAACTACGCTGTAACGAAAAGCCTAAATTATCCTCTGGTAATTGTCAAATTTACATTTTACATATCTAAACTGAATTACAAATACTACCAGTGTCGTCATTGTCAGCTTTTATGTAACTTTCAGGATTTTGGTCATTCTTCTATTATTGAATATTGTGATTGCTTGTGTATCTATAATAGTTTCAAGAAAAAATTGTTAGTGTAACTGAGTCTGACGTATGTATTATTTTCTTGCAAGCATTACAGTTTAACGACAATAATGGACTGCGTAGCTTTATATTATTTTTATTGGAAAAGTATAAGTAGATAATGATAATACTAAATAATGTAAATAATGAATATGTCAGATATTCAATTCAATAGATATGCAGATGATTATGTTTATTATTTTTAATTGGATAGTTATTTCTTTTTATTTGATTTACTCATGCATAGTTAACAATGACTGGATGTTCAATTCATTAGGTGTGCAAATAGTTATTCTAATGTTAAGGTTTATGAGGTAATTTGGGGGTGGAGTATTTTTTTACTTTATTGGGTCAATTCTAAAATCAATTATTCACATTGTTTACAAAAGTTATTATCTACCTATCAAAACCGATTTTTATTAGAGGTAAATACCAAATCGATACTCGAAAGATTCTGGTGCTGACAAAATGGTACCTGTAACACCCTACTACACAGAGCTTTACACCTAGGATATAAAACAGAGGTGGTGTGGTATTACGACCTCTAAAATAAAATATATCTATACGTATAATAATTGAAAGAGTGCAGTATACTAGGAGCTTTATTGTATGTATGTATGTATGTATGTATGTATGTATGTATGTATGGAAAGTAAGAGTAGAAGATGAAGATACAAAATAACAAGCTCCTAACTCAGCCTGCAAAGTTAAGGCTGGCCGGAGACTATATATATATATATAATCCATAACCCAGAATATATAAAAGCAACCTTAATACTCCATAAACCTCTATGAAGTGCAAAAGTAAAACATATATATATAGGGAGAATCTATACATATATATAACAAAATAGAACTAAAGTATAATCCCAAAAAGTCCACTTCGTTGTGGAGAACTCCAGATGCCTAGCAAGGTGCCTCTCGACCTGCATCTGAAAAACACAAACATCGTATGGGATGAGAATCAGGAGTTCTCAGCACGGTAAATGTGCCACGTACATAAGGTATAAGGCCTTGGGAATGTCAGAGGCAATCTTAGAACACCGATACTCAAATTACAAAACTTAAAGACTTAAGATAGAAACCATAAACAGGGGTAGTTATCTACGGTTCTTAAGGTTCTAACTCAATCTTAACTTAATCCCTCAAATTACAATCCATTGGCTGTCTCATAAAACTCTAACTCTACAATTCACCTTCTACCTCCTCCAACCCTCCAAATTCACCAGTGCACAGACAAACAATACAAGTAAAGGCAAACACAATTAGAGTACAAGTAATGCAAGTAGCAAGTATAACAATTAGGCATACTAATTCACATAGGCACTCCCAATTAAGGCATATACAAGCAAATCAAAGATATACACATGATGCATGCCTGTCCTACGGCTGATGAGTCTCATCTGTCGGTTGCAAAGCCAACCCGACATATCCTGGTAGCTAACCATTGGACAGAACACGAAACACGGAGCAAGTGGGACAATGCCGCAACACTTGCATCTTACTCGTCAGAACTAGAAAATGGATTAATACAGACAGATTTACAGACAGATTTAGTCTTTATTACAGATGGATTTTTAGTTACCGACGAATTTTGTCTCTCTGTAAAGTCCCGTCGGAAATTATTTACCGACAGATTTTTTTCCGTCAGAAAATTACAGATGGATTTTTACAAGTCACCGACGGATTTTCCCTCTGTAAATTTTCTATCCATTTCCCAAAGGCGACGAACTTTCCGACGGATTTTTCGTCTGTAATTTGAATCTTGGAAAACCATCTTACACTCTGATTACAGACAAAAAATCCGTCTATAAATCCATCGGTAAGGTAAAATATTTTATTTTTAGATTTTTCAATTACAAAAATAAACCTGTTTCATACAAAATAAATATAAATTTAATAAATACAATTTTTTTTATCTATTTTGTATTCGAATATTTATAATATTTCAAAAAATAAATAAATTCATCGTATTATCAAACTAAAAGAAAAGTACTATAAACAAGCAAGTTAATATAATTCAAAACATAAACAAAGTGTATTAATACATCAACTATAATATTAAGCAACAACCATACATCAAAGTGTGATGACATCAACTATAATTCATCACAAACAAATATTTAATTAAAAGAGCATGTAATCAAATCTTATGGAATAAGAAATCTCTTAGCATGTATATTTGCCAAGCCAAGCCAAGCTAAACAAATTGCTAGATGTTTTTAGTGCCAGCATGTAATGCATTTGGTTTTTCTCAGTTGAACTATTAGAGAAGAATAATTTATATTTCTCATCATCCACTGCTTTCTGTTGCCTTAGTTCTCTTTCTAAGCCATAGGCAAGAGAATCATCAACTTGAACTCAAGATGAAACAGAGTTGATCCTGTCAACGGCCGCAAAAGCTCCTCGGAGACCTCCAAAGGTATTAACCAGTCCTTGAACCTAAATGATATAATATCAGACAGTCAAGTAAAGATCAAGAGATAAGATGAAATAAATAACAAGTCACAACTTAATACGGATTTAGTCTTTATTACAGACGGATTTTTGGTTACCGACGAAATTACCAACGGATTTTGTCCTTCTGTAAAAGCCCCGTCGGAAATTATTTACCGACGGATTTTTTTTCCGTCGGAAAATTACCGATGGATTTTTACGATTTACCGACAGATTTTCCCTCTGTAAATTCTCCCTCCATTTCTTGACGGCGAAAAACTTATAGACGGATTTTCCGTCTGTAATTACAGGCGGATTTTCAGACGGATTTTTCGTTTGTAATTACAGACGGATTTTTCGACGGATTTTTCGTCTGTAATTACAGACGAATTTTTAGACGGATTTTCCGTCTGTAATTTAAGCTTTGGAAAATCATGATTACAGACAGAAAATCCGTCTGTAAATCTGTCTGTAAGGTAAAATAGAATTTTTTTTTACTTTTTCTAATTACAAAATAAACTTATTTTCATACAAAATAAATATAAATTTAATACAAATTTTTATCTAATTTATATTTGAATATTTATAATATTTCAAAACATAAACAAATTCATCGTATTATCAAAGTAAAAGAAAAGTATTATAAACAAGCAAGTCAATATAATTCAAAATATAAACAAAATGTATTGATCATCAACTATAATTCCTAGTATATTGTTCAACCATACTAAAACTATCAGCTATAGTCTTCAATGTCATCTTCATCCTTATCATCATCATAGCCCTCATCCGAAGACATTGAGGGTGGTGGCGGTGGTAGTGGAACTGCACTAGAACTACTTGACGCTCTAACTTGAAATTCTGATGCAGGAAAAGTTCTAAAATTTGATCAATGATTTTCAATTCATAAAAAGATGGGAATAATGAACATACTTGGAAATTATCCTTAACCAAAATGTATGGAGCACTAAAATTATGTAAAATTACTCAGTAAGTCCTTGTAGTTTCACCAAAATTCAATTGTTAAACTATCTATTATCTCTGAGCTTTCACAAGTTTACACTTACTAACTCAAAATACAAGCTAATGCTCACACAGTCTTTTATAATAAATTTGTACTAGTTTAACTAAGATCTAAAAAGATCAGTGATCCTATCAAAGAAAATATACATGCTAACAACGCTTGCAGGGAGAAAATGCAAAATCCACATCTGAGCAAGCATAAAATAAATAAATAAATCCACATCTAAGCCAGATAAAATAATCCACCAACAAAATCAACACAAAACACCGAAAGGCACTAAAAGCCTGAAGAATAGAGGCAGCTCCATATTTGATTTATTATGCAAAATATCACACTTACCAGTGCAGAAAGATAAGGCAGTGACAAAACCACCAGCAATCTTCGGTGAAATTTTCACGCATGACTCATTTTCTGCATGTCTGCTTCAGCTAAAACGAAGAAAACACCCCGTCAGAGACCGTAGAAATAAGATAATGAGCAGCATAGAGTTCTCAATGGGAAGCACAGGCATTAATGGCGTTAAAAGTTAAACAGCCAATATACACACTCAAAGCTAATAATTATACTCTTAAAGCACTAACAGGTTTGTCTAATCAAGAATCTTAAAGCTAATAATTATACTCTTAAAGCTAATAATTTGTGCATTGATGAGTCCAGAAAACGAGTCCAGAGTGCTTAATAAACTATTCTGATCTAAATTTCAAACCAAACTGTAAGAAAGAGATTAAAAACAACAAGAAAGAATATGAAGCTTCCTAAATTTCAGAAAAGGGACAAGAAAAAAATTCCAGTGGTGCTTTAAACATACAAATTAAGAAGAATATATGTAAAGAACAATATAAGCTAAAACAATACAAGCTAAAAATGATTACCCTATTAAAAATCAATATCATCATTAAAGTCTGCAACATCATCATCATCATTTTTATTAGCCCCAGAACTAGAGCCAATGGACAATTCAACAATGCGGTCCTCTCCAAATGGAGACTTAAGACTGATAGGAGGCTCGGTGTCAGAAATCCTAGAAGGATTACTCTCATCTGCTTGATAAGCTACATCATTCTCTTCCTCATCCTCCTCTACATGTACATGATTGATTTCAATTCGACCTCTTGGTTTAGTGTTTACAACAACATGCCACATAGACTTGCAATTTCCAGGATAAGGTAAGAAGTAAACTTGTTTAGCTTTTTGGGCGACAATGAAAGGATCATAGTGGCGATATCTTTTACTATGGTTGACTTCAGTTATTTTGTATTCATTATGAATACGTGTTCCATTTGGACGACTTGGATCATACCATTGACATTTGAACAAAACAACTCGATTAGAGTCACTACCAGTGTATTCAAGCTCGAGTATATCTTCTAATACTCCAAACCAATCACTTTTCCCGTTGCCTATATCACCTTTAACAGACACACCGGTGTTATCAGTTTTTCTTCCTTTTGACCTTGCAAGGGTATGAAATGTATATCCATTTACTTTATAAATTGGATAACTTGTTGCTTTGTTTGAAGGACCCCAAGAAAGTGATTGCAAACCCGGATCAACAATTTCATTGCATTGATTTTGAACCTAGTTAGAAACATGCAACAAGTTATTTAATAGAAGTGATATGTGATGCAAATCTTTAGTTAGAAACTTTTAAAATAAATGATACAAATTTATGCACTTACATATGATGCAAACCAAGGGGGAAATCGGTCATCGCTTTCTCCAGGACAAGTTTCTTTCCAAAACCTTGATGAAAGTAGGACTAGAGTTTATAAGCTATGGGATTCATTAGTAGAGCTAGTGTAATTAACTGTTTAATAAAAGATCTGGGCACTTACATATAGAAAGGGCTAACTTTGCTTTCATTGAGTAGAATATGCAAATGAGCTGCGGCCTTGTCTCGTTCATCTAACCAATGATCTTTAGCTTTTCCAACCTTGCGACCAGGTCTATTAAATATTGATAAAGAGGCTTTAATTGTGTCTCCGCCGTCATCATTTCTTCCCACACGGGTTCGCCTCGATAAGATATGTGGTTCAAAGTAGAAAGAAACAAAACTTGAAGTCTCCTTTGCCAAGAAAGCCTCACAAATCGAACCTTCAACCCTTGCTCTATTTTTCACTGTTCGCTTGAAAGCTCCTATCACCCATTCAAACGGATACATCCACCTATATTGGACAGGTCCACACACACGTGCCTCATATGCTAGATAAATTGGCAAATGCTCCATCACATTAAAGAATCCCGGGGGAAATATCCTTTCTAACTTGCAAAGGATAATGGGAATATTTTACTCCATAACCTCTAAATCATGAACCTTGAGAGTGGTTGAGCACAAGTCTTTGAAAAACTGGCTTAACTCGGTAAGAGGCTTCCATATATTTGTAGGTAGTTCTCTGAATGCAGTTGGAAGCAAGCACTGCATAAAAATGTGACAATCATGGCTCTTCATACCAATAAACCTCCCCTGGGAAAGACTTACACATCTAGCAAGGTTAGATGCATAACCATCTGGAAATCTAAGTTGTTGCACCCACCTATACACGTCTTGTTGTTGTTCAGAAGTTAAAGTATAAGCTGCCTTAGGTTTGGACCAACAATTATCACCGACATGCCGCAAATGTAAATCTGGACGCTTGCATAATTCAGCCAGGTCTAACCTAGCCTTTTCATTGTCTTTAGTTCTATCAGTGTCCATAACAGTATTCATTATGTTATCAAGCACATTCTTCTCTATGTGCATTACATCAAGACAGTGACGGACCAGGTTATCCTTCCAATAAGGTAACTCCCAAAACACACTTTGCTTAGTCCAATTGTGAGTAATACCATACTCTCGCGATTTGATCCACTTTCCATTATCTGATATCTTCTCGAGTCCTTTAATCCTTTGCCAAATCTCCAAACCACTTAATCTGGTAGGAGCCTCTTCACTTTCTATTTTATTCTTCCTAAAGTCATTCTTATTGCGCCTATAAGGGTGGTTTATCGGCAAAAACCTCCGATGACAATCAAACCATGATGCCTTGCCTCCATGTGATAGTGTAAAAGACTTGGTATCCTCCATGCAAATAGGACATGACAATCTTCCTTGTGTCATCCACCCAGACAACATCCCATAAGCTGGAAAATCATTGATAGTCCACATCAATGCTGCCTTTAAGACGAAATTCTTCTTTTCTACAATATCATATGTCAAAACACCAGGATTCCACAACTCATTTAATTCATCAATCAAGGGTCCCAAGAATACATCAATGTTGGCTTTAGGGTTATTAGGACCAGGTATTAAGCAAGTCAAGAACAAATAGGGATCTTTCATACACATTCCAGGAGGTAAATTGTATGGAATAACAATTACGGGCCAACAAGAATAAGGCTTGCTAAATTGGATATTTGGGGTAAACCCATCAGAGCAAAGATCTAACCTAATATTTCTAGACTCCAAAGCAAAATCAAAGTGGATACGGTCAAAGCCTTTCCATGCCTCCCCATGTGATGGATGGGTCATCACGCCATCATCCCGTTGGTTTTTTATATGCCACGTCATGTGCGGAGCTGAACTCATTGACGCGTAAAGCCTTCGAAGTCTAGGGATTAAGGGTAAGTAGTGCATCCGTTTGACAGGAACTCTCTTGGACTTACAACTACCATCGGAAATAGGCTTGAATCTAGGTGCTTCACAAAACTTGCACCTAGTTAGAGCAGCATCGTCTTTTTGATACAACATGCAATTGTTTGAGCAACAATCTATTTTGATTGCCTTCAATCCAAGTTTTTGCACTAACTTCTTAGCCTCATAGTAATCCCTAGGTATGGCACTACCCTCAGGAGAAATTTCCCTAATTAAGGTGGCCCACTGCTTAAATGACTCCTGTGATTGGTTTTCCTCGGCCTTAATGCATAGCATTCTAACAGCTATCGATAGTTGAGAGTGCACACAACCTTCCCACAAAGGTTTTTGAGCTGCCTCAAGAAGATCAAAAAAGTTTTTAGCCTCTACATGAGGATCTTCTGGACCAGCAGAATCGAAAACCATTTCATGATACCTTCTGGAGTTGTTTTCCTAGCTAATGTCATACATATCACATTCTTCCACATTTGCACCACTTCCTGAACCACCTTCCCCACAATTATTGAATCCCGTCTGATTAATCCCTATGTCGTCAATCTCTCCATGTTCTGTCCAAATCCAATAATTTGGCATAAACCCCTTTTCCCACAAATGCATCTTAATAATGTTCAGCTCTTTATAATTTGTGCATCTACACTTAACGCATGGACATCTACACTTTCCTTCCGACTTCACAACATCTAACTTACTAATTATTTCTATAAACTCCTCAACCTTGTCATAAAACTCAGGTTTAATACCCCCTCTTGTTGGATTCAACCTATCATACATCCACACTCGATGGTGCCAAGACATTTCTTACGAATTCGATATTTTTAGTACCTATAAATCATCCAACACAAGCAACATTTCATCTATCATATAACATCCTATCAATATTTAATCCTATTAATATTTAATCCTATCAATATTTAATCATATTCAATGCAATACAAGCAACAACACAACACAAGTACTATTTCATTTATCATACAATACCCTAGAAATCAATGAAATTTATAACACAATAATTGCACTAACCTTAACTCCAAGCAAAAAGTTGAAGGGATTAGACCAAAAATCTCTGAGCAAACACAAATATGAGAACACAAAATGTTAGATGGACTTGATAACAGGGTAGCACCTGAAACAGGGTAGCGAATATACATTAATTTATGTAGTGAAGGAAGAAGAAATATATATGTAGGAAAGAGATATATATGTAGTGAAGGGAGAAGAGATTTAATTATATCTATGCAGAAAACCCATCTCACTTTGGGTGTTTGGCTTTGTGTTTCAATTGTATAAACTAAGTTCTGCCGTTGAGAGACACAAAGCCATGGCTCATTCTTTGAATCCAAAGCAAGCTCAACCTATAGAGGCCCCAAATCACAGAATAAGTTCTAATCTAGCATAAACTTAAAAATTAAACAGCAGGTGCAAAGAGTGTTTCTCAAGCCATCACATGTCCACATTTGCTATTAATTATCTATAATTATTTCATTAAAAATTGAAACATCTAAAAGCTTAATTATTAAAAGGGTTATAATTATAAAATGTTCCAATTTTCTGACCTGATATATATTGTGTTAGTCTATTATGTGTTCTATTTCATCAATGAAAAGTTATCACAGTACATAGTGGAGCCATATCTATATCCTTACTTTGTAAGATAGTGATGATGAAATAAATACATGCTCAATAATTATATGACCCACCCACATTAGTGGCATTACTACCCTATATGCAAAATATGTGTGACATACATTACCCTTTTAAGATTTTGAAATTAAAGATATATAACACACCCGTTTAGCCTTAACAAGAATCCAAAGCCAATGTTCATCAAAAAACATGAAAAGAAAAGAATCCAAAGCCATATAATGAGAGCTAATGAATGATTAGAGGGGGTGTGTTTATTAAAAAATAAATTAAAAAAAATCACCTTTTTAATATTTGTAAAAATTTAATGAAATTACCAACTCTTAAAACAAAAATTAAATCATTTTTCAGTATTTTTGAAAAAATAGAATGATTTCTGATTAAACTAAAATTGATTTTCAACTTTTTTCTAAGAGTTTTTCATCAATATTTCACAATTGTTATACTGCCAGTTCATCAACTCTAACTACTTGTTTCTCCAACTTAAACTACAAACTCTGACAAGCTTTATTTTCAATATATGTTTCAAATTATTCAGTATCACTAGAAAGAGTTTTATCCAACTAATATCATTAACTAAAGTTTGTCTGGACAATTCATAGAAATAAAAAATAAAAAGAAAAAATTAATAGTTAAAAGAAGCAGAGATGAATGAAAGAGTTTGAAGTACCTTATAACATTTGCTCTTTGTAGTTAATTGTGTTGGAAGAAAGAAGTGTTGTGAAGCTTTGAAAAAACTGAAGATTTAGTAGTAGTAGCAAATGAATAAGGTAAAGCCATGATTAGTTTATGCAGAGTTATCTTTATTTTCTTCTAAGAACAAAAGGAGTAATTGAAGGGCAGGACAATCTGTTTGGGAGCAAATTAGATATTTGTATGGTTCATATTTGAGAAAGCCACTCAAAAGATAACATAAAAGAATAAAATATTGAAAAATATACGATTACTCTTTTTTTATATGATATATTTGTATAAATTTATTAAAAAATAATATTTTCAAAATAAAAATGATAATATTCATTCTTAACAAACGTAGATATACATGTATAATCCCCTGTTGTCACACTGGAAACTGCAGAAATTGATATTTGATGGATCCTCAAATTGATATTTAAAAGACACAAAAACCATGAAACCATATAAGCACACATAAACACACCTAAGCATGATCAAAATGAACAGCAAAACCCAGCTAGGCATTTTGTGATTCACTCAGTAATAAGCATACATATACTCCAAATCCAACACTGGAGAAAAAGGAGCTGTTCACAATATTATGGTGAAATGGGCAGAGCTAATTGAAGAAAATGTGTGACACTTGAGATTAAATGAATGAAACAGGACATGTGTGGACTTATTAATAAAATTAACAGATCCTCTATTTCTCCATTGCCAATTATTTATTCTTTCACACTGTAAGTACTTCAAACCAGTATCAGTCACACTGTTGTAACTTGTAATGATAATTAATATAATGAACTTTTGATCAATTATTTAAATATTTTTCATTAAAGAGAATATGAAATCATTCAAGCCAAGCAAGCCTTTTCATTATAATGATAACATTTGAAAGCCAACTTGCATGCAACAGGAAACAACTTATTAAGAGCATGCTGAGGAAAAACCCAGAACATAGAGCATGCTGAGATTCATCCGATTAAGGGAAATGGACACTTACAACCGAGGAATCTTCCAAGTGAGGGAGAGCTAACAGTTTCAACAAGTGCAGAAGACAACCTCGAGAACCGGATGGTTGATCTTACAACATCAGAATCAACAACCTCGAGAGAGTAACGAGCAAAAGAAGCGTCAGCTGAAGAAAAATACAAAATACAAACGAATAGAAAAGTTAGGGTTTGCGATCTACCAGTTGCGCGAAGGGAATCTGACAAAGAAAGCGCTGATCTGGAACGAAAAGAAGCTCGGAATCCGACGGCGACGGATCTTCTACGGTGGCGGTGGAGGCTGTGTCTGTGTAGCGGCTGCGGTGGCTGCGTGGCTGCAGTGACGGCAGAGACTGCGGTGGCTGTGGGCGGCGGGGTGCAGGGCGAAGTTGGCGAGTGAATGGAGTGAATGGCAAGTGAATGGTGTGAATGGCGAGTGAATGGGTTAGTCTTCAACTAGGGTTTTCAATGTTTCTGATGGATTTCATTTAAATTACAGACGGATTTTCCGTCTGTAATAATTTTATAAAACGCGCATCTTGTCTACTTAATTACAGACGGAAAATCCGTCTGTAACCATTCCACGGAAAAAAAAAATTAATTTTTCCGACGGAATTATAGACGGATTCTCTTTTCCGTCTGTAATTTATGCTAATCTATTTTTTTTGTTTTTTGACAAAAAAATCACTCTGAAATTCCGTCTGTATTTCAGTGGGATAAAATCCGTCAGAAATATCCGTTTGTAATAACTAATTTTCTAGTAGTGCAACTTAAAAATATTATTTTAATGGTTGAACTTGTTGCAAAAGAAACAGTGAGAGAGAAATATAAATGGAAAAATAGAAATTTTGAACAGATTAGAACTGCTTACCGCCTTAACTTTGTTCCCTCTAAGACAATATAATGAAATCAAAGAGATATAAATAGCAACCCTGGTCATAGATTCATTAAATGATTTGAAAGTACCAAGCTTTATCCCACTTGACAGGAAAGACAGAACCTGTAAAGAACTAATAATTAGAGGTGTCAAGCCTTTCACAAAAAAACCTATTCGTTCTTGAATAATCTTACCTGTTTAGCAAATGTAAACATCTGCCGCTTTTCACCACCAAAAGATCTTACCTGTAATAATTTATTTTACTGTTATCAACTGTCTATTACAAATACAACACTTTACAATGCACAAAGTTACTATAAATTTGAAGTATAAACCATGGAGAACTCAGTGTTCGAATAGCAGAAAATGTTTCTGATACACAATCAGCTATTGATGCCTGGGCCAACCTATGTGCTTTGAAAATAGGAAATGTTGATCTCTTGTAGACAGCTTCAGAGAACTAAAAGAATCAGCAGAAGAAAACACAAATTGACAAGCAACATGACTCAAAATTTCTATATATGATACTTTTATATTAATGTATTTCTAATTCAAGCTACAAGAACAAAGAAACGGGTTGAATATGCCCACACTTAATAATAATAAATCACAATAGTCTTAGATAATAATTAAAAAAAAGAATAAAAGGATGATGAAGATCAGAAGATAGAGATATGGATATACATACAGGAGTGTGGAGTCTCTAATGGATCCATTGAGATGAGCATGCAACTCCACCTTTGGCACTTTCTTGGTATTGATATCAAAACATGCAACTCTGATTTTTTAGATGAAAATTAAACATGAGAAGAAGTGGTACTTTCTTGGTATTGATATCAAAATCATCTTCAGTGTTATCTTTAAAAAACAAAACTCTTTCTTTCTCTTTCTTTTTTAAACCAGGAGGAAAAAAGAGGAAAGCTCTTTAAGATCGACTACGCAGTAGGCCTTTAATATCGAAATCAAAGTAATTACTAGGGAAGACTTCACAATAAACCCTATATTTTAATATCTTTTAATTCAAATCAGATAAAGCATCTCATACTTTATCCAACAATAGAGTAAACTCTCCACTGAGAAAAAAGAGGCATGAACCTAAGCTTTAAAATTAACTAGTATTACTCAGTCATCATTTTCAATTTGACGTAAAATTATCTATCAATCTGCCACCAGTGCCCACAGGTTAAAGTGAATCCCGCAATCCCTCAAATAAACTAACTCACCCACAAGTTCAACTCACAAATCATAATAACAACAATATACAATTTAAATCACAGAAATGTGGAAATAATATTTAAATTTTTTTAATATTAAATTAAATGTCTTTTTCCTATCTTATTGGATTGGACCCAAAAGTCCAAATTATTGTCAACATCCACGTCATATTTCTGACATTATTTTATTATTTTAATTTCAATCTTGGGCTTCTATTTTGAAGAAACTTTCGTTCATGGACCCCCCTCTTATGGCGGCCACCAATACTTGTGTACAAAAACAAAAAAAGTGCCAAATTTTCTTTTTCAAAAGATTAAGAAAAGTGTGGCCAAATCAATTCTGAGTCACCTAACTCAAGTTGTTTAGTTGGACTTGTTCTTTCTCCTTCACCTGCCAATATATATATAAATATATATAATATAATTTGTTATTATCACTAAATAGAATAAATTATAAATTAATATACCTTATTTTCAATCTATTAAGACTTTCAAGTCTCCATACTTGAATTCTTTAATACCATCTGTTATGCTCTCTCTATGTCATATACCTTTCAATCATTTTCATGTAATTATGGGCTTTTTTATTTAAACAGAGTAAGATATAGTGCATGAGCGATTTTATTTAAATAACAATATACAATCTCTTCTTTATTACCAAATTAAATACCGACCAAAAAAAAGGTAAAGACTAAAGAACTAATAAAGATGCATGGGAAGTACACCCATTTTTTATGTTTTTTGTACGTTATCCATGTGAAGTTGGTAAAGAGAAGCTAAGTGCAATTTAGGTTTCTTTATTTTGTCTTCAGAATGATTAACATATCTGAAAAAGGTTGGGTGTTATGTAATTTATGTGATATATATATATATATGGAGCCCTGCTCATCACCCTTTCTAATTATATGTTTGTGGCATAGTTTCTTTTATAGATTGAATCATGGCACAACAATATAAGTTTCTGGCATGATCATCACCAAGCTAAGATGACATTTAAGAAAGTAAATTTTGGTTTCAATCATGGTCTTATCATTGTACACAAGTGGCACTTGTTTATTGAGAAGCAAGAATTAGGGAGAAATGTTACCTCCACTCTCTTATTCAGGATGTCAAGATCACCGCGATTATTGTCAGTTAAAGCACAGTGTCGTACAAGATACTCAATGAACAACTCTCCAGATGAACCAACCAAGTAACAATGTGAAGCCATAACCACAATTAACTACAAGAAAAGAAGGAAGGCAAGAAAAACCAAAAGAAAGTGAAGGGTAAGAAACTGTGTTAGTTCAGAAGTAAATTACATGAACATGGTTCATAATGGATTACCTAAGAAAGTGCTTTCCGAACACCTAAACTCGGCTCCTCTAGCAAGGACTTTACAGCTTCAACAAGTAGAGGTATTTTACTATGCCAAGCTTCAAATAACCTTCAAATAAGAATTGTAGGTCAGTTTACACAAGATAATAACACGAGATGCACTGGCTTGTGCCTCTGCCATGAACTCATCATAAGATGCCTGTACATAGACCTCGTTACAATTCTTAACAGTTTTTTTCCAAATCACAGATCAAATAACGTTAGTCAAAGAGGTGAAAACCTTCATTGCCTCATGGCTTTCAGTGATCCATTCGAAAAACTTCTTGTACTCCTGTTCTGCTTAATCCATCATTTGGTGGCATGCTTGAGTCTGCATCTAAAATTTCAAAATAAAAACAGCAATGTGATTAATAATTAGCCTAAAGATCTATCACAAACTCTCAAAAATTTGTCACAGGTTTACCATTCTTTGATCAAATATGCCAGAGTATCTAACTGTTCTCTCAATTTCTGCTTATACTGGTTCCGAATGTTCTAGCTAGCACCAATGTAAGCATTCTAATTCCATATTAATCTGTTTAACTTCTAAGAATATGTGAATAACATCAAAGAGCTCACTGTTCTGGTGGAGATCAAGACGAATTAGACGTGAAAGGCCTCCAATGCTGTCTGGTATGCCATTCAACAAGTTTTTTGCTGCAGTAGTGATAAGAATGGAAACAATTGGTGAGTTGACATGTAGGAATAGAAATAATAAATTGAAAGCAAAGCAGCATATGTGTGTATTTAGAGAAGAAAACCCCTACATGCATTGAATTCAGTAAGCATGGTCCATGATGAAAAGAGATTTTCAGATATCTCTGTTAACTTGTTTCCCTGGAGACAAAAAAGAGGTTATAATGAAGGCACTGGTTAATAAAACCTTAACCTCTCAAAATTTTTGTTGTCATTTAATACACCAAATTTTTTATACTAGTGCCTACCTCCATATTTAGCTTGGACAATTTGGAACAATTTGCTAAATCTTCTGGCAAGCTTGCAATAAGATTGTTTGATCCCTGGAAAGAAGAGTATCATAAACTCCATGTCATCAAAGAAGATGTGGATGCCAAAATTTCACTAACTTTGTTCAATTATCTAATAGTTGAGAATAATTTTCGGGCAATATTATACACAGGAAATGATAGCTCAGATCAAAATTCAAATAAAGCATCCACTCTTATAAGATTATTTAGTTATGGCAAATGAACCAAGCATTGAAAACACAAAACAGTATTTTATTAAGGGAATTAGGGAAACATAGCATTTTTTGTTCAGGGTGGCCACCTTGAAGAATCAATGGAAATAACTAATTATTATTACAATTTATTTGTTTATTAGCATAAATCATGACATGGAGTTGTGGGGACAAACCTTATGGAAGTTGAATATCAAGTCCAGTTCACAAACCTGTAACTGGTTATGCAAGCAACATTGAATTAGAAAGATATGAGAAAACGCTATATTCTGAGGAAGAGAAGAATGGTACATTAGGGTCTGAATGGTATAAACAAACTCAAATTCATTAACCTTGAATTATGAAGTGTTGTGGTGCATGAAATTGTGATGTCAATGTTCACATTACTCTCTTACAACTTCGCACAACTAACCAGCAAGTGCACTGGGTCATCCAAGTAATACCTTACGTAAGTAAGGGTCGATCCCACGGAGATTGTTGGCTTGAAGCAAGCGATGGTTATCTTGTAACTCTTAGTCAGGATATAATATCAATAATAATTTTTAGTTTGAATTGTAAAAAGTAAAAATGGCAGAACACAAATTATACTTGTATGCAGTAATGGAGAATATGTTGGAGTTTTGGAGATGCTTTGTCTTCTGAAATTTTGCTTTCCTCTGTCTTCTTGTTCACGCACGCACGTCCTCCTATGGCAAGCTGTGTGTTGGTGGATCACCCTTGTCAATGGCTACCATCCTTCCTTTCAGTGAAAAGGATCCAGGTGCGCTGTCACCGCACGGCTAATCATTTGCAGGTTCTCAATCGTACCGGAATAGGATTTACTATCCTTTTGCGTCTGTCACTACGCCCAGCACTCGTGAGTTTGAAGTTCGTCACAGCCATCCAATCCCAGAATCCTACTCGGAATACCACAGACAAGGTTTAGACTTTCCGGATTCTCATGAATGCCGCCATCAATCTAGCTTATACCACGGAGATTCTGATTAAGGAATCTAAGAGATACTCATTCAATCTGATGTAGAATGGAGGTGATTGTTAGACACACGTTCATGGATTGAGGAAGGTGATGAGTGCCACGAATCATCACCTTCTCCATAATTAAGCGTGAATGGATATCTTAGATAGGAACGCGCATGTTTGAATGTTTCTGGCGTTGAACTCCAACTTGTAACGTGTTTCTGGCGCTGGACGCCAGACTACAACATAGAACTGGCGTTGAACGCCAGTTTACGTCATTTATCCTTGAGCAAAGTATGGACTATTATATATTGCTGGAAAGCCCTGGATGTCTACTTTCCAACGCAATTGAAAGTGCATCAATTGGACTTCTGTAGCCCCAGAAATTCCATTCTGAGTGCAGAGAGGTCAGGATCCAACAGCATTAGCAGTCCTTTTTCAGCCTGAATCAGATTTTTGCTCAGCTCCCTCAATTTCAGCCAGAAAATACCTGAAATTACAGAAAAATATACAAACTCATAGTAAAGTCCATAAATATGAATTTTGCCTAGAAACTAATGAAAATAAACTAAAAACTAACTAAAACATACTAAAAACTATATGAAATTAACCCCAAAAAGCGTATAAAATATCCGTGAAGGCAGAAAGCATTGCCACCACATGTAATTAATCAAAATTTCTTGTATTAAAAACTCGAGAAATATTGCCTCCTTATCCTAAAGAAAATATTCTATTTTATTCATGTTTAATGATGATGAAAAAAATAAACTATAGCTTAATTGGAGATAAAATCAAAATATAGATACTAATTACTACTACTTATATGTAACTTCTAAGGTAAAGCACAAATAAGAGCAATTATCACAGGGTTAAGGCTAAGATTAGAACTCAACAACCTTGAGGTTGGGAAGTGGATGTTCCTCTACTCTGTGGGGTGCTTGGTCCTTCAAGAGATAACCTCTGACGCTTCAGTTTCTTGAAGTCACGCCCTTGTTCTTCTTGTTCCCTGAGCAGTTTGCAGAGCATGCTATGTTGATTTTGCTATTCTTCTTTTATTTGGTCCATAGCTTCTTGCAACTTAGTAACAGATGCTTCAAGATGTTCCCAGTATTCAAATTGAGGGAGTTCTGGTAGAAATTCTTGCGCCCTCCTCTTGATGGGGTCATCCTGCATTTGTTGTTTTTCTATTGTGATTTTAGTGATTGGTTGCTCCACTGAGATATACTCTGTTATTCCCATCTTTACTCCAGCATCTTTGCAGAGCATAGAGATTAGGCTTGCATAAGCCAATCTGGCATCCTTGGAGTTCTTGTTTGCGAGTATGTAGAATTCAGATGGAATCAGTTGATGAACTTCTACTTCTTTTCCCAACATAATGCAATGGATCATCACTGTTCTTTTAACGTTGACTTCAGAACGGTTGCTGGTGGGCAATATAGAACGCCCAATGAAGTCCAGCCATCCTCTGGCGACTGGTTTGAGATCTTCTCTCTTGAGTTGATTTGGGACACCCCTCGTGCTGGTGGTCCACCTGGCTCCAGAGATGCATATATCCTCTAGAATCTTATCCAGGCACTTGTTTGTTCTCATCATTCTCCTATTAAAGGAGTCTGGGTCATCTTTCAGCTGAGGTAGCTTAAAGATCTCCCTGATTTTGTCAGGGTGGATGTGAACAATCTTTTCTCTGACCGCAGTCCTATAGTCATAGAGGGCAGTTCCAGATATTCTCTGCCTGTCTGTTTGCCACAGATTAGCGTAGAATTCCTGAGCTATATTCCTTCCCACTTTCGTCTCGGGATTAGCTAGGACTTCCCAGTTCCTGTTTCAAATCTGCTCTTGGATCTCCGGATATTCATCTTCTTTCAGATCGAACTTGCTTCCGGGATCACTGATCTTAGACCAATTATTTTGTAGTAATGGTCTGAATGTTCTTTGGTTAAGAACCTCCCTTGATTCCAAAGTGGTTTTGGAACACTCTCTTTCTTGCCTCTTGGAGTGGGTTGTTTTCCTTTAGGAGCCATGATCTTAGTGGGTATGGTGTAGTGATCACGGATAAACACACCAAACTTAGAGGTTTGCTTGTCCTCAGGCAAAAGAAAGAAAGGAGAGGGATAGAAGGAGAGCGAGTGTTGAATGGTGGATGAGAGGAGGGAGGCCGAATGTGTTTTTAAAAGGGAGGGGGGGTGGATTTTCGAAAATAGGGAGAAAGATAAGATAGAAGATATGATTTAAAAAGAAATAAGTATGATAAGAAAAGATATAATTTAAAATTGAAGAGATATGAAAGATATTTGAAAAAGATAAATTTGGATTTTTGAAAAAGATAATATGGAGATTTAAAAAAGATATTGATTAGTTGAAAAGATTTTAGAATGAAAAGAGATAGATTTGTTTTGAAAATTTGAAAAAGAGTTGAGTTGGATTGAAAAAAAGGATTTGTGCTTATGGATTAAGATACATTTGATATTTTTAAAGTAGGGTTTTTAGAAATTAGGGATTTTAGAAATCAGGGTTTGTAACATGTTTATGCAAGAAATCATAAATTGAAACATGAAAATTAAAATTAAAATGAAAATTGAAACATGAAAATTAAAATTAAAATCAGGGTTTGCCAATGAGCTCTTTTTCTCTGTTTTGTGTGCAGGATCCTTCTGTAACCCTGTGAACTTATACAATTACTTATTTACCTTAGTATCAATGAACTTTATATAAACAAATAAAATCAAGAATAGGGCAAAATGCTTAGAGGAAGTGATGCCCCATGGCTGGGTTGTCTCCCAGCAAGCGCTTCTTTATTGTCTTTAGCTGGACCTTGCTGAGTTTTTAATCTAGCCTCAGCCTTGAGCACTCTTGCTCAACATTGCCTTCAAGATAGTGCTTGATTCTCTGTCCATTAACAATGAACTTCTTATCAGAATCAATGTCTTGAAGCTCCACATAACCATATGGTGATACACTTGTAATCACATATGGTCCCCTCCACCGGGATTTCAGTTTCCCGGGGAATAGCCTGAGCCTAGAGTTAAATAGCAGAACTTTTTGTCCTGGTTCAAAGACTCTAGATGATAGCTTTCTGTCATGCCACCTTTTTTATTTTTCTTTATACAGCTTGGCATTTTTGAAAGCAGTGAATCTGAATTCCTCTAGCTCATTCAGCTGGAGCAATCTTTTTTCTCCAGCTAATTTGGCATCAAAGTTTAGGAATCTGGTTGCCTAGTAGGCCTTATGTTCCAGTTCCACGGGCAGGTGACAAGCCTTACCATACACAAGTTGGTACGGAGAGGTCCCTATAGGAGTCTTGAATGCTGTTCTGTAAGCCCACAGAGCATCATCCAAGCTTCGTGCCCAATCCTTTCTATGGGTACTTACAGTCCATTCCAAGATTCTTTTAAGTTCTCTGTTAGAAATTTCAGCTTGCCCATTTGTCTGTGGATGATATGGAGTTGCCACCTTGTGGCGAATCCCATACCGGACCATGGCAGAGTAAAGCTGTTTGTTACAGAAGTGAGTGCCCCCATCACTGATTAGTACCCTAGGGACACCAAATTTGCTGAATATATGTTTCTGGAGGAATTTCAGTACTGTTTTAGTATCATTGGTGGGTGTGGCAACGGCCTCTACCCATTTTAATACATAGTCAACTGCCACCAGAATATAAGTGTTTGAGTATGATGGTGGGAAAGCCCCATGAAATCAATTCCCCATACGTCAAACAACTCAATCTCTAAGATTCCTTGTTGAGGCATGGCGTAACTATGAGGTAAATTACCAGCTTTCTGGCAACTGTCACAGTTACGTACAAACTCTCAGGAATCTCTGTAAAGTATAGGCCAGTAGAAACCACATTGGAGGACCTTGGTGGCTGTTCGCTCACCTCCGAAATGACCTCCATATTGTGACCCATGGCAATGCCATAAGATCCTCTGTGCTTCTTCTCTAGGCACACACCTACGTATTATTCTGTATTTAAGAGCAGCATGGTCAGTATACACAATCACTTTTGATCCTACTCAGTATGATCTGAACTTGTCAATGGCGTAAGCCACTGCAAGTAGTTCTTTTTCTGTGGTTGTGTAATTTTTCTGGGCATCATTCAAAACACGGCTAGCATAATAAATGACATGCAGAAGCTTGTCATGCCTCTGCCCCAGTACTGCACCAATGGCGTGATCACTAGCATCACATATTAATTCGAATGGTAATGTCCAGTCTGGTGCAGAGATAACTGGTGCTGTGACCAGTTTAGCTTTCAGAGTTTCAAACGCTTGCAGGCACTCTGTGTCAGACACAAATGGCGTGTCAGCAGCTAGCAGGTTGCTTAGAGGTTTTGTAATTTTTGAAAAATCCTTTATAAACCTCCTATAGAATCCTGCATGCCCCAGAAAGCTTCTGATTGCCTTAACATTGGCAGGTGGTGGTAATTTTTCAATTACCTCTATTTTAGCTTGATCCACCTCTATTCCCTTGTTTGAAATTTTATGCCCAAGGACAATCCTTTCAGTCACCATAAAGTGACATTTTTCCCAGTTTAAAACCAGGTTGGTCTCTTGGCATCTTTTCAAAACCAGTGTCAGGTGATCAAGACAGGAGCTGAATGAGTCTCCATATACTGAGAAGTCATCCATGAAAACTTCCAGAAATTTTTCCACCATATCAGAGAAAATAGAGAGCATGCATCTCTGAAAGGTTGCAGGCGCATTACACAGCCCAAAAGGCATCCTTTCTGTAAGCAAATACTCCAGATGGACATGTGAATGCTGTTTTCTCTTGATCCTGGGGATCTACTGCAATTTGGTTGTAGCCTGAATAGCCATCCAAAAAGCAGTAATAATTATGACCTGCTAGTCTTTCTAGCATCTGGTCCATGAATGGTAAAGAAAAATGATCCTTTCTGGTGGCTGTATTGAGCCTTCTGTAATCAATACACATGCGCCACCCTGTAACTGTTCTTGTAGGAACCAGTTCATTTTTTTCATTATGAACCACTGTCATGCCTCTCTTTTTAGGGACAACTTGAACAGGACTCACCCAGGGGCTATCAGAAATAGGATAAATAATCCCAGCCTCCAGTAATTTAGTGACCTCTTTCTGCACCACTTCCTTCATGGCTGGATTTAGCCGCCTCTGTGGTTGAACCACTGGCTTAGCATCATCCTCCAATAAGATTTTGTGCATGCATCTCGCTGGGCTTATGCCCTTAAGGTCACTTATGGACCACCCAAGAGCTGTCTTGTGTGTCCTTAGCACTTGAATTAGTGCTTCCTCTTCTTGTGGATTTAAAGCAGAGCTTATGATCACTGGAAAAGTATCACCTTCTCCCAGAAATGCATATTTCAGGGATGGTGGTAATGGTTTGAGCTCGGGTTTAGGAGGTTTTTCCTCTCCCTGAGGAAATTTCAGAGGCTCTTTCAATTCCTTTGAATCCTCTAGGTCAGGCGGAACATCTTTAAAAATGTTTTCCAGATCTGATTCGAGACTCTCAGCCATGTTGATCTCCTCCACCAGAGAGTCAATGAGATCAACTTTCATGCAGTCTTTTGGTGTGTCTGGATGCTGCATGGCATTGACAGCATTCAACTTAAACTCATCCTCATTGACTCTCAGGGTTATTTCCCCTTGTTGGACGTCAATGAGAGTTCGTCCTGTTGCTAGGAAAGGTCTTCTTAGAATAAGAGTAGCACTCTTGTGCTCCTCTATTTCCAGCACAACAAAGTCAGTGGGAAAGGCGAATGGCCCAACCCTGACAATCATGTCCTCAATCACGCCTGATGGGTATTTAATGGAGCCATCAGCAAATCGGAGACATATCCGGGTTGGTTTAACTTCTTCAGTTAAACCAAGCTTTCTGATGGTGGATGCAGGTATTAGGTTGATGCTTGCCCCAAGATCACATAGGGTTGTGTTGGTGCAATTACCCTCTAGTATGCATGATATCAGAAAGCTTCCGGGATCTTTAAGCTTTTCAGAATGACTGCACTGCATTCTTCAGTGAGGAGAACTCTTTCAGTTTCTCTCCAATCCTTCTTATGACTTAAGATCTCTTTCATGAACTTGGCATAAGAAGGTATTTGCTCAAGTGCCTCTGCAAACGGAATCTTAATTTCAAGAGTCCTGAGATAATCTGCAAAGCGAGTAAATTGCTTATCCTGCTCCTCTTGGCGGAGTTTTTGAGGATAAGGTATCTTGGTTTTATATTCCTCAACCTTGGTTTCTGTAGGTTTATTTCCTACAGAAATGGTTGAAGAAGCCTTTTTAGAGAGGTTGTCATCAGCACTTGTGTGTGTCTGATCCCTCACGGGCATTTGAGTAACAGAGTTAGAAGCTGGAGTGACGTTAGACGCCAACTCCTCATCTGTTCCTGGCGTCTGAACGCCAGAACTGTGCTTCTTTTGGGCGTTCAACGCCAGTTCCTTGCTTGTTTCTGGCATTGAACGCCAGTCCTGAGCATAGTCTGGGCGTTCAGCGCCAGCCTTCCACCCAATTTCTGGCGTTTTAACGCCAGAATTATCTTTCCCTGGGCTCTTACTGTCCTCAGATGGATTTTGGGTGGTTTGCTCATTTCTTGGCTTCCTGCTGCCTTGAGGTGGGGTATTTAATGTTTTCCCACTTCTTAATTGAACTGCTTGGCATTCTTCTGTTATTTGTTTTGACAGCTGCTGCTTTGTTTGCTTCAATTGTTCTTCCATATATATATATTAGCCATCCTTGTCTCTTGTAGTCTATCTTTGAATTCGACTAACTGCTGTGTTAGAAAGTCCAATTGCTGATTGAATTCAGTAGCTTGTTCAACAGGACTGGGTTCAGTAGTCACTGTTTTAGCCTCTTCGGAATACTGGCAGCTTTGCTGCACCATGATAATGAGCTGAGGATTCAACTCAAAGCTACTGACTCCAATGGAGGGTATACTGATACTACTCCCATATGAAGCAGCAGTGGGGTTAGCATAAGACCCCAGAGTCCTTCTGGACTGTTCATTTCCACTTAGATCCATGATGGAGAAAGGGAGATGATGTAAAATAGAGAAAAAATATTTTTAATTATTTATTTAGTATTTATTTCAAAAATAAAATAAATTAAAATAAAATAAATAAAAATGGGTGAAGATTTTCGAAAAATGGAGAGAGAGAAAAAAATGGTTAGGAAGTTTTGACAAAGATATGATTTGAAAAAGATTTCAAATTTTGAAATAAAAATATGAATTTTAAAAGTAAATTTCGAAAATTTGCTTTAAAATAGAGAGAAAAGATGTTTTTGAATTTAAAGAGGAGAGAGAAAGACAATAAGATAGCACAAGATTTAAAATTTTTTTAGATCTAATGCTCCTTGTTTTCGAAAATTTTGGAGGAAAAACACCAAGGAACACCAAACTTAAAAATTTTAAGATCAAGACACAAGGAAAACTCAAGAACACTTTGAAGACTCACAAGAACACAAGAACATGAAGAAAGAACACCAAACTTAAAATTTTTAGAAAACCAAAATAAGATTTTCGAAAACCAGAGAAAAATCAACAAGAAAACACCAAACTTAAAGTTTGGCACAAGATTTAATGTAAAAATTATTTTTGAAAAAGAATTTTAAAAAGATGGTACCCAATTACCAAGAACACAGACCAACGCTCTAGCTAATTGGGCAGTAAATGTAACACTTGTTTTGAAAAAGTATTTTTAATAACTAAGAATAAAATTTTTGAAAAATAAAAAAAAAAGAATTTTAAAAAGAAAATTTTAACCAAAAACAATATTAGAAGACCCTAAACCAAAAAGAAAAATTTTTCCTAATCTAAGCAACAAAATAAACCGTCAGTTGTTCAAACTCGAACAATCCCCGGCAACGGTGCCAAAAACTTGGTGCACGAAATTATGATGTCAATGTTCACATTACTCTCTTACAACTTCGCACAACTAACCAGCAAGTGCACTGGGTCATCCAAGTAATACCTTACGTGAGTAATGGTTGATCCCACGGAGATTGTTGGCTTGAAGCAAGCTATGGTTATCTCGTAACTCTTTGTCAAGATATAATATCAATAATAATGTTTAGTTTGAATTGTAAAAAGTAAAAAGGGCAGAGCACAAATTATACTTGTATGCAGTAATGGAGAATATGTTGGAGTTTTGGAGATGCTTTGTCTTCTGAAATTCTACTTTCCTCTGCCTTCTTGTTCATGCACGCACGTCCTTCTATGGCAAGCTGTGTGTTGGTGGATCACCGTTGTCAATGGCTACCATCCTTCCTTTCAGTGAAAAGGATCCAGGTGTGCTGTCACCGCACGGCTAATCATTTGCGTCTATCACTACGCCCAGCACTCGTGAGTTTGAAGTTCATCACAACCATCCAATCCCAGAATCCTACTCGGAATACCACAGACAAGGTTTAGACTTTCCGGATTCTCATGAATGCCGCCATCAATCTAGCTTATACCACGAAGATTCTGATTAAGGAATCTAAGAGATACTCATTCAATCTGATGTAGAACGGAGGTGATTGTCAGACACACGTTCATGGATTGAGGAAGGTGATGAGTGTCACGAATCATCACCTTCTCCATAATTAAGCGTGAATGGATATCTTAGATAGGAACGCGCATGTTTGAATGGAAAACAGAAATACTTGCATTAATTCATCGAGACACAGCAGAGCTCCTCACCCCCAACAATGGAGTTTAGAGACTCATGCCGTCAAAAAGTACAAAGTTCAGATCTAAAAATGTCATGAGATAAAAATTAAATCTCTAAAAGTTGTTTAAATACTAAACTAGTAACCTAGGTTTACAGAAAATGAGTAAACTATGATAGATAGTGCAGAAATCCACTTCTGGGGCCCACTTGGTGTGTGCTGGGGCTGAGACTAAAGCTTTTCACGTGCCTGGGCTGTTTTGGGCGTTCAACACCAGGCTATAACCTGTTTCTGGCGTTGAACTCCAACTTGTAACGTGTTTCTGGCGCTGGACGCTAGACTGCAACATGGAACTAGCGTTGAATGCCAGTTTACGTCATCTATCCTTGAGCAAAGTATAGACTATTATATATTGCTGGAAATCCCTGGATGTCTACTTTCCAACGCAATTGGAAGCGTGTCAATTGGACTTCTGTAGCTCCAGAAATTCCATTCCGAGTGCAGAGAGGTCAGGATCCAACAGCATCAGCAGTCCTTTTTCAGCCTGAATAAGATTTTTGCTCAGCTCCCTCAATTTCAGCTAGAAAATACCTGAAATTATAGAAAAACACACAAACTCATAGTAAAGTCCAGAAATATGAATTTTGCCTAGAAACTAATGAAAATAAACTAAAAACTAACTAAAATATACTAAAAACTATATGAAATTAACCCCAAAAAGCGTATAAAATATCCGCTCATCATGTTGTTTAGTGGGGTTTACCTCTGCAAGCATTGACGAGAGCGAAGAAGCTCTGTTCAAGGTCATGGATGAAATCACCTTCCTTCTTTGACAAGAAGAGCTTGATGCGACGGTAGCTCTCAAACATGGTTCGAACCTCATCTTTGTTCCTCTGCTTGGTGACGACCTCATCCTGTGACAGAGGCGGAGGAGGAGGAGTAGGCGGACGAGCTAGGGTTTGAGGAGATTGTGGCGGTGGTGCTAGCGGCGGTGGTGTGGCAGTGAGGATTCTGAGAGAGTGTCGTGCTTTTGCTTCTTCAATGGCTGCTCGGTGGACGCCATTGGTTATGGTTAGTGGCACTGAATGAGCGATCGGTGCTGTAGTTTTATAAAATCATGAAAGTAGACAAAGGCGACGAAGACGGTGGCAGAGAAATGCAAATTAGGGTTCAAAAGGAAACGACGCGGGCACCACACATAGAAGAGTCGGGAAGGGGTGTGACGGGGCGATGGAAGTTCAGTGCAATGGAGGTTCCGTGCAGCGGCAGCGCAAGGTGCGACGGTGGTGCAAGGCTGAGAAGCACCGCCGATCGATCATTTGGAGGAGAGAGTGTGGAGGCGCGGGGAAGAATATGTGAAACGAGGAGGAGTTGGTAATACCGGACTTTATTTTAATATTTCTGACGGAAAATTTAAATTTCAGACGGATTTTCCGTCTGTAATAATTTAATAAAACACAGTGTTTTGTCTATTTAATTACAGACAGATTTTCCGTCTGTAACCATTTCCCACAAAAAAAAATTAATTTTACCGATAGAATTATCGACAGATTTTGTTTTTCGTCTGTAATTTATGCTAATTCATTTTTTTTTGTTTTTCGACAAAAAATCCCACTGAAATTCCGTTTGTATTTCTGTGGGATAAAATCCGTCGGAAATATCCGTCTGTAATAACTAATTTTCTAGTAGTGCGTGTACCCGGAGTAGGGGACATTTTTACCCTGCCTCTTACCCAGGTGGTGTTATAGTTCTCAACCCGGAGCACGCGGCGACAGAATTTCACCGTTGCATCTTACCCAGAGCTTCGAACTCCTAACTGGAGCAAGTGGATACACCACTCTATCTCACCCAGCAATCTCACCTCTTACCCGGAGCAAGTGGATGACACTACTGCATCTTACCCGGAGGCATAACACAATCAATTTCAATTTCATTATCATTATTATTCATTTATAATCCTTCAATTTCACAATCCAATTCAGTTTACATCATTTCCCAAATCATTCATAATCATTTATAACCAATGCATAATCATCTTTTACAGCCATGGCATCACATATACTTCAGTTCTTTACATTTTTCATACATAATTTATTATTTTTCAATCTTACCTCACCCCCAAATTACCACCCTTTACTTGCTCCATCTCATTATTAGGCATACTATTAAGATCTAGGGTAAAAGAATGAAAACAGGGGTTTAGAGGGTTGAAATTGGGCTTTAAAACAAATATTCATTTTTGCTAAAAATAGAGTCGTCGCATAAGCAAGCACCTTGCTCGCGTATGCAAGATGCCCAACCCGAATTGGTTGGTCGCGTCGCGTGCAGATGGTCGCATACGCAACCCCTCAAAAACCACTACTTTCGTACACAAGGACCCTGCTTGCATACACAAGATGCCAAACCTGGAGAGTTTGGTCACATCGCGTGCAGTGGTCGCCTACGCAAGCTATGTAGAACAGCTAAAATGCTAAATGCTGCAGAATTTTCAGCTTTGCCCTCCAAACTTCCGATGCGCATAACGTTTTTGTTTTAAAATATTTTTCATCCGTTTTTTAAATGGTGTAAGCTTCACAGACCCACTTTTCATATAAAATAACTTTGAAAAAAGTTGGAGGTCTAGAAGCCAAGTTATGGCTCACCGAAGTTTGGCCAAAAATTAGTTTTTCACAAAAATTCTTAAACCTCTATTTTCACCAAAACTAATTCAAACTCAACCTACCATACACAAAATCCTCAACACAACATGTCCTTTACAGCACCACAACAACCTCCACACCCTACTATTCCTTAATCTTAACAATCTCATGCATTAATTTCTCAAATATACCAACAAGATTATCCTCCACCCATTCAATATATATATATATCATCATGTCAATCACCATCAACTCATCACTTAACATACTATTATCATCATAAATAACCATCATCCAACAAATACTCAATTCATATCGCAATCATCATCAAGGGCGCCAAGCATTAAACATACTCATACGTTCCCACCTATCCTATGGTCATTTAGCCTAAGTTTTCACAAAATATTATATATTATATACGAGAAACCTAAACCATACCTTGGCCGATTTTCTCGTATAACCCAGGACAACCCACTTAGGCAAAATGGCAAGCCTTCAACTCCAAAATTTCGCTACCAAGATCTAGACCAAGCTTCCAATTTATATATTCACACACCTAATACACATAATTACATATACATACCCAAAATTCAATATTCAATAGATTAAATTAAGGAAGTAGCTAAATTTTTAGGGTTTTCACCTTATCCAAGTGCCAAAGAAGCAAGAGTGAATGCTTTTCTCAAGCTAATTCGAGTCTAAACACCAAGGCATCAAGCTATAACAATTAAACCCCCAAAATTTTGAAGACCAAGGGAATTTAGAGGCTGAGACAAGAGAAGAGGTTTCTTACCGAAATTGGTTACTGTTTCGAGGGTAACCTGAAACTGTAGGTCGATCTCGGACGAGATCTTCTATACCGGTCGAAGATGACGTGTCCGGATGGTTGGTGGCGGCTGGAGCTGTCGTGTCCGACTTGTTGGACTGGCTGTGCTGCTGATCCTTTGTCACCGGAGGGTGGTGGTACCTGCAAGGGACTCTGATGCTTAAGTTAGCAAGGGTATTAAGCAGGTTTTTAGTAGAATCAGAGTATGAGTTATACTTGGGTGCTCCAGTGTATTTATAATGGTGTAGAGTGACCTTCTTAGATAAGATAAGTTAGTTATCTTATCTTATCTTATCTTATCTTTGAGTGAGGTCATCTTATCTTCAAGGGAACCACCCTCCTCTCTATAGGCTTGGGCTGCCTTAGGATTTGGGGCGTGGTCCTCCATTTGGGCCCTTTTAGGCTTTCCTGGTGATTTAGCCGAGCTCTTTGAGAAGAGGTCGGATTGTCCTGACCTGAAGAGGTCGGTCGACTTGTTAGTAGAACATCCCGGGTTGGACAGATCGACCCAGGGTATGAACAGTGCCCCTGCTCAAGCTCGGTCTTCCATTTGAGGTCGAGTCTTCTTTTTTAGGACTTTGATCCTTTTATGGTGAAGCCGAACTCGAGCATTTTGTCGACTTTGCTGCAGCTTTTGAATATGAAGCGTTTCTCCTTCATTTCTCTTTAGAAGCGCGCGCTTTGTATTAACCTTTTTGTCTTGGAAATGTGCGAGGGTTTAATACCCTCAATAATTGGTTTTAATGCCCCTTTCTCTTGCCTATTTTATTTTGAACTTTACACACAAAAACGGTTTTTCTCTTTTCTGTAACTTCCCCCCTTTTCTTTGTCTTTCTGTTTTGCCTGAGACTTGTACTTTCGCATTTTTCTCTGCGACGCTTGCTTGGTGCTTATTGGTGCTTTGCTCGAAAGGTGATTCTGGATTTTGTTGCTCTGTTCTTCAACTTCTTCAGAGCTTTCTCCTTTTTCTTTAGGTTGGCTCTCGTTTCTTTACTTCTTTCGTCGTTCTTTTAAACTTCTTTGGTAAAGTTTAAATTTTTGCTTGAGTACATTGTTGGAAAGCTTGAACCTTTTCGTGTTTTTGTGCCTGCCTGTCATTGTGATGTACCTTTCTAGCTTTCTTTTGAACTTATGTATACTTTGGTATTTTTTCTGATGATTAGGGCTTATCTTTGCATGTTTGTTGCATTATTGTTTGATTTTGTAGTTTCTGTGGGATAATGGCTCTGTTCGTTTCTGGGAAAGGTCTCATCTTTGATGACTTTTTCTTGGTATATTTTGTTGCTTGGTAGTTCTTGTAGACTGAAACTGTAGTTGAGAGGTGGATTTAACAATCCATTTTTCTCTTCGGAGTGTTGATTGAAAGAAAGCTTTTTCTCTGTTGTGATAGCTTTGTAGAGAATGATGGTCTTCTTGGTGATCTTGCTCTGATTTGCGTCTTTTTTGCTTAGAGTATTTTGCTAGGTTGTTTTAGCTTCTGTAGGTTTTCCTGAGTCTTTTGCTCTGTGTCACTGCCTCCAAAGGATGCCCCTGGACCTTGGTGTGCGTCTTGGGGCTTTCCTTTTAATGTTTGTATTGCTCTGGATCATGTTGTCCGAGTTGTTTTGATATCGCCCGAGCTGTTTCTTGGTTAGTAATCCATTTTCTTTTCTTGTTTGTAGGATTAGTTGGCCATGTCTTCTCGCAAAAATATTGTCGAGGCATCTTCTAAGGTTCCTGAGGGGATGTCCGATTGGTTGGACTCCCTTGTGTTGCTGTGTGTTTCCGTAGTGAATGATGAGTTTTGTGTGGAACTTAGGAAACATCATCGTCTCTGTAAGAGTAGAGATCAGGAAAAGAATTATGAATTGGTGGCGTCTGATTCTGAGGAGAGGGTTTGCTTTCCTGCTCTGACCCAGGGGAAGCGCCCTTTCTTTTATGCTTATGACTATTTTTTCAGCCAATTGAATATTACTTTTCCTTTCACTTCCTTTGAGACCGATTTGTTGTGTTCATGTAACGTAGCTCCATCCCAGCTCCATCTGAACTCCTAAGGTTTTATCAAGATCTTTCAACTGCTTTGCCAAGAGTTGGATGTCACACCATCCCAGACTCTCTTTCTTTACCTTTTTATCTTAACTAAGCCCGGGATTTCTTCAAAAAAGAAAGCCTCTTGGATTTCCTTTAGATCTGTCCAAGGACATAAAGTTTTTGCCATGTATGACGAGTCCTTTAGATACTTCAAGAACTACTTTTTTAAGGTCCGAGCGGTTGAGGGAGCTCGACTATTTTTTCTAGAACCAAATAATGAGCCTGCCTTCCCTTGTGTTGGCAACAGAATGTAGTGGTGTCTCGATACATGTGGGAGATGCTTGATGAAGTCGAGCAGGCCTTTGTAAATGTTTTGGAGGATATTTGCGGGGAACCTCCTGATAGGCAAAATTATTATTCAGATGTAAAATTTGTTGTTCATTCTCCCCCTGGCACTGGCACCGAAAACTTGGTGCACAATACCATGGTCCAAACATAACTTCACAACTTCGCGCAACGAACCAGCAAGTGCACTGGGTCGTCCAAGTAATAAACCTTATGTGAGTAAGGGTCGATCCCAGGGAGATTGTTGGTATGAAGCAAGCTATGGTCATCTTGCAAATCTCAGTTAGGCGGATAATAATTGGTTATAGAGTTCTCGAATAATAATAATAAATAAACAGAAAATAAAGATAGAAATACTTATGTAAATCATTGGTGAGAATTTCAGATAAGTGTATAGAGATGCTTTCGTTCCTCTGAACCTCTGCTTTCCTGCTGTCTTCATCCAACCATTCCTACTCCTTTCCATGGCAAGCTTTATGTAGGGCATCACCGTTGTCAATGGCTACATCCCATCCTCTCTGTGAAAATGGTCCAATGCGCTGTCACTGCATGGCTAATCATCTGTTGGTTCTCGATCATACTGGAATAGGATTTACTATCCTTTTGCATCTGTCACTACGCCCAGTAATCGCGAGTTTGAAGCTCGTCACAGCCATCCCTTCCCAGATCCTACTTGGAATACCACAGACAAGGTTTAGACTTTTCGGATCTCAGGAATGGCCATCCATGGGTTCTAACTTATACCACGAAGATTCTAATATCTCGGACTCAGTCCCCTGTATTAGATATCTAAGAGATACTCATTCTAGCTTGTTTACATGTAGAAC
>NC_029791.2:33714915-33751661 GCF_000816755.2 Arachis ipaensis
TGTCTTCATCCAATCATTCCTACTCCTTTCCATGGCAAGCTTTATGTAGGGCATCACCGTTGTCAATGGCTACATCCCATCCTCTCTGTGAAAATGGTCCAATGCGCTGTCACTGCATGGCTAATCATCTGTTGGTTCTCGATCATACTGGAATAGGATTTACTATCCTTTTGCATCTGTCACTACGCCCAGTAATCGCGAGTTTGAAGCTCGTCACAGCCATCCCTTCCCAGATCCTACTTGGAATACCACAGACAAGGTTTAGACTTTTCGGATCTCAAGAATGGCCATCCATGGGTTCTAACTTATACCACAAAGATTCTAATATCTCGGACTCGGTCCTCTGTATTAGATATCCAAGAGATATTCATTCTAGCTTGGTTGCATGTAGAACGGAAGTGTTTGTCAAGCACGCATTCATAAGTGAGAATGATGATGAGCGTCGCATAATCATCACATTCATCATATTCTTGGGTGCGAATGGATATCTTAGAATAGGAATAAGCTTAAATTGAATAGAAAAACAGTAGTACTTTGTATTAATTCATGAGGAACAGCAGAACTCCACACCTTAATCTATGGAGTGTAGAAACTCTACCGTTGAAGATACATAAGTGATAATGGTCCAGGCATGGCCGAATGGCCAGCCCCCATAAAGATCTAAGATAACATAAAACTGATCAAAGATGATCCGAAGATCATCCAAAGATGTAAATACAATAGTAAAAAGTCCTATTTATACAGGGTTTACAGAAATAAGTAAATGATGTAGAAATCCACTTCCGGGGACCACTTGGTGTGTGCTTGGGCTGAGCATGAAGCTTTCACGTGGAGAGGTCATTCTTGGAGTTGAACGCCAGTTTGTAACGTGTTTCTGGCGTTTAACTCCACTTTGTAACTTGTTTCTGGCGTTTGATTCCAGAATGCAGCATGGAACTGGCGTTCAATGCCAGTTTGCGTCGTCTAAACTCGAGCAAAGTATGGACTATTATATATTGTTGGAAAGCCCTGGATGTATACTTTCTAAGGCAATTGAGAACGCGCCATTTGGAGCTCTGTAGCTCCAGAAAATTCACTTTGAGTGCAGGGAGGTCAGAATCCAACAGCATCTGCAGTCCTTCTTCAACCTCTGAATCTGATTTTTGCTCAAGTTCCTCAATTTCAGCCAGAAAATATCTGAAATCACAGAAAAATATACAAACTCATAGTAAAGTCCAAAAATGTGATTTTTAATTAAAAACTAATAAAAATAGACTAAAAACTAATTAAATTATACTGAAAACCATGTAAAAATAATGCCAAAAAGCGTATAAATTATCTGCTCATCACAATACCAAACTTAAATTGTTGCTTGTCCCCAAGCAACTGAAAATAAAATAGGATAAAAAGAAGAGAATTTACTATAAATTCCAAAATATCAATGAAACTTAGCTCCAATCAGATGAGCGGGACTTGTAGCTTTTTGCCTCTTGAATAGTTTTGGCATCTCACTTTATCCATTGAAGTTCAGAATGATTGGCATCTATAGGAACTCAGAGTTCAGATAGTGTTATTGATTCTCCTAGTTCAATATGTTGATTCTTGAACACAGCTACTTTATGAGTCTTGGCCGTGACCCTAAGCACTCTATTTTCTAGTATTACCACCGGATACATAAATGCCACAGACACATAACTGGGTGAATCTTTTCAGATTGTGACTCAGCTTTGCTAAAGTCCCCAATTAGAGGTGTCCAGGGTTCTTAAGCACACTCTTCTTTTTGCTTTGGACCTTGACTTTAACCGCTCAGTATCAAGTTTTCACTTGACACCTTCACGCCACAAGCACATGGTTAGGGACAGCTTGGTTTAGCCGCTTAGGACAGGATTTTATTCCTTTAGGCCCTCCTATCCACTGATGCTCAAAGTCTTGGATCCTTTTTATTGCCCTTGCCTTTTGGTTTTAAGGGCTTTTGGCTTTTTGCTCTTGCCTTTTGGTTTTAAGAGCTTTTGGCTTTTTCTGCTTGCTTTTTCTTTTTCCCATTTTATTTTGTATGTTTCTCTCTTTTTTTTTCTGCAAGCTTTTGTATTCACTGCTTTTTCTTGCTTCAAGAATTATTTTTATGATTTTTCAGATTATCAAATAACATTTCTCCATTTCATCATTCTTTCAAGAGCCAACATATTTAACATTCATAAACATCAAATTCAAAAGACATATGCATTGTTCAAGCATTCATTCAGAAAACAAAAAGTATTGTCACCACATCAATATAATTAAACTAAATTCAAGGATAAATTCGAAATTCATGTACTTCTTGTTCTTTTGTAATTAAAACATTTTTCATCTAAGAGAGATGATGGATTTATGGAATTATTGATAGCCTTAGGACATAGTTACTAAATACTAATGATCATGTAATGAAGACACAAACATAGATAAACATTTAGCATAAAAAAACGAAAAACAAAAAATTTAAGAACAAGGAATGAGTCCACCTTAGTGATGGTGGCATTTTCTTCTTGAAGAACCAATGATGTCCTTGAGCTCTTCTATGTCTCTTCCTTGTCTTTGTTGCTCCTCCCTCATTGCTCTTTGATCTTCTCTAATTTCATGGAGGATGATGGAGTGCTCTTGGTGCTCCATCCTTAGTTGTCCCATGTTGGAACTTAATTCTCCTAGGGAGGTGTTGATTTGCTCCCAAAAATTCTGTGGAGGAAGGTGCATCCCTTGTGGCATCTCAGGGATTTCTTGGTGATGAGCTTCTTCATGCGTCTCTTGAGATCCATGAATAGGCTCTCTTGTTTGCTCTATCCTTTTCTTAGTGATGGACTTGTCCTCATCAATGAGGATATCTCCCTCTATGTCAATCCCAACCGAATTGCATAGATGGCAAATGAGGTGAGGAAAGGCTAACCTTGCCAAAGTGGAGGACTTGTCAGCCACCTTGTAGAGTTCTTGAGGTATAATCTCATGAACCTCCACTTCCTCCCCAATCATGATACTATGGATCATGATGGCCCGGTCTACAGTGACTTCAGACCGGTTGCTAGTGAGAATGATTGAGCATTGAATGAACTCCAACCATCCTCTAGCTATAGGCTTAAGGTCCAATATTCTCAGTTGAACTGGTTTGCCTTTTGAGTCAATCTTCCATTGAGCTCCTTCCACACATATGTCCATGAGGACTTGGTCCAACCTTTGATCAAAGTTGACCCTTCTTGTGTAGGGGCGTGCGTTTTCTTCCATCATTGGCAAGTTGAACGCCAGCCTTACATTTTTCGGACTAAAATCTAAGTATTTCCCCAGAACCATGGTGAGCCAATGCTTTGGATTTGGGTTCACACTTTGATCATGGTTCCTAGTGATCCATGCGTTTGCATAGAACTCTTGAACCATTAGGATTCTGACTTGTTGAATGGGGTTGGTTAGAACTTCCCAACCTCTTCTTTAGATCTCATGTCGGATCTCCGGATATTCATTTTTCTTGAGTTTGAAAGGGACCTCGGGGATCACCTTCTTCTTGGCCACAACATCATAGAAGTGGTCTTGATGGGCTTTGGAGATGAATCTTTCCATCTTCCATGACTCGGAGGTGGAAGCTTTTGTCTTCCCTTTCCCTTTTCTAGAGGTTTCTCTGGTCTTGGGTGCCATCAATGGTAATGGAAAAATAAAAACTATGCTTTTACCACACCAAACTTAGAATATTGCTCGCCCTCGAGCAAGAGAAGAAAGAAAAGAAGAAGAAAAAGAGAAAATATGGAGGAGAGTGAGGGGGAGGTGTATTCGGCCAAGGTAGAGAAGATAGGGTTGTGTTGTGTGAAAATGAAGGAGGATGGAGGGGTTTATATAGTGAGGGGAGAGGGAGTAGGTTCGGCCATATTGGGTGGGTTTGGGTGGGAAAGTGATTTTGAATTTTGAAGGTAGGTGGGGTTTATTGGGAAGAGTGGATGGATGTGAGTGGTGAAGGGGTAATAGGGAAGAGAGATTGAGGTGATTGGGGAAGGGTGTTTATTGGGAAGAGAGGATGAATGTTGAGAAGAGGGGAGAATATGAGTGGAGGTAAGTGGGGATCCTATGGGGTCCACAGATCCTGAGGTGTCAAGGATTTACATCCCTGTACCAATTAGGCATGTAAAACGCCTTTGCATGCAATTCTGGCGTTTAAACGCCGAAGTGATGCTTGTTCTGGGCGTTCAACGCCCATGTGCAGCATGTTTCTGGCGTTGAACGCCAGCTCCATGCTTGTTTCTAGCGTTCAGCGCCAGCTCTTCTCAGGGTGTATTCCTGGCGTTTGAACGCCAGGATGTTGCTTGTTTCTGGCGTTCAACGCCAGATCCATGCTCTGTTCTGGCGTTGAACGCCAGCCAGATGCTCCTTACTGGCGTTTAAACGCCAGTAAGTCCTTCCTCCAGGGTGTGATTTTTCTTTTGCTGTTTTTGATTCTGTTTTTAATTTTTGTATTTATTTTGTGACTCCACATGATCATGAACCTAATAAAACATGAAAGAACAATAAAAAAGAAAATAAAATTAGATAAATAAAAATTGGGTTGCCTCCCAACAAGCGTTTCTTTAATGTCAATAGCTTGACAGTGGGCTCTCACGGAGCCACACAGGTGATCAGGTCAATTTTGTAGACTCCCAACACCAAACTTAGATTTTGATTGTGGGGGCTTTGGTTGACTCTGTACTGAGAGAAGCTTTTCCTACTTCCTCTCCATTGTTACAGAAGGATAGCCTTGGGCCTTAAACACAAGGTAGTCCTCATTCAGTTGAAGGACTAACTCTCCTCTGTCCACATCAATCACAGCTTTTGCTGTGGCCAGGAAGGGTCTTCCAAGGATGATGGATTCATCCTCATCCTTTCCAGTGTCTAGGATTATGAAATCAGCAGGGATGTAAAGGCCTTTAACCTTTACTAACATGTCCTCTACTTATCCATAAGCCTGTTTCATGGATTTATCTGCCATCTCTAATGAGAATTTGGCAGCTTGCACCTCAAAGATCCCAAGTTTCTCCATTACAGAGAGTGTTATTAAGTTTATGCCTGACCCCAGGTCACACAGAGCCTTCTCAAAGGTCATGGTGCCTATGGTACAAGGTATTAAGAACTTTCCAGGATCCTGTTTCTTCTGAGGCAATGTCAGTGGACCCAGATCACTCAGTTCATTGATGAGCAAGGAAGGTTCATCTTCCCAAGTCTCATTACCAAATAATTTGGCATTCAGCTTCATGATTGCACCAAGGTACTTGGCAACTTGCTCTTCAGTAACATCCTCATTCTCTTCAGAAGAAGAATACTCATCAGAGCTCATGAAGGGCATAGGGAGGTTCAATGGAATCTCTATGGTCTCTAGATGAGCCTCAGAGTCCTTTGGTTCCTCAAAGAGAAACTCCTTGTTGATCACTGGACGTCCCAGGAGGTCTTCCTCACTGGGATTCACGTCCTCTTCCTCCCCTGTAGGTTCGGCCATATTGGTTATATCAATGGCCTTGCACTCTCTCTTTGAATTCTCTTCTGTATTACTTGGGAGAGTACTAGGAGGAGTTTCATTGACCCTTTTACCCAGCTGGCTGATGAGCGGATAATTTATACACTTTTTTGCATTGTTTTTAGTATGTTTTTAGTAGGATCTAGTTACTTTTAGGGATGTTTTTAGTAGTCTTTATGTTAAATTCACATTTCTGGACTTTAATATGAGTTTGTGTGTTTTTCTGTGATTTTAGGTATTTTCTGGCTGAAATTGAGGGACCTGAGCAAAAATCAGATTCAGAGGTTGAAGAAGGACTGCTGATGCTGTTGGATTCTAACCTCCCTGCACTCAAAGTAGATTTTCTGGAGCTACAGAACTCTAAATGGCGCGCTCTTAATGGCGTTGGAAAGTAGACATCCAGGGCTTTCCAGCAATATATAATAGTCCATACTTTGCCCAAGTTTAGACGACGCAAAAGGGCGTTGAACGCCAGTTCTACGCTGTAGTCTGGAGTTAAACGCCAGAAACACGTCACAAACCTGAGTTGAACGCCAGAAACACGTTACAACTTGGCGTTCAACTCCAAAAGAAGCCTCTGCATGTGTAAACTTCAAGCTTAGCCCAAGCACACACCAAGTGGGCCCCGGAAGTGGATTTATGCATCAATTACTTACTTCTGTAAACCCTAGTAGCTAGTCTAGTATATATAGAACTTTTTATCATTGTATTCACAGTCTTGGTTACTCCGGTTCCCCTCTGGGGCCGAGACTAATGAACTCCATTATCACTTATGTATTTTCAACGGTAGAGTTTCTGCACTCCATAGATTAAGGTGTGGAGCTCTGCTGTTCCTCAAAGATTAATGCAAAGTATTATTGTTTTTCTATTCAATTCAACTTATTCCGCTTCTAAGATATTCATTCGCACTTCAACATGATGGATGCGATGATCATGATAGTCATCATCATTCTCAACTTATGAACGCGTGCCTTACAACCACTTCCGTTCTACCTTAGATTGAATGGATATCTCTTGGATATCTAATACAGGGGACCGAGTCCGAGTTATTAGTGTCTTCGTAGTATAAGTTAGAACCCATGGATGGCCATTCCTGAGATCCGGAAAGTCTAAATCTTGTCTGTGGTATTCCGAGTAGGATCTGAGAAGGAATGGCTGTGATGAGCTTCAAACTCGCGAGTGCTGGGCGTAGTGACAGACGCAAAAGGATCAATGGATCCTATTCCAGTATGATCGAGAACCGACAGATGATTAGCCGTGCCGTGACAGAGCATTTGGACCTTTTTCACAGAGAGGATGGGATGTAACCATTGACAATGGTGATGCCCTACATAAAGCTTGCCATGAAAAGGAGTAGGATTGATTGGATGAAGACAGCAGGAAAGCAGAGATCAGAGGAACGAAAGCATCTCTATATGCTTATCTGAAATTCTCACCAATGAATTACATAAGTATTTCTATCTTTATTTTCTGTTTATTTACTATTATTATTCGAAAACTCCATAACTATTTAATATCCGCCTGACTGAGATTTACAAGGTGACCATAGCCTGCTTCAAGCCGACAATCTCCGTGGGATCAACCCTTACTCACGTAAGGTTTTATTACTTGGACGACCCAGTGCACTTGCTGGTTAGTTGTATCGAAGTTGTGACAAATTATAAATTAAGATTAGAGCACCAAGTTTTTGGAGCCATTACCAGGGATCACAATTTCATGCACCAAGTTTTTGGCGCTGTTGCCGAGGAATGGAATGATCACGATTTCGCACACCAAGTTTTTGGCGCCGTTGCCGGGGATTGTTCGAGTTTGGACAACTGACGGTTCATCTTGTTGCTCAGATTAGGTAACTTTATTTTAATTTTAACCTTTTTGTTTTTATTTCTTAATTCTTGAAAAATACAAAAAAAATTCTTCTTTTTCGTTTTTCCCAATTAATTTTCGAAAAAAATACAAAAAAAATTTACAAAATCATAAAATCAAAAATATTTTTGATGTTTCTTGTTTGAGTCTAGAGTCAATTTTTAAGTTTGGTGTCCTGCATGTGTTTTTTTTTTCTCAAGAATTTTCGAAAATTCATCATATGTTCTTCATGATCTTCAAGTTGTTCCTGGCCAGTCTTCTTGTTTGATCTTCATATTTTCTTGTTTTGTGTCTTTTCTTGTTTTTCATATGCATTTTTAATTTGTTAGTGTCTAATTATTGAAAATTTCTAAGTTTGGTGTCTTGCATGTTTTTCTTTTCTTAAAAATTTTCAAAAATAAGTCTTGATGTTCATCTTGATCTTCAAAGTGTTCTTGGTGTTCATCTTGACATTCATAGTGTTCTTGCATGCATTGTGTGTTTTGATTCATAATTTTTATGTTATGAGTCTTTTTCATGTTTTTCTTTTTCTTCATTAAAAATTCAAAAATAAAAAAAATATCTTTCCCTGTTTCTCTCTTAAAATTTCGAAAATTTGGATTGACTTTTTCAAAAATTTTTAAAATCTAGTTGTTCTTATGAGTTAAGTCAAATTTTCAATTTAAAAATCCTATCTTTTCAAAATCTTTTTCAAAAATCAAATCTTTTTCATTTTTCCTTCATATTTTCAAAAACTTTTTAAATTTGATTTTCAAAATCTTTCTCTTATTTTATTTCTTAATTTTCGAAAATCTTATTAGCATTTAATGTGATTGATTCAAAAATTTCAAGTTGTTACTTGCCTATTAAGAAAGGTTCAATCTTTAAATTTTAAAATCTTATCTTTTTGTTTCTTGTTAGTCAAGTAATCAACTTTAATTTTCAAAATCAATTTCTTTTTAAATTTCTTTTTCAAATCTTTTTCAAAATAAGTTTCAATCAATCATATCTTTTTGTTTCAATCATATCCCTTTTTTTTAATTTCAATCATATCTTTTTCAAATTCAATTTCAAAATCTTTTCTAACTTCTTTCCTAACCTCTTATCTTTTTAAAATTGAATTTCAAATCTTTCTCAATCAATCATATCTTTTTATTTTCAAATCATGTCTTTTTCAAAACTACCTAACTAATTATCTCTTTCTAATTTTCGAAAATCCTCCCCTTTTTTTTCAAAATTTCATTTTAATTACTTAATTGTTTTAATTTTAATTTAATTTCAATTTTAATTTTCGAATTCTAAGTTTAATTTTAAAAATATTTTTATTTTCATTTTAGAAATTTAACTTTAACTTTAAATTTTTATTTTAATTAATTTTCGAAATTCTCTCACATCTCATCTCCTTCTATTTATTTATTCATCTAAGAATACTACTCTCCTCACCCTTGTGTTTGGATTCTCCTCTCTTCTCTTTCCTTACATTACATTCTTTTCTTCTTCTACTCACACAAAGAAATCTCTATACTGTGACGTAGAGGATTCCATATTTTCTTTGTTATTCCCTTCTTTGTCATATGAGCAGGAGCAAGGACAAGAACATTCTTGTTGAAGCAGATCCTGAACCTAAAAGGACTCTGAAAAGGAAATTAAGAGAAGTTAAAATACAACAATCCAAAGACAACCTTACAGGAATTTTTAAACAGGAAGAGGAGATGGCAGCCGAAAATAATAATAATGTAAGGAGGATGCTTGGTGACTTTACTGCACCCAATTCCAATTTACATGGAAGAAGTATCTCCATTCCTGCCATTGGAGCAAACAATTTTGAGCTGAAACCTCAATTAGTTTCTCTGATGCAGCAGAACTGTAAGTTTCATGGACTTCCATCTGAAGATCCTTTTCAATTCTTAACTGAATTCTTGCAGATCTGTGATACTGTTAAGACCAATGGGGTTGATCCCGAGGTCTACAGGCTTATGCTTTTCCCGTTTTCTGTAAGAGACAGAGCTAGAGTGTGGTTGGACTCTCAACCCAAAAATAGCCTGAATTCTTGGGATAAGCTGGTCACAGCTTTCTTAGCCAAGTTCTTTCCTCCTCAAAAGCTGAGTAAGCTTAGAGTGGATGTTCAAACCTTCAGATAGAAAGAAGGTGAATCCCTCTATGAAGCTTGGGAGAGATATAAGTAACTGACCAAAAAGTGTCCTTCTGACATGCTTTCAGAATGGACCATCCTGGATATATTCTATGATGGTCTGTCTGAATTAGCTAAGATGTCATTGGATACTTCTGCAGGTGGATCCATTCACCTAAAGAAAATGCCTACAGAAGCTCAAGAACTCATTGACATGGTTGCTAATAACTAGTTCATGTACACTTCTGAGAGGAATCCTGTGAATAATGGGACGCCTATGAAGAAGAGAGTTCTTGAAATTGATACTCTGAATGCTATATTGGCTCAGAATAAAATATTGATTCAGCAAGTCAATATGATTTCCCAGAGTCTGAATGGAATGCAAGCTGCATCCAACAGTACTCAAGAGGTATCTTCTGAAGAAGAAGCTTATGATCCTGAGAACCCTACAATAGCAGAGGTGAATTACATGGGTGAACCCTATGGAAACACCTATAATCCCTCATGGAGAAATCATCCAAATCTCTCATGGAAGGATCAAAAGCCTCAACAAGGGTTTAATAATGGTGGAAGAAACAGGTTTAGCAATAGCAAGCCTTTTCCATCATCCACTCAGCAAAAGACAGAGAGTTCTAAGCAGACTCCATCTAGCTTGGCAAACATAGTCTCTGATCTATCTAAGGCCACTCTAAGTTTCATGAATGAAACAAGATCCTCCATTAGAAATCTGGAAGCACAAGTGGGCCAGCTGAGTAAAAGGATCACTGAAACCCCTCCTAGTACTCTTCTAAGCAATACAGAAGAAAATCCAAAAGGAGAGTGCAAGGCCATTGAAATGACCATCATGGCCGAAACCACAAAAAAGGAGGAGGACGTGAATCCCAGTGAGGAAAACCTCCTGGGACGTCCAGAGATCAATAAGGAGTTTCCCTCTGAGGAACCAAAGGACTCTGAGGCTCATCTAGAGACCATGGAGATTCCATTAAACCTCCTTTATGCCATTCATGAGCTCTGATGAGTATTCCTCTTCTGAAGAGAATGAGGATATTACTGAAGAGCAAGTTGCCAAGTTCCTTGGTGCAATCATGAAGTTGAATGCCAATTTATTTGGTAATGAGACTTGGGAAGATGAACCTCCCTTGCTCACCAATGAACTGAGTGATCTGGATCAACTGAGATTGCCTCAGAAGAAACAGGATCCTGGAAAGTTCTTAATACCTTGTACCATAGGCACCATGACCTTTGAAAAGGCTCTATGTGAGCTTGGGTCAGGGATAAACCTCATGCCCCTCTCTGTAATGGAGAAACTGAAAATCTTTGAGGTGCAAGCTGCCGGAATCTCATTAGAGATGGCAGACAACTCAAGAAAATAGGCTTATGGACTAGTGGAGGACGTGTTAGTAAAGGTTGAAGGCCTTTACATCCCTGCTGATTTTATAATCCTAGACACTGGGAAGGATGAGGATGAATCCATCATCCTTGGAAGACCCTTCCTAGCCACAACAAGAGCTGTGATTGATGTAGACAGAGGAGAATTGATCCTTCAACTGAATAAGGACAACCTTGTGTTTAAAACTCAAGAATCTCCTTCTGTAACAATGGAGAGGAAGCATAGAAAGCTTCTCTCAGTACAGAGTCAAACAAAGCCCCCACAATCAAACTCTAAGTTTGGTGTTGGGAGGCCTCAACCAAACTCTAAGTTTGGTGTTGAACTCCCATATCCAAACTCTAAGTTTGGTGTTGGGAGTCTATAAAATTGACCTGATCACCTGTGTGGCTCCATGAGAGCCCACTGTCAAGCTATTGACATTAAAGAAGCGCTTGTTGAGAGGCAACCCAATGTTATTTAATATATTTTATTTTATTTTCTCTTTGTTATTTCATGATTTACTAGGTTGATGATCATGTGGAGTCACAAAAACTACAAAAAATTTCAAAAACAGAATGAAAAATAGCATTGAAAATAGAACACCCTGGAGGAAGGGCTTACTGGCGTTTAAACGCCAGTAAGGAGCATCTCGCTGGCGTTCAACGCCAGAACAGAGCATGGATATGGTGTTGAATGCCAGAAACAAGCAGCATTCTGGCATTCAGACACCAGGAATGCACACTGAGGAAAGCTGGCGCTGAACGCCAGAAACAAGCATAGAACTGGCGTTTAACGCCAGAAACATGCTACATATGGGCGTTGAACGCCCAGAACAAGCATCAATTCGGCGTTTAAACGCCAGAATTGCATGCAAAGGCATTTTACATGCCTCAATGGTGCAGGGATATAAATCCTTGACACCTCAGGATCTGTGGACCCCACAGGATCACCTCAGCATCTGTGAATCCCACAGGATCCCCACATACCTCCACTCACCTTACCTCCTCATAATCCTATATCACCCTTTCCCAAGAACCCTTCACCAATCACCTCCAATTCCCCTCCAAAACCATCAACACACCTCCATCTCTCCTTCTTCTCATCCTTTCTTTCTTCTTTTGCTCGAGGACGAGTAAACATTCTAAGTTTGGTGTGGAAAAAACATTACTTTTTTTGTTTTTCTATAACCATTGATGGCACCTAAGGCCAGAGAAACTTCTAGAAAGAGGAAATAGAAGACAAAAGCTTCCACCTCTAAGTTATAGGAGATGGAGAGATTCATCTCAAGGGTCTATAGCTCAGTGGTAGAACATTTGACTGCAAATCAAGAGATCCCTGAGATACCTCAGGGGATACATTTTCCTCCACACAATTATTGGGAGCAACTAAGGGTGGAACATCAAGAGCACTCCATCATCCTTCATGAAATTAGAGAAGATCAAAGAGCAATGAGGGAGGAGAAACAAAGACAAGGAAGAGACATAGAAGAGCTCAAGGACATCATTGGTTCCTCAAGAAGGAAACGCCACCATCACTAAGGTAGACTCATTCCTTGTTCTTAAATTTTCTGTTTTTCGTTTTCTTATGTTAAATGTTTATCTATGTTTGTGTCTTATTACATGATCATTAGTATTTAAGTGTCTATGCCTTAAAGTAGTGAATATGAATCCATCACCTCTCTTAAATGAAAAATGTTTTAAAAACAAAAGAACAAGAAGTACATGGTTTCGAATTCATCCTTGAAACTAGTTTAATTATTTTGATGTGGTGACAATACTTTTTGTTTTCTGAATGAATGCTTGAACAGTGCATATGTCTTTTGAAGTTGTTATTTAAGAATGTTAAATATGTTGGCTCTTGAAGAATAAGGAAAAAGGAGACATGTTATTTGATAATCTGAAAAATCATAAAAATGATTCTTGAAGCAAGAAAAAGCAGTGAATACAAAAGCTTGCAGGAAAAAAAATGGCGAAAAAAAAAAGAGAAAGTGATTTTTAGTTGCTTGGGGACAAGCAACAATTTAAGTTTGGTGTTGTGATGAGCGGATAATTTATACGCTTTTTGGCATTGTTTTTAGTATGTTTTTAGTAGGATCTAGTTACTTTTAGGGATGTTTTTAGTAGTTTTTATGTTAAATTCACATTTCTAGACTTTACTATGAGTTTGTGTATTTTTCTATGATTTCAGGTATTTTCTGGCTGAAATTGAGGGACCTGAGCAAAAATCAGATTCAGAGGTTGAAGAAGGACAACTGATGCTGTTGGATTCTGACCTCCCTGCACTCAAAGTGGATTTTATGGATCTACGGAACTCCAAATGCCGCGCTCTCAACGGCGTTGGAAAGTAGACATCCAGGGCTTTTCATCAATATATAATAGTCCATACTTTCCCCAAGTTTAGATGACCCAAAAGGGCGTTGAACGCCAGTTCTACGCTGCAGTCTGGAGTTAAACGCCAGAAACACGTCACAAACCAGAGTTGAACGCCAGAAACACGTTACAACTTGGCGTTCAACTCCAAAATAAGCCTCTGCACGTGTAAACTTCAAGCTCAGCCCAAGCACACACCAAGTGGGCCCCGAAAGTGGATTTATGCATCAATTACTTACTTCTGTAAACCCTAGTAGCTAGTCTAGTATATATAGAACTTTTTATCATTGTATTCACAGTCTTGGTTACTCCGGTTCCCCTATGGGGCCGAGACCAATGAACTCCATTATCACTTATGTATTTTCAACGGTAGAGTTTTTGCACTCCATAGATTAAGGTGTGGAGCTCTGCTGTTCCTCAAAGATTAATGTAAAGTACTACTGTTTTTCTATTCAATTCAACTTATTCTGCTTCTAAGATATTCATTCGCACTTCAACATGATGGATGTGATGATCGTGACAGTCATCATCATTCTCAACTTATGAACGCGTGCCTGACAACCACTTCCGTTCTACCTTAGATTGAATGGATATCTCTTGGATATCTAATACAGGGGACCAAGTCCGAGTTATTAGTGTCTTCGTGGTATAAGTTAGAACCCATGGATGGCCATTCCTGAGATTCGGAAAGTCTAAACCTTGTCTGTGGTATTCCGAGTAGGATCTGGGAAGGGATGGCTATGACGAGCTTCAAACTCGCGAGTGCTGGGCGTAGTGACAGACGCAAAAGGATCAATGGATCCTATTCCAGTATGATCGAAAACCGACAGATGATTAGCCGTGCCGTGACAGAGCATTTGGACCTTTTTCACAGAGAGGATGGGATGTAACCATTGACAACGGTGATGCCCTACATAAAGCTTGCTATGGAAAGGAGTAGGATTGATTGGATGAAGACAGCAGGAAAGCAGAGATCAGAGGAACGAAAGCATCTCTATACGCTTATCTGAAATTCTCACCAATGAATTACATAAGTATTTCTATCTTTATTTTCTGTTTATTTACTATTATTATTCGAAAACTCCATAACTATTTAATATCCGCCTGACTGAGATTTACAAGGTGACCATAGCCTGCTTCAAGTCGACAATCTCCGTGGGATCGACCCTTACTCACGTAAGGTTTATTACTTGGATGACCCAGTGCACTTGCTGGTTAGTTGTACGAAGTTGTGAAACAGATATAAGATCATGAACGTGTGTATTGAGCTTTTAGCGCCGTTACCAAGGAATGGAATGATCACGATTTCGCACACCACTGGCCTACTTGTGCCTCCAAATTTCTTATGGAGGACCTTGTTTCACTCATGAAACTTAAAGTGGCCTTGGACAGATCAGAGACTAAGTTTGCTAAATTAGAGGTATTTTGTTCAGAATTCTCTGTCTGTTGCGGAGAACATGATAGAAAAGGCTTGCTATTGCTGAGCCTGTTTCTTCCACCATTATTAAAGCCTTGTTGAGGCTTTTGTTGATCCTTCCATGAGAAATTTGGATGATTTCTCCATGATGAATTATAGGTATTTCCATAAGATTCACCCGTGTAATTCACCTCTGCTATTGCAGGGTTATCAGGATCATAAGCTTCTTCTTCAGAAGATGCCTCTTTAGTACTATTGGATGCATTTTGCCATCCATTCAGACTTTGGGAAATCATGTTGACTTGCTGAGTCAACACTTTGTTTTGAGCCAATATGGCATTCAGAGCATCAATTTCAAGAACTCCCTTCTTCTGAGGCGTCCCATTATTCACGGAATTTCTCTCAGAAGTATACATGAATTGATTATTTGCAACCATGTCAATAAGTTCTTGAGCTTCTGCAGGCGTTTTCTTTAGGTGAATGGATCCACCTGCAAAATGGTCCAGTGACATCTTGGAGAACTCAGACAAACCATAATAGAATATATCCAGAATGGTCCATTCTGAAAGCATGTCAGGAGGACACCTTTTGGTCATCTGCTTGTATCTTTTCCAAGCTTCATAAAGGGATTCACCATCTTTTTGCTTGAAGGTCTGAACATCCACTCTAAGCTTGCTCAGCTTTTGAGGAGGAAAGAACTTAGCCAAGAAGGCTGTGACCAGCTTATCCCAGGAGTCCAGGCTATCCTTAGGTTGTGAGTCTAACCATGTTCTAGCTCTGTCTCTTATAGTAAAAGGGAAAAGCATGAGCCTGTAGACTTCAGGATCTACTCCATTAGTCTTAACAGTCTCACAGATCTGCAGGAATTCAGTTAAAAACTGATAGCGATCTTCTGATGGAAGTCCATGGAATTTGCAGTTCTGTTACATTAGAGCAACTAATTGAGGTTTCAGCTCTAAATTGTTTACTCCAATGGTAGGGATTGAGATGCTTCTTCTATCAAACTTGGAAGTAGGTGTAGTATAATCACCAAGCATCCTCCTTGCATTGTTATTATTTTCGGCCATGTTTCTTTCTTTTTTGAAAATTTCTGTCAGATTTTCTCCAGAGAGTTGTGCTTTAGCTTCCCTTAGCTTCCTCTTCAGAGTCCTCTCAGGTTTAGGATCGGCTTCAACAAGAATGTTCTTATCCTTGTTCCTGCTCATATGAAAAAGAAGAGAACACAATAGAAAATATGGAATCCTCTATGTCACAGTATAGAGATTCCTTATGCAAGTGTAAGAAGAGAAGAATATAAGAAGGAGAAGAGGAAAAACTCGAACACAGAGAGGGAGATGGGGTTCGAATTTTGGGTGGAAGAGAAGTGTTAGTAGATGAATAAATAAATAGAAGGGGATGAGAGAGAGAGAAATTCGAAAATTAAAATAAAATAAAATAAAAAATTAAAATAAAAAATTCGAAAATTGAAATTGAAATCAAATTAAATTAAAATTAAAACAATTAGTTAATTAAAAAGGAAATTTGAAAAAGAGGGAAGTATTTTCGAAAATTAGATAGGTAAGAGTAGTTAGGTGGTTTTGAAAAAGATAAGAAACAAACAAAAAGTCAATTAGTTAGTTGAAAAAAATTTGAAAATTAATTTTGAAAAGATAAGAAGATAAGAAGTTAGAAAAGATATTTTAAAATCAAATTTTTGAAAATGATATGAGTTAAAAAGATATGATAGAAAGATATGATTAAAATTAGTTTTGAAAAAGATTTGAATTTTAAAATCAAAATTAATGGCTTGATTCACAAGTAATCACAAGATATGATTCTAGAACTTAAAGTTTAAATCTTTCTTAACAAGAAAGTAACAAACTTGAAATTTTTTAATCAAAACATTAATTGTTGATAATATTTTCGAAAATTATGAGATAAAATTAAGAAAAATATTTTTAAAAAATATATTTTTTTAAAATTTTCGAAAATAAATAAGAAAAATGAAAAGGATTTGATTTTTGAAAAAGATTTTGAAAAAGATAGAATTTTTAAATTAAAAATTTGATGAGAAGAAAAAGGGAAAGATATAATTTTTTTTTTGATTTTTTGAATTTTTGATGATGAAAGAGAAAAACATGAAAAAGACTCAATGCATGAAAATTTTGGATCAAAACATCTGATGAATGCAAGAACACTATGAATGTCAAGATGAACACCAAGAACTTATTTTTGAAAATTTTTAAGAAAAGAAAAACATGCAAGACACCAAACTTAGAAATTTTCAATATTTAGACACTAACAAATTAAAAATGCATATGAAAAACAAGAAAAGACATAAAACAAGAAAATATGAAGATCAAACAAGAAGACTTACCAAGAACAACTTGAAGATCATGAAGAATGCAATGCATGAATTTTCAAAAAAATGCAAAAGAGAGATAAACATGCAATTGACACCAAACTTAAAATTTGACTCAAGACTCAAACAAGAAACATAAAATTATTTTTGGTTTTATGATTTTATAAATTTTATTTTGTAATTTTTCGAAAATTATTTGGAAAAAGCAAATAAGGATTTCAAAATTTTTAATAGGAATTCCAGGAATCTTGCACTGTTAGTCTAAAGCTCCAGTCCAGGAATTAGACATGGCTCACTAGCCAGCCAAGCTTTCAGTGAAAGCTCCGGTCCAAAACACTAGACATGGCCAATGGCCAGCCAAGCTTCAGCATGTAAATCAGACATATAACAGCTGATACTTCAATTAACTTGTCTCTATGTTGATGAGTGGAAGCCTCAGTCCAAAAGAATTAGACATGGCTTTACAGCCAGCCAGGCTTCAACATGCTTCATGAAACTCTAGAATTCATTCTTAAAAATTATGAAGAAATTTTTTTTCTTTTTTTTTTTGAATTTTCGAAAATAAGTTTAATAAGAACAAAAAGCTTAAAATTAAAATAAAATTACCTAATCTGAGCAACAAGATGAACCGTCAGTTGTCCAAAGTCGAACAATCCCCGGCAACGGCGCCAAAAACTTGATAGGCGAAATTGTTATTCAGATGTAAAATTTGTTGTTCGTTCTCCCCCTGGCACTGGCGCCGAAAACTTGGTGCACAATACCATGGTCCAAACATAACTTCACAACTTCGCGCAACTAACCAGCAAGTGCACTGGGTCGTCCAAGTAATAAACCTTACGTGAGTAAGGGTCGATCCCACGAAGATTGTTGGTATGAAGCAAGCTATGGTCATCTTGCAAATCTCAATTAGGCGTATAATAATTGGTTATAGAGTTCTCGAATAATAATAATAAATAAACAGAAAATAAACATAGAAATACTTATGTAAATCATTGGTGAGAATTTCAGATAAGTGTATAGAGATGCTTTTGTTCCTCTGAACCTCTGCTTTCCTGCTGTCTTCATCCAACCATTCCTACTCCTTTCCATGGCAAGCTTTATGTAGGGCATCACCGTTGTCAATGGCTACATCCCATCCTCTCTGTGAAAATGGTCCAATGCGCTGTCACTGCATGGCTAATCATCTGTCGGTTCTCGATCATACTGGAATAGGATTTACTATCCTTTTGCATCTGTCACTACGCCCAGTACTCACGAGTTTGAAGCTCGTCACAGCCATCCCTTTCCAGATCCTACTCGGAATACCACAAACAAGGTTTAGACTTTCCGGATCTCAAGAATGGCCATCCATGGGTTCTAAATTATACCACAAAGATTCTAATATCTCAGACTCGGTCCTCTGTATTAGATATCCAAGAGATATTCAATCTAGCTTGGTTGCATGTAGAACGGTAGTGTTTGTCAGGCACGCGTTCATAAGTGAGAATGATGATGAGCGTCACATAATCATAACATTCATCATGTTCTTGGGTGCGAATGGATATCTTAGAATAGGAATAAGCTTGAATTGAATAGAAAAATAGTAGTACTTTGTATTAATTCATGAGGAACAACAGAGCTCCACACCTTAATTTATGGAGTGTAGAAACTCTATCGTTGAAGATACATAAGTGATAATGGTCCAGGCATGGTCGAATGGCCAGCCCCCATAAAGATCTAAGATAACATAAAACTGATCAAAGATGATCCGAAGATCATCCAAAGATGTAAATACAATAGTAAAAAGTCCTATTTATACTAAACTAGTTACTAGGGTTTACAGAAATAAGTAAATGATGTAGAAATCCACTTCTGGGGCCCACTTGGTGTGTGCTTGGGCTGAGCATGAAGCTTTCACGTGGAGAGGTCATTCTTGGAGTTGAACGCCAGTTTGTAACGTGTTTCTGGCGTTTAACTCCACTTTGCAACTTGTTTCTGGCGTTTGACTCCAGAATGCAGCATGGAACTGGCGTTCAACGCCAGTTTGTGTCGTCTAAACTCGGGAAAAGTATGAACTATTATATATTGCGGGAAAGCTCTGGATGTCTACTTTCCAACGCAATTGAGAGCGCGCCATTTAGAGTTCTGTAGCTCCAGAAAATCCACTTTGAGTGCAGGGAGGTCAAAATCCAACAGCATCTGCAGTCCTTCTTCAACCTCTGAATCTGATTTTTGCTCAAGTCCCTCAATTTCCGCCAGAAAATATCTGAAATCACAGAAAAACACACAAACTCATAGTAAAGTCCAGAAATGTGATTTTTAATTAAAAACTAATAAAAATAGACTAAAAACTAATTAAATTATACTGAAAACTATGTAAAAATAATGCCAAAAAGCGTATAAATTATCCGCTCATCACCTCCTCATCTTGACACTAAGAAATTTTTGGGGGACCCATTTCTTGTCCGAACTGCATTGGGTATTGATTAATATATTTTGTTCTTGTGTTTACTTTGCTTTCTTCTTTTTCCAGTTTGTAACCTGTTTTTATGGTTGATTTTTGTTTTTCAGAGATGGCCAAAAACAATGACTCTGTGAAGGCCTTTAAGAAGGCGAGGAAGGCTACTGCGGCTTAGAACATCTCGGCCAAGATGGCTGGGGAAGGATCTTCCCGGGTTCTTATGAAACAGTCTGTGCCGAGTTCTCCTAGTCTGAAGAGGATGATCCCTACTCCTCAGGTTCACTTGGTTGATCCTCCTCAGACTTCTGCTACTACTTCTCTTCCACCTGTCGCTCCTCCTTCGAAAAAACAAAAAATAGCTGAGCCATTTAACCTTGATGCCCCTGACTTTGATGTTGTCGAGTTTGTGGATCAGCAAATTGGTCCTTATGGTACTATCCCTACTGACGATGTTTCTCTTCTTCGCCATCTGGACTTTATTACTCGGAGCAGCATCAAAATGGCACACATGGGGGCGGCTTTATATTGGACTGCCCAGGATCTTCCCATTCATGCTACGAAGGCCTTTATGGAGGAGGCTAAGTTGGAGTTCGACCGGATGAAGGGTTTAAAGGAGGAGCTCGAGGTGAAGGTGACCAAATTGGAGAAGGAGTTGGAGGGTGAGAAGGCTAGTGCTGTTGCCTTGGCGGCTTCTGCAAAGTTGGCTGAAGACACGGCGTTGAAGCATAAGAAGAGCTATGTCACGACCTATAGGGAGATGATGCGCCTCAGGAAGGATTTGGAGTCTGCCCGATCTAATTATGCCGAGCTCCAGGGTCATCTTGTGGGCAGTGTTAATGCTGCTTATGAGAATTTGAGGGATCAAGTTCGAGTTTTTGCGCCCGATCTTGACCTCTCTCTCTTCAGCTTGGACAACATTGTGAGGGATGGTAAAATTGTCCCTGATGACCCTGATGATGATGATGATGTCGATCCTCCTGCTGTGCCTTCCACCAAGGTCTCTATTGTGCCGACCTCTTCAACCCCGGCAGTTATTCGTCCCGAGTCGGATCCTGATTGTCAAATCTTGAACCGTGATGATGGGATGGTGGATGCGGTGCCTCTTCAGACTCGCCCTCCTTCACCCCGTGCTGATGCAGATGAGAAGTATTCAGATCCTCAATGATTATTCTGGATGTTTATGTATATAGCCCGGCTTGTGGGCTTTTGAGTTTTATATTTTGTAATTGGTGGTTCTGACTTCTTGATACTCTTTTAGTTGCTTTTTTAGCAACTTTATTTTGAAAAACAAAGTAGTTTCTCAAGCTCTTGGGGCTAACTTTTGGTAGCCTCTTGAGCTTGTTATTATTATAACTTGTGCTTTTCATAACATGTTTGTCTGCATCTGTCTGGTACCTTTTAGGTTTTTGGGAGTGTTGGAGCCTTGTTGTCCGACCTCTTTTACTTGCCTTTGTATTTTCATACTTGTGGCTTGATTCTTTTGAGGTTGTGGATGTTTGGGTCCAACTTGTATGTCGACTTCCTCATTTCGGCCTGAAGTTATTTCTAGTAATCCGTTTTGTTTGAACCTTTGTTAGGTCTCTATTGGGGATTACTTTTTATAACGTTTTGGTTTTTGGGCCGACTTCTTTTACGTTGGTCCCTTCTAAGTTACTTCTAGTAATCCTCTTTCTTGGGCCTCTGTTAGGTCTCTTTCAGGGATTACTTTTTATAACTTGTTTGTGGGAGGTCGACTTCATCATGTCGGTCTCTTCTAAGTTATTTCTAGTAATCCTCTTTTTGGACCTTTGTCAGGTCTCTTTTAAGGATTACTTTTTGTAACTTGTTTGTGGGAGGCCGACTTTATCATGTTGGTCTCTTATAAGTTATTTCTAGTAATTCTCTTTTTGGACCTTTGTCAGGTCTCTTTTAGGGATTACTTTTTATAACTTGTTTGTGGGAGGCCGACTTCATCAGTTCGGTCTCTTCTAAGTTATTTCTAGTAATCCTCTTTTTAGACCTTTTGTCAGGTCTCTTTTAGGGATTACTTTTTATAACTTGTTTGTGGGAGGCCAACTTCATCATGTCGGTCTCTTCTAAGTTATTTCTAGTAATCCTCTTTTTTAGGGCTGGCCAGGCCTCTTTCCAGGGATTGAATTTTTATAACTTTGGTTATTGTGGTCGACTGGTCCGACTTCTTTATGTCGGCCTGTCTTTTAAGTTATTTTTAGCAACCCATTTTATTAAGACCTCGTCAGGTCCTTTCTATGGATCACTTTCGATAACTTCTTGCATTATTCTGTTTTTGTCGCCTTTTCATCTTTGCCGATTTTGTCGAAGTTAGGTTTGATCTTTGTTTGGTCGACCTTTTGGTTTTCATCTCCTTTGGTCTTCATTGTGATCGGGCAGTGAATTTGATCTTCACTTTCTGCCAATCTTGTAGCTTTATAATCGGGCAATGAATTTTTTAGCGTTTCAGATTAATGCGTCTTGAGAATTTGTAGAAAATCTAAAAAGCTTTATTTAAAAGAAAATGCAGATATATACATGTGGGAGTTTTATCCCTCTAAGTCGGGCAATTTGTAAATCTTGGCTTGGCACCTCATTAAAAAACTTTTTCAGGAAAAAGAGTGCGCCTTATCCTAAGATCTTTATTACCTCTAACTATAGTACCTTCTTAGGTTGCAGGCATGCCATAACCTAGGAAGCTCTCGCCCTTCGAGTTCGGACAATCTGTAGTAGCCCTTTCCAAGTACTTCTATGACTCGGTAGGGTCCTTTCCAATTTGCTGCCAGCTTTTCTTCTCCAGGTCGAGTTGTTCCGATATCATTTCGGATTAGGATGAGGTCGTTCTCGGCAAAACCTTGCAGTACTACCTTTTGATTGTATCTTAAAGCCATTCAACGTTTTAATGCCTTTTCCCGGATTCGAGCTCTTTTTCGGATTTCTGGAAGTAGGTCGAGTTCTTCCCTTTGAAGTTGGGAGTTGGCCTCTTCACTATAGTGGATCACTCTGGGCGACCCTTCTTCGACCTCCACTGGGATCATTACCTCCATCCTGTAAGCTAATCTGAAAGGGGATTCCTTTGTGGTGGAGTGTAGAGTTGTCCGATATGCCCATAGGACTTGTGGGAGCTCTTCGGCCCAGGCTCCCTTTACCTCCTGTAATCTCTATTTTAGCCCAGCCAATATGACTTTGTTGGCAGCTTTGGCTTATCCATTGGCCTGGGGATGTTCTACAGAAGTGAATTGGTGTTTTATGTTCAGATCGGCCACCAACTTTCTGAAGCCTACATCTGTGAATTGGGTGCCATTGTCTGTGGTGATGGAGTATGGAACCCCAAACCTTGTGACAATATTTCTATATAGGAATTTTCGACTTCTTTGAGCAGTGGCGTTAGCTAGGGGTTCTGCCTCAATCCATTTTGTGAAATAGTCTACCCCCACTATGAGGAATTTAACTTGTCCTGATCCCTGAGGGGAAGGTCCGAGAAGGTCGAGTCCCCATTTTGCAAATGGCCAAGGTGAGGTTACGCTGATGAGTTCCTCTGGCGGGACGTTGTGAAAGTTGGCATGTTTCTGACATGGTGGACATGTCTTTACAAACTCTGTGGCTTCTTTTTGTAGTGTTGGCCAATAAAATCCGGCCCAGAGTACTTTTTTGGTAAGTGCCTGCGCTCTGAGATGATTGCCATAGATGCCACTGTGTACTTCTTCTAAAACTTCCTTTGTGTTGGAAGTCGGCACACATTTTAACAATGGTACTGAAATCCCTCTTTTGTATAGAGTATTGTTTATGATAGTGTAGTATTGTGCCTCCTGTTTTAACCTCTTTACCTCCTTCTTATCTGTAGGAAGTGTTTCTGTTTTGAGGTAGTTAATTATGGGAGTCATCCATCCTTGATCCAGACCTGTTATGGCTAGGATTTTTTCTTCTTCTGAGATTGACGGGTTTTGCAGCATTTCCTGGATGAGGCTTCTATTGTTGCCCCCTAGTTTGGTGCTGGCTAGTTTTGAGAGTGCATCAGCTCGAGCATTCAGTTCCCGAGGTATGCGACAGACCTCATATTCCCCGAGTTGTCCGAGCTATTCCCTGGTTTTGTCCAAATACTTTTTCATGGTGGGATCCTTGTCTTGGTAATTCCCTGTTATTTGTGAGGTGACTACTTGTGAGTCGCTAAAGATTATAAGCTTTTGAGCTCCAACCTCCTTAGCCAGCTTCAAACCAGCTAGTAGTGTCTCATATTTTGCCTGATTGTTTGAAGCAGGGAACCCGAATTTCAGGGAGAGTTCGATTTGGGTTCTCTGATCGCTTTCAATTATGACTCCTGCGCCACTTCCAGCTTTGTATGAAGAACCGTCTACGTAGAGATTCCATTATGTAGGAATTTTTGGAGTGTTCGTAAACTCTGCAATAAAGTCGACCAGATACTGTGATTTAATGGCTATCCGAGCTTCATACTGAAAGTCGAATTCGGACAACTTGACTGCCCATTGCAAGATTCTTCCTGCTAAGTCTGTTTTCTGTAAAATCCCTTTTATGGGCTGGTTGGTCCGAACCCTAATGGTGTGAGCTTGAAAATATGGGCAAAGTCATCGAGATGTTAGTATGAGAGCATAGGTGAATTTTTCTATTTTTTGGTAGTTCAGTTCGGACCCTTGTAGTGCTTTGCTGATGAAGTATATGGGTTGTTGTCCACTGTCATCTTCTCAGACCAGTGCTGAGGCTACTGCCCGATTTCCTACTGCGAGGTACAATAGAAGTGGTTCTCCTTCCCGTGGCCGAGTTAGAATAGGTGGTTGTCCCAAGTTTCTTTTGAAATCTTGGAAAGCTTGCTCGCACTCCGTTGTCCATTAAAACCTTTTTCCCTTCCTTAGAGTGGCATAGAAGGGGAGAGATCTTATTGCCGATCCAGCTAGAAATTTGGACAAGGATGCCAACCTTCCATTGAGTTGTTGTACCTCTTTGACTAATTCTCCTTGATTCCATTAGATGCCTTGATATGTTTGCTAAGTGATTTAGATTTAGGAGGTGAGGATTGGACCAAGGGAATGTAGGAAAAGCATGTAGAAATGGAGAACTCATGGAGAAATAAAGGAAACACAAAAGCTGTCAACCCGACCTCTTCGCACTTAATCGGCCATAACTTGAGCTACAGAGGTCCAATTGATGCGGTTCCAGTTGGGTTGGAAAGCTAACATCCGGGGCTTCGAAACGATATAAGATTTGCCATAGTTGCATTGCGCATAGAGGCGCGCACGCGCACAGTACGCGGACGCGCCGATGGTGGCACATGACCCACTTAATGCAAACGTGGCCAGCGATTTTAGAAGCCTTGTGGGCCCAATCCAACTCATTTCTGATGCTATTTAAGCCAAGGATTGAAGGGGAATCAATATACTTTTCATACTTAGAAGTTAGCTACCATTAGTTTAGTTTTAGCTTAGTTTAGTAGTGAGAGTTAGTTTCTAGAGAGAGAAGCTCTCACTTCTCTCTAGAATTAGGATTAGGATTAGGTTTAGTTCTTAGATTTAAGTTTTAATCTTTGCTTTCTTCCACTTCTATCTCTCAATTCTTTGTTGCTATATTCAATCTTCTTCTATTCTTTTGTTGTAATTTCCTTTATGTTGTTCTTATATTTTGTTGTAGATCTAGTATTGGTCCTTCTACATTCTTCCAATTCAATAAGAGGTAATTCATAATAAATGTGTCTTCTTTGCTTTTCTATTGTTGATCTCTTGTTTTTGTAGTTGTAGATTCCTTTAATTCTTGCATTTAATAATGTTTACTTCTATTGCACTTTATGTGTTTGTTGAAATGTCTCTTTTAGTTTTAGTGTAGATTTTGTTCCTCTTGGCCTAGGTAGAGTAATTAGTGACACTTGAGTTATCTAATTCCTTTGTTGATTGATAATTGGAGAGATTGCTAATTGGTTTGGAGTGCACTAAAGCTAGTCTTTCCTTGGGAGTTGGCTAGAACTTGTGGCTCAAGTCAATTCATCCACTTGACTTTCCTTTATTTAGTAAGGGTTAACTAAGTGGTAGCAATGAACAATTTTCATCACAATTGAGAAGGATAACTAGGATAGGACTTCTAGTTCTCACACCTTACAAAGAGCCTTTTATAGTTGTTAGTTTACTTTTCTTGCCATTTATAATTCTTGTCTAAAAATCCTAAAAACCCCAAATATAACTCACAACCGATAACAAGACACTTCATTACAATTCCTAGGGAGAACGACCCGAGGTCCAATACTTCGGTTTATAAATTTTAGGGATTTGTACTAGTGACAAACAACTTTTTGTATGAAAGGATTATTGCTTGGTTTAGAAACTATACTTTGCAACGAGATTTTATTAGTGAATTTCTAAACCGTCAAAAATCCGTTCATCAAAATGGCGCCGTTGCCGGGGATTTGCAATGGTGTTATGTTATTGGTTATTGTATATATGTGAATATTGTGAATAGCTTTACTTTCGGTTTGTTTGTTGATTTTTGCTAGTTTTAGGACTTTGTTTCATTATTTCTTGTTAGCTTTTGTTTCTTATTTTCACTTTTCACTATGAATTCTCACTTTGGCCATGAGTGTGATTACAACTATGTTGTAGGAAATGAGGACTATAATGAAGATGTGTATCAAGAATGGGATGACCAAAGGTGGGAGGAGCCATATGCTTATGATAAATCCTCATGGCAACAACCTCCACCAATGCACTATGAAGAAGAGCCATTCTATGATGCATACCAATCCAATGGCTATGGTGACTCACCTTGTGATTTTCAAGAACCACCACCATATGCCTATGATCCATACCCTCAACATAACTCCCAACCATACTCACAAGCCCCTTCTTACCAACCATCTTCACATGACCCTAATCCATATCCATCCTACCAACAACCATATGAGCAATATGAACCACATATAGAGCCACCACCATTCCAACATTAATATTTTCAAGAGCCACCTCCTCCACATTATTACCAAGATGAACCACCTCCAATATATGAAAATTTTCAACCACAAGATGAATACTACTTTCCACCATAACCTCCCATGGAAGAATACTCATACCCATTGATCCAAGAGCCACATGAACCTAATCATATTATCCAAGAGGAACAAGAGTCAAGGGATCGTCTCAAGGAAGCATTGGATCAATTTCAAGCAACCATGGAGTGTGTTGTGCAACAAGTGGAAAGAGTAGAAAACATAGAACCACCACAACTCTACCAAGAAGAACCACCTTCCTACTATGAACCCTCCCCCAATTTAATGAACCCTTCCACCCACCCCAATCTCTAATGGATGAAACCTTTGGTGTTCTTGTTCAAGGGCAAGAAGAGATGAAAAGGGATGTGCAAAATTTCATGGCCACCTTGGATGCGGTAACAAATCAATTAGCCTCCTAATGCTTGAACACTCAAGAAACTCCCATGGCTACATGTGGAGAATCGAATGAAGGACATAGCATGAAGGAGAGATCGAAAACTCCGGTGGGAAATGACGGAAGTTGCTTTGTATTGGAACAATTGGAGGAAGCTTTAATTGTTGAAGACAAGGAAGAAGTGGTAGAAGACTTAGGAGATGCGGAGCCTCCATGGGAACAAAACCCCTCCAAGATGATTGAAATTGATGCTAGGGAGGAAAGTGCACACCTTCCAAGGAATATCCCATATGAAGAATTGGATGGGATAGAGAAAGAATTGAGTTTCCTTGGTGATGAAGATCAAGCATCAAGTCTTAGTGGTGAAGAATCCTTTAAGCATGAAGAACCTTCTCCGGTTGGATTTAAAAGCGTTGAGGAGGTAAATCTTTCTCACCCTCCCTATTATGATTTGAGTAAAGGAAAAGGTTTAGATAAAATTGTTGAACAAAGGATTGAGATTAAGAGATCTTGTGAAGAGGTGGAAGTCCCTAGAAATAGAAGAACGAGGGTTGGTTATGCTTTGTCAAGATCCTTGGAAGCATCTTTGCCTAGGTTGTCATCTACTCCTTCACTTGAGTGGGTAAAATTCATTTCTATTAGTTTTATTGGCCCACTTGAGTATGGCTTGCTTGAAACGGATGGTCAACTTAGGATACTTTGTGGGATGAAGCGTAAGCGAAAGATGTTTCGTGGTTGGCGTTGCAAATCAAGGCTCATTTTGGTTGATACTTCAAGAGTTGAATACAAAGGTGGGAATAGTATGGAGGTTTGGAATGCTTGGATTGGTGCAAAAACATAGAAAAATTTTTTGAAAAATAGAGCACCATCCACGCGTACGCGTACATGGCGCACACGCGCACTTCCAGCATTTTCGACCATCCACGCGCGCGCGCCATACGTGCGTACACGCGGATTGAGAAGTTCCAACCTCCATACATTTTCCAGAGAGTTGTGCCTGCGCCGCGCCAACGTTGTGCCTCTGGCACAAACCCCACTTGCGCACACGCGCACACGACGCGTACGCGCCGCTATCGAAATAAGCCAACGACGCGCGCGCGCCATGTGTGCGTACGCGCGGATTTCTTTCTCCCATCCACTTTTCTTTTCTTCTCCTCTTTCCAATTATTTCCTTCTCCTTTCTTCTTCCCTTCTCCTACCCCTCATCCAACACTTCCAAACACCATGGATAACCATTTATTTTAGTTAGTTAATTAGTTAGTTGGTTAGTTGATTAGCTAGTTTTAGTTTAGTTTTCATTTTATTTTCTCTCTTTTCATCATAAGTGTTGGAGTATTGACTTTATTTACTATACATTGCTATATCCCTTATTGCCTAAATGCTATTTTAGCATGAATGTTTTTAGATAATCTTTGTTGGATTCTATGATTGAGGTTATATTTTGTTACTTGGTTTTGAGTTCTTCATGCTTACCTTTTGAAAAAAAAAACCAAGTGATGAGAATTGTCTTCGAGCTTATACCTCTTTTGAATTGCATGTTGTAGCTAGCCACCATGTGATTTGAACCGTATTCTTTGATTAGGCAATCTCTTGATGGATGATGTTATGCATTTACCTTAATGCATTGTATTTCATGATTATATCCATCCATATGTTTGACTTGAATGCTTTCATGCTTCTCTAATGCTTGTCTTACCTTACAAGCTTACTTAAAGCATCTCAAGCACACTAGGATAAGTGAAGTGCATGCTTCTTTTGTGACATAGCTTTTATGCTAATGTGTATTCTAAACCGCGCAATTTAGAATTCACACACCTAATATTTCTTAATGTCACACTAATTCACTCACCTCATTCTAGTGATTCACCTCATTCCAACAATGTATGCTTCCTTGCTTTTATATCTTCTTATCTTATGGTGTTGTATTTTTGTTTTTCATAACGAATGCACCACAAGCAACCATGGAAGCGGAAGAAAGAACACATAGCAATCCGGAGAGTCGCCGTACCCCCTTCCTCATCTTTAAGTGCACCGAGGACGGTGCAAACTTTTAAGTGTGGGGAGGTCGTCCGACCGGTCGGCGATTTTGGGTGACAAATTTCTAATTCCAATACTTTTGCATTTCATTCTAGGATTTTAGGATTTTTACTTTCATTTTCTTATTTTTGCATATGTATACACAATAAGCTTAGTCAAAATAATGAAATTTTTCAAGGATTTCTATCTATAGGGCACCTCAATTGATTTGAGTGAAAACTTTTCATAGAACTTGCTTGAATTATATATATTATGGATCATGTTTTGAGCTAAGAACACAAGCTTGTGAGACTTGAGCCTAATGGTGTGGTTACATCTTATAACCATTTATTTTTCCTTCTTGTGTGCATTATTCTCTTTCTATGATTGTAATCTTTGATTTATTTTATCCTTTATGTCCATTATTTTGTGTATTTATGCATTTATATGATTGAGGCCATCATTTCATTAGCTCACTTACCCAAATGGCCTTACCTTTTATCTTCCATTGTTAGCCAACTTTGAGCCTACGCTTAACCCACTTATTCTTATTTTAGCACATTACAAGCCTTAAAGCAAAAAACAATAATTGTCCCTTAATTTGGATCTTTGATTAGCTTAGGCTAGTGTGTGTGAGTATCATTCAAGTGTGGGAACCTTGGGACATTGGGCGAATAAAAGGGTAGTTTTGTAATGTTATTGGAAATATTGGGAATTGGGTACATACTCATGTATTGATCAAATGTAAAACCTTATGCATTGAGGTTCTTGTATATAAAAAGAAAAAAAAATAAGAAAAAGAAAAGAAAAAGAAAAGAAAAATAATATGGAAAAGAAAAAAATAAAAAAGAAAAAAAAAGAGAAGAAGAAAAAAATAATAAAAAAAGGGACAAAATGCCCCAAAGCAAGGTACAATAAAATCAATGCATAAGTGTTGCGAAATGAAAAAGAAAATGCATGAGTATGTGAAAAAGTGAAGAATGGGTAGTTAGGTTAGAACTTAGTTGTATAGGATGTCATAGGTTAGGTGGGAAGTCTAAGCTTATCCAATGTCTCTTTTAGTTTTAGTGTAGATTTTGTTCCTCTTGGCCTAGGTAGAGTAATTAGTGACACTTGAGTTATCTAATTCCTTTGTTGATTGATAATTGGAGAGATTGCTAATTGGTTTGGAGTGCACTAAAGCTAGTCTTTCCTTGGGAGTTGGCTAGAACTTGTGGCTCAAGTCAATTCATCCACTAGACTTTCCTTTATTTAGTAAGGGTTAATAAGTGGTAGCAATGAACAATTCTCATCACAATTGAGAAGGATAACTAGGATAGGACTTCTAGTTCTCACACCTTACCAAGAGCCTTTTATAGTTGTTAGTTTACTTTTCTTGCCATTTATAATTCTTGTCTAAAAATCCTAAAAACCCCAAATATAACTCACAACCGATAACAAGACACTTCATTACAATTCCTAGGGAGAACGACCCGAGGTCCAATACTTTGGTTTATAAATTTTAGGGGTTTGTACTAGTGACAAACAACTTTTTGTATGAAAGGATTATTGCTTGGTTTAGAAACTATACTTTGCAACGAGGTTTTATTAGTGAATTTCTAAACCGTCAAAAATCCATTCATCAGCGTCCTTGACTGGTTTCCTTTTCCAAAGGTTGTGTGTAGTGAGATGTATCCAAGTGGTTGAATTTGAGTGTCTCCCAGCCCGAACAGGCTGTTCGGATATGCTCCAAGTTCTTTTTCTTCCAGGCCGCGTTTGTCGAAGGCAGTTTTGAACAAGATATCGGCGGAGCTTCCGTGATCTACCAGTGTGCGGTGGAGATTTACGTTTGCTAATATGATAGTGATGACCATGGGATTGTCGTGTCCTGAGATGATGCCGGATGCGTCCTCTTTGGTAAAAGTAATTGTGGGGACGTCGGGTGCTTCCTCTCTTCCCTCGACATGATATACTTCTTTAAGATATCTTTTGCGAGATGATTTGGAGATCCCTCCTCCCACAAATCCTCCGTGTATCATGTGGACATGTCTCTCGGGCGTACGAGGTGGTCGTTCAGCCCGTCTGACATCTTCATCCCTTCTTCTTTTTCTGGGATCATCTACTCGGCTCGCTAAATACCGATCTAACTTTCCTTCCCTTACCAGTTTTTCTATGATATTTTTTTTGTCAAAACATTCGTTGGTGGAATGTCCATAGATTCGATGATATTCACAATATTCAGCCCGGTTTCCTCCTCATTTTTTGCTTTTGAGTGGTCGAGCTGAAGGTATCTTTTTAGTATGGCATAGTTCTCTGTAGACATCCACAAGGGACACCCGAAAAGGGGTGTAATTGTGGTATTTTTTGATCTTTTGCCCATGTTGATCTTCCTTTTTCTTGGATTCTTTGTCCTTATCTCGGGAGGAGTAGGAGAACCCGGATTTTGAGGTCTCTCCTAGTCGAGAGTTTTCCTCCATGTTGATATACTTCTCTGCTTGTTCTTGTACTTCGTTCAGAGATGTGGGATGCTTTTTCGATATAGAGTGGCTAAAAGGCCCTTCTCGTAAGCCATTGATGAGGCCCATGATGGCCGCTTCTGTGGGCAAACTTTGTATGTCTAGACATGCCTTGTTGAGTCTTTCTATGTAGTTGCAGAGACTTTTCCGATCTCCTTGTTTGATCCCTAATAGACTTGGGGCGTGCTTAGTTTTGTCTTTCTGGGTAGAGAATCTGGCTAGAAACTTCTTGGCTAGGTCATCGAAGCTTGAGATGGACCTAGGGGGTAGATTGTCGAACCACTTAATCGCCGTTTTTGTTAAGGTAGTCGGGAAGGATTTGCAGCGGACTACGTCTGAGGCGTCAGTGAAGTACATTCGACTTCTGAAATTACTGAGGTGATGGCTGGGATCTGCCGTGCCATCGTATAAAGTCATATCTGGGAGTTTAAAGTTTTTTGGGATTTTGGTCTTCATGATTTCCTTCGTGAATGGATCTTGGTCCTTGCGGGAGCTATCCTCATGAGTGGATTGAGTAGCTTTGGTTTTGAGATCGGCTTCGAGTTTTAGGAGTTTGTCTTCTAATTCCTGGCGTCGCCTTACTTCCCTTCGTAGGTCTTTCCCAGCTTCTCGTTGATGTTGGATTCTTTTTCAAGTTATTTTAAATGGTCTTGAAGTGCCTCCAGGGCTCTTGGGTTTGGTGAATTCTTATCTCCGTTAGGTTGCGGGATATCTTTTGGCGTAGTGCCCGTGTTTTTGTGCGGCGTTCTATCTTCTAGATTCGAGTCGTGGTCGTTGTCATGGTCGTCCACCATGGTGGTTGGATGACTTCCAGATTCCCCGGCAACGGTGCCAATGTTCTGAGGGTTACCTGAAACTGCAGGTCAATCTCGGATGAGATCTTCTGTACCGGTCAGAGATGACGTGTCCGGCTGGTTGGTGGTGGCCGGAGCTGTCGTGTCCGACTTGTTGGACTAGTTGTGCTACTGATCCTTTGTCACCGGAGGGTGGTGGTACCTGCAAGGGACTCTGATACTTAAGTTAGCAAGGGTATTAAGCAAGTTTTTAGTAGAATCAGAGTATGAGTTATACCTGGGTGCTCCAGTGTATTTATAATGGTGTAGAGTGACCTTCTTAGATAAGATAAGTTAGTTATCTTATCTTATCTTATCTTATCTTCGAGTGAGGTCATCTTATCTTCAAGGAAACCGCCCTCCTCTCTGTAGGCTTGGACTGCCTTAGGATTTGGGGCGTGGTCCTCCATTTGGGCCCTTTTTGGGCTTTCCTGGTGATTTGGCCGAGCTCTTTGAGAAGAGGTCAGATTGTCCTGACCTGAAGAGGTCGGTCGACTTGTCAGTAGAACATCCCAGGTTGGACAGCTCAACCCAGGGTATGAACAGTTACCAAGCTTTGTAGAGCTCGATGTGCTGGACGCGTGGTCGCAAACAGCGCGGCGATCGGAGCTCCGGATCAAAAGTTATTGGAATTTGAAACAAGAACAACGGTTTGGAACCTCACCCTCGTTCTTCTCCCTTCCCTTCTGTCCCCAACGTGAAATTGAAATGTTTTTTGGGGAAGGAAACTGAATCCTTTCCTTTTTATGTGTTGGGCTTTAGGCGCAGTTCAACCGGTTCTGTCCGTTCGGCCTAATCTTGGGCCAAATTCTTTAAAATTAATGTCAAAATTCTTGTTTTAATTAGCTCTATCTTATTTGACTATAAAATTTACCTTTCTAATTTCTTTTTTTTAAAATTGATTTATTGACTAATTATATGCTAATTTTACGGAGTTTATATCCTACCCACCTAATTAGGAATTTTGCCCTCAAAAATCATATCTAGTTACCTGAAAAGAGGTGTGGTAGTCCTTCTGCATATCCGATTCGAGTTTCCAAGTATGTTTCCCACTTCCAGCTCCACTCTCAGCATCCTTTGTTAACGAAACTTCTCCCATGCATAGCCACTTAGCACTGGTATCATACTATCAATTCTAATCGAAGTTACTAGAAGCGTTAGATCCTCTCTCAATTGCACTGGTTCAGGTTCTAATACGTGATTGGTATTGACTATCGAATTCGGGAACTAATAGTTAAGATGTTTGATGCTTCGGTTTCAGATCAACATAAGGCTTTTAGCGTACCGTGAAACCTTGCCTTCTTCCTGATGTATAGTCTCGTTAATATTTTCGATAAATAGTTTGCTCCGATGGACGGAAGGGACTTGGTCACTTGATCCACAATTACCTAACAGCATCACCTTCTGTCCTAGACCTCGGCAATCTATTATGAAATCAATAGCTATTCTTTTTCACTTTCAGTGTAGAACCTTCAATGGTTGCAGCATTTCGAATGGCTTCTAGTGGTCACCATTTACTTTCTCATGCATCAAACATGCAATCACATGCATCGCCACTTCGTTCTTTATTTCTGGCCGCTAAAAAATATCTCCTTTGATTTGTAGTATGTTTTGGTAATTTTAGGGTAAATTCGATAATCCTCTCTTGTGAACTTTGGATAGTAGTTTTTTGTCTCAACTTCCGATTTCGACACAAAATTCTCTCTTGGTATCTTCTTGATTTAATAGGCTTCAATACCCTTAGTAGCTCTTTATCACCATTATTGCGCTCCCTAAGTTCTCGACCTTACGATCTCTTGTAATTTGTAATTGGTTCAATCTGACACCTCTATCCACTTTCTCACACCCAACTTAAGACCTTAACTTACTTAACAGTTCTTTCACTTTGGTCATCCAAGCAATACTCAGATACTTCCTGCTCAGGTGTCCGTCACCACTTCACGATGTTGTATTTGCGCAAATCCTAAACCTCTTCGATAATGCATCGTAATAATTCCAAGTAGTTAATTAAGTTCGGGTATCATGACTATTGGCACTAAGGTTAATCTTTTCTCTTAAGTTTTGAAAATTCCCATGGTATTTAGGTATTCCATGCACATGGTGCATCTTATTGCATCTACTTAATCACAAGCAATACGACCAACAAAAATTAAGGTTCTAAAATTCCTAGTAATGTCGCAGGTTCATTTCCGCGTTCAAAAGTCTTGCTTTAAGGAATCAATGTCTTATTGGTTACAGCTAGGATTCATACGCGATACTATTATAGGCTCGAGTTAATTTTCAAAAAGACATTAAGCTCGAAAGACGAATAAACAATACGAACGGTGGTTGTGAGAAATCAAAAAAAAATCTTGTATACGGTCAAATAGAGTTGTACCGAAATAATGGAATGCACAAGAAGAGGAACCTAGGTGCATCTCAAGAAAAGAGTTCAAATTAAGGACCTTTGGTAGAAAGAACAGAGCGTATAGAGTCAAAGAAATCTCAGCTGATCTTGAATTACCCGATTTGCGAATGGGAGAAATTCCACTCGCAACAAGGTCCTAAGATTCAAGGATTACATAATCAAATCATGACAAGCTCAAGCTCATCATGGAGGAATTCAAGATTCATGTGCGTAAGAAGTAAAATTGGAAAGATGATCAAGTCATTTAAGAAGAACTTCGAATAGAGTTTCAATGTAAGTTTCAAAAGAAAAATTAGGTCAAATCGCAAAGATCCATTGGCACACTCTCTACTGGCATAACTGGCACTTTTCACAAGGAAACACTTAGTTGGACGATTCTCTGTTCCAGTACCCCCTTCAACTCGATCCTAAGTTCTACCAATTATAATGGTGTCATCGTACGTAAGGTAATGGAGAATGATTTGATTTTCGGCACTAACTCTACCACCATATACTCCTTCTCTTGGCACCTAACCGATTAGCAGTCAAAGGTTAAACTCACGTCATGCCTCATCCTCGTAGTCCATCGTCACTGGGTTCTAAACATTAGTCTCGTACAACTCTCATCTTACTCCTGCTGCACCGCCTAGAGTTCATTTGTGCCTAAGAGTTCGATCATTCGTCCTACATCTACCGATATCTTCCTTAAAAGCTGCAAGTTCTAAAAACATTACCCCATGCGGCGCAACCTATGTTTAGTCTTAAGTTTTGACACGTTAATACTATTTCATCATTTTTGTCTTTAACTATGCATGAATGCAACATTTCAATGTTATATAAGGCAATTAGGATTTAACTACCAATTTCACATTTACCTCCACCTCGTTGTAACCATCTAGCCTCCTAAGTCTCCTTTCGTGGACAGTTCCAGGACATATGCCCCAGATGACCCAACTTGTACCATAAGCCTGAACTAAAATGACACGGCCTACTCAGGTGATAGGTTCTGCATCTCTGACAACTTGAATCATCTGAAGTAGCCACTGACTATTTTCCCTTAACATTTCATCGGCGATCATTATTCGTTTCGGAATCGTTCCGACCTTGGGGAGATTGTTGTGCATATCCTTTTCTCTTGAATTCTTGGCCCCTTGGTGCGAAGTTCTAATTATGTTCCTTTCGGTAAAATTTCCGGCCATCATTCCTTTCCATAGCAGCCTTCTTTAAATATTCTTCCGCAACCCTACTCTTGTTTACCAAATCCGAGAAAACTCTAATCTCCATCAGACCCACTGAACTTAGTATATCACTCCGAAGTCCTCCTTCATATTTGATGCACTTCCATTCCTCAAAATCCCCCGGAGCACCCTGACAATTCTTGGAAAATTCACATAATTTCTCATACTTGTCTATGTATTCGGCTATAGACATTTGACCCTGTTTCAGTTGCAACAATTCAAGCTCCTTAGCTGTCTTGACCAAATTCGGAAAGTACTTTTTGTAGAATTCCAACTGAAAGGCATTCTAAGGTATTGCAACGTTGTCTTGCTGTAACAGGCATCGCGTACCCTGCCACAAATACTGGGCTTCACCCGTAAACTGATAAGTTGCAAACTCAACACGTTAATTTTCAGGAACTTGTTGTGCTTGTAACGCCCGTTCCATCTTCTGAAACTAGTTATATGCCTCTGTGAGGTTCATCGACCCTCCAAAAATGGGCGGGTTTACCTTCAGGAAGGTTGCTAAGGACATTGGCCCGTTTTCTCTGTTATCGCCATTCCCATTACCGGCTTGATTCCCCAATGCCGCAACCGTAGCCTGCATAGCAGCAACAATGTTCTACAGAGCAGTCATGAAGTTTGTGAGATTATTTTTAGTCGTTTCAGGTTTCGTATTACTAGCCCTATCTCTCCCACCACTGCAACCGCATCCACGAGTCGCCATCTAGTCTCTGTTCACACCAAACAAGTGACATCAAGGTGATCAGTCTCAATATCGCAAGTCTAGTGCTTCAGGGTCCCAAATGCATGCTCATGAACATTCATGCCATATATATCAGTTAGATATCCTAATTTAGCATGTACAAACACCCAGAGTATGCCAAGAAACATAGTCAGTCCGTCCCTCAGGCTCTATAGGAACGAACTGCTAAGATATCATAATGTAACACCCTACAACACAGAGCTTTACACCTAGGATGTAAAACAAAAGTGGTGTGGTATTACAACCTCTAAAATAATATATATATATATATATAATAATTGAAA
>NC_029791.2:33751755-33780210 GCF_000816755.2 Arachis ipaensis
AAATATATATATATATATATATATATATATATATGCAAAGTAAGAGTAGGGGATCAAGATACAAAATATCAAGCTCCGAACTCAGCCTGCGAAGTTAAGGCTGGCCAGAGAATAGTTAATTACATATATATAATCCATAACCCAAAATATATAAAAGCAACTCTAGTTCTCCATAAACCTCTATGAGGTGCAAAAGTAAAACACATATACATAGGGAGAATCTATACATATATATAACAAAACAGAACAAAAGTATAATCCCAAAAAGCCCACTTCGCTGTGGAGAACTCTAGACACTTAGCGATGTGCCTCTCGACCTGCATTTGAAAAACACAAACAACGTATGGGATGAGAACCAGGGGTTCTCATCTTGGTAAAGGTGCCACGTATATGAGATATAAGGCCCTGGGAATACCAGAGGTAATCCTAGAACACCGATACTCAGATTATAAAACTTAAAGACTTAAGACGGAAACCATAAATAGGAGTAGTTATCTAAGATTCTTAAGGTTCTAACTTAATCCTAACTTAATCCCTCAAATTACAATCCACTGGCTGTCTCATAAAACTCTAACTCTACAATTCACCTTCTACCTCCTCCAAACCTCCAAATTCACCAGTGCACAGACAAACAATACAAGCAAAGGCAAACACAATTAGAGTACAAGTAATGCAAGTAGCAAGTATAACAATTAGGCATACTAATTCATATAGGCACTCCCAATTAATGCACAAACAAGCAAATCAAATATATGCACATGATGCATGCCCGTCCTACAGATGATGAGTCTCATCTGTCAGTTGCAAAGCCAACCCGACATATCCGTAGCTAACCATTAGACAGAACACCAAACACGGAGCAAGTGGAACAATGCCGCAACCCTTGTATCTTACCCGCGTACCCGGAGTTGGGGATAGCTTCACCCTGCCTCTTACCCAGGTGGTGTTATAGTTCTCAACCCGAAGCAAGCAGCGATAGAATTCCACCCTTGCATCTTACCCGGAGCTTCGAACTCCTAACTGGAGCAAGTGGATACACCACTGCATCTTACCCGGCAATCTTGCCTCTTACCCGAAGTAAGTGGATGAGACTACTGCATCTTACCCGGAGGCATAACACAATCAATTTCAATTTCATTATCATTATTATGCATTCATAATCCTTCAATTTCACAATCCAATTCAGTTTTCATCATTTCCCAATTCATTCATAATCATTTATAACCAATGCATAATCATCTTTTACAGCCATGGCATCACATATACTTCAGTTCTTTGCATTTTTCATATATAATTCATCATTTTTCAACCTTACTTCACCCCCAAGTTATCACCCTTTCCTAGCTCTATCTCATTATTAGTCATACTATTAAGATCTAGGGCTAAATGAATGAAAATAGAGGTTTAAAGGGCTGGAATTGGGCTTTAAAACAAAAATTCATTTTTGCTGAAAACAGGGTTGTCGCGTAAGGGGGCACCTTGCTCGCGTACGCAAGGGCTCATTTTACCATGCTCGTGTATGCAAGAACCTTGCTCGTGTACGCGAGATGCCCAACTCGGAAAGGTTGCTCGCGTCGCGTGCAAGTGGACGTGTACGCAACCCCTCAAAAACCACTGCTCGCATATGCAACATGCCAAACCCAGAGAGTTTGGTCGGGTCGCGTGCAGTGGTTGCGTACGCAAGCTATGCAGAACAGCTAAAATGCTAAATGCTGCAGAATTTTCAACTTTGCCCTTCAAACTTCCAACGCACATAAATTTTTCGTTTTAAAACATTTTTCACCTGTTCTTCAAACGGTGTAAACTTGAAGGACCCACTTTTCATATGAAATAAATTTGAAACCAGTTGGGGATTCGGAAGCCAAGTTATGGTTCACCGAAGTTCGGCCAAAAATAAGGTTTTCACAAAAATTCTTAAACCTCTATTTTCACCAAAACTAACTCAAACTCAACCTACCATACACAAAATCCTCAACATAACATGTCCTTTACAGCACCATAACAACCTCCACACCCTACCATTCCTCAATCTTAACAATCTCATACATGAATGTCAATCACCATCAACTCATCATTTAACATACTATTATCATCATAAATAACAATCATCCAACAAATACTCAATTCACATCGCAATCATCATCAAGGGGGCTAAGCATTAAACATACTCATACGTTCCAACCTATCCTATGGTCACATATCCAAGGTTTTCACAAAACATTATATATTATATACGAGAAACCTAAACCATACCTTGGCTGATTTCCTCGTATAACCCAGGACAACCTACTTAGGCGAAATTACAAGCCCTCAACTCCGAAATTCCGCTACCAAGATCCAAACCAGGCTTCCAATTTATATATTCACACACCTAATACACATAATTACATATACATACCCAAAATTCAATATCCAATAGATTAAATCAAGGAAGTAGGCAAAGTTGTAGAATTCTCACCTCACCCAAGTGCCAAAGAAGCAAGAGTGAATGGTTTCCTCAAGCTAATTCGAGCCTAAACACCAAGACATCAAGCTATAACAATTAAACCCTAAAAATTTTGAAGACCAAGGGAATTGAGAGGATAAGACAAGAGAGGAGGTTTCTTACCGAAATTGGTTACCGGACTTTGTAGAGCTCAACGTGTTGGACGCATGGCCGCAAACGGTGCGACGATCAGAGCTCCGGATCAAAAGTTATTGGAATTTGAAACAAGAACAAGGGTTTGGAACCTCACCCTTGTTCTTCTCCCTTCCCTTTAGCCCCCAATGTGAAAATGAAATGTTTTTGGGGAAGGAAACTGAATCCCTTGCTTGTTATGTGTTGTGCTTTGGGTCCAGTTTGGGCTTGGTTCAACCGGTTCGGCCTAATCTTGGGCAAAATTCTTTAAAATTAGTGTCAAAATTCTTGTTTTAATTAGCTCTATCTTATTTTACTATAAAATTTATATTTTTAATTTTTTTATTAAAAATTAAATTATTGACTAATTATTCGCTAATTTTACGGGGTTTACAGTACCTGACTTTATCTGACTTTTGTTATTGATAAAATAGCCCCTGAAAGATTTTAAAATTTGACAAAATTACCCAACCGTAAAAAGGATGATGTCACAATGAACGGAAAACGTTGATGTGACCGTCGTAAGAGAGTTTTGGCAACGTTTTTGGCGGCCTTCTTCTTTGTGTTTGCTACTTCTTCTTCAACACGCCGCTGCGTCACCTTCGGCTATGACAGCTGAAGAAGAAGACCACCATGGCACGTCGCTCCACCTTGTCACGTTTTTCATGTTCGCCACTTTTTCTTCTTCAACACACCGCTGCGAACCCTTTCGCATTTCCTTTTGTCATGGTAGTACCTTGCCGTGTTCTCATGTTCACCTCTTCTTCTTCTTCAACACGTTGTTGCATCCCTTCCGCGTCCCCTCCGCCATGGCAGTACTTTGCCATTGCGTCTCCTTCTGCCATAGCAAAGAAGAAGAAGAGAAAAAAGAAGCGTATCCTCCGCCATAGCAGTACCTCACCGCTGAATCCCCTTCCGCTGTGGCAAAAAAGAAGAAGAAGAAGAAGCGTCTCCTCCACCATGGTAGCACTTTACCACTATGTCTCCTTCCGCCATGACAAAGAAAAAGAAGAAGAAGAACCATAAATGTCGTCGGAGCTCTTTATCATCATCGGAGCTCTCTTTCGATAGTCATATCAGCGTTTATCATTCACTGTGACGTCATTTTTTTATGGTTAAGTGATTTTGTCAAATTTTAAAATTTTTCAGTAGCTATTTTGTAAATAACAAATGTCAAGTACTGTAAGACCCATAACTTTTGAAAAAGGGCTATCATGAGCTAATTTCAAATTCAATATTTTTGTAGCTTTAATTTCAGAAATTTCTTTATTAAAGATAATTAAAGCAAGTTTTGATTAATTGAATTTGAATTAAATTAAGATTATTATCCAATTTAACAATTATTGAATTATTTTCTATATTTAAATTATAAGGTTGATAGTTATGAAATAATAAGAATTTTATATGATTTGGATTAAATAATTAATATTTAAAATACTAGTTCTGCTGTTTTGGAAAATAAAGAAATTAATTATATTATTTCTAATTCTTGGGTTTGAACATTTTATTGAAAATAATTTATAAAATTGATGAACAAATAGTACTTTTATACACTATTATTGTTGGATTAAAATTTATTTCTAATTACTATATTATCCCTATTTTTATTTAAAATTACTAAAATACGCCTAACCCTAATTAACACACATTTTTTTTATTACAAATGAAACCCTAGCCGCTACAGTTGCTTTCCTTCAGTAAACACATCAGGTAAAAGAAAAAAAGAAAGAAAGAAAGAAAGGGGGAACAGAGGGAAGGGAGAACGGAGAAGGAGAGGGAGAGAGGGATGAGTCAGCACTGGTTGACCTCGCCGTCGCCATCGAGCTGCTTGCCGCTGTCGCACATCCAAGGGTAGAAACGAGATATGGGGATCGAGAGAGCAAGCTGCGCCGCTGCCATCACGGGTTGTCGTTGCTGACGCCCAACCGTTGTCGCGATTATCGTCGCGAAGGAAGGAGCCCAGAGGAGAGAGAGATTGTGCCCGCCGCTGGAGGAGCTGTCAACAATGCGTCGCCGTTGCTAGAGGAGCTTCGTGCATCGCCGTCGCTCCCTGGCACCACCAAAGGAAGCCGCCGTCGTTCGTGTCTCCCGCCGCTGCCAGCTGCGTTGCCATAGTGCCTTGCCTCGCCACCGTCGACCTCGTTACAGTTCACTGCCGCTGGAGCTCATGTCACCGCCGATTGAGCACCACAAAGAATAGAGAGCACGCTCGATGAGTGAAAAGATATGGAGGCTAGGTTTTGTCACTGTATTACTCCATTTATACCTCTACCATGCCCTGTTGAAGCTGTCGGAGCCTCTGCCATCATCGGAGTTGCTGTTCAGTTGATGCCGCTGCCTGGGTCGCCGCGGTACAAGCCGTCGTTGATGGAGCTGTTCTATTCAGTGATTTCTGTGAGTTTCGACATTGAGATAAGGGTTTTAATTGTGGTTTCTGTCCTTTTTAGATTCCGAGAAGATTTTGATCTGCGTGGTTATTATAGTTGATCTACCAGAGCTTTTGGCCGCTACCGGAGCTGCTGCCGGGTTAGTTTGGGATTGCGGCTCGTCCGTTCTGCTGTTATCGTAAGTGTATTTTATTTTGAACTCTCAGTTTTAGTTTTCCATTTTCATATATTGAGAATTTTGCGATGTTAATATCTCTGGGTAGAGTTTCGAAAATTGTATGATTAAAATAAGAGTCAATGCGGTGTCATCTTACTTCGTTTCTCGCGGTGAGACTATTCGGTTCTGTTCTTTTTTACCACAATACTTTATTGACAATTATGTTATAATTTTTTTTAATATCCATTTCACATTAATTCCAATTTACGTCAGATAAGTCGTCATTGCTGTGAACCTTGATTGTCATTATTGATATTGCCTGGAATCACTGAGGTTGCTGCCGCGAGTTAGGAATAGAAAGAGGACTCTTGACGCGTTAACTTTAAAGGGGTCAACTTTGAGGTAGGGGCTTTTCTAAAAAGCTATTTTTTTATCTGGAATTGTTATAAATGGATACTGGTGTGAAAATTATATACTTTTAGTGATTGTACCAGTCTTATGTATTGTTTGGCTACTTTGGATGAATATGATTATATGTTTTGATTAGATTATTGTTTGGTTTTGATAAATGAATTGTTGCTGAACTATTTCTTTAAAGTTTTGGAAATGAATTTAATCGGTTGATAATGATTTGATCTTGAAACGGTTTTCTTGAGATATGAAAATGAGGTGACGGTTGGATTTAACTTGTTTTTTGAACTGATTTTGGATTTTGGACCGTTGAAAAGGATTGTGGAATGGTTTGGTTAGGACCCGAAAAGGGTGACAAATTCCAAGTTTTAGGGGAGGTGCTGCCAAAATTTCTATAAAAATCTTAGACTTTGTTTGAAAGGTTATTTAGAAAGGTTTGAATTTGAGAAATTGTATTATTTGATTTATTAAGGAAATAGTTATGCTTTCAAGTTTAATTTATTTAAGTAAACTATATGTCTGGAGTTTGATTTATTTAGAAAAGAATTATTTTTCCATCTTGAATCACTGAAAGAAAGTATTATGTTCTAATATTGATTTTTAATACAAAAGGGCTTATGCTTTTAGTTAGACTTAAGGATTTCGTTAAGCGGAGCTTTTGGTGATTTTAAAGAAAATTGGACTTTTGACTGAATAATTACGTTGGTGACATTTTGGAAGAAGTCAGAGAATTGGTTTCAAGAAGGAACCTGAAAGTGGTTTTGATTCAAATGGACTGGTTCCGTTTCAAGTGAATTGGTTTTGGATTGGGTTGGGACTTGTGACTATATATGATTCGATTTTATAATAAATTCAGTTTTTATTTAATTGAACTAAGAATCTATGATTTTAAGAGTTTTAATGAATTTTTGGGAAAATGAGATAGGTTGTCCTCCCCTAAAGTCTTGAGATTCTGATGAGAAATTTTTTATTACCAAATTTTGTTTTAGGATGACTGATTTTTGAATCTTTTAGAAGAGGCTTTTAATTTTGCCGAGTTGTTGAAGCGTTTGGAAGTTTTAGAAGGATGTTGCGGAAATGTGATTGGTTTTGAAAGAGGAAATCTCTTTTGAGAAAGATGGCTTATAAGCTAGAAGTGATTTGAGAAATGTGGTATTCAAAGTTAAGGCTGGAAAGAATTGATTTCGATTTTAAAGTAAAGTGATTTGAGAAAAAAGGCGATTTATGACTTGAATGACGATTATATGTTTGATGATGTTGGATGGTCGAAGTGCTATTATGTTATGAGCCGTAATGGCCGTATATGATAATGAATTATTAATGATTGTGGAATATGTTATGAGCCGGATGGCTGAATATGAATATGGATGATTATTGATTTAATAAAGTGATTGTTGTACTTCACCTATCTGAGATACGAATTTCCCTGGGTGAAAGCAGTGGCTAGCCACCACGTGCTCCAGGTAGAGACTCGATACTCTACTGACCCTATGTCGTAAGTGTGGCCGGACACTGTGAAAGTTCCGGATGAGCTCGCTCCCGTGAATATACACTAGTGAGGGTGTTGGATGTGAATTATGATTGTGATTGTGAATAACTCGAGTTGGGGATGCACGACAGAAGGACAGTCCAATGGTTAGCTACCAGGACTTGTTGGGTTGGCTTTATAACCGACAGATGAGACTCATCAGCCACTAGGATAGGCATTCATCATTTGCATCTATGTGATATTGTTTGGGTGTGCATATTGTACCTGGTTTGCCTATGTGATTAATTGTGTTTAATTGCTTATTGCTCTATTTGATGTAACTGCTTGTTTGTGCTTTGGCCTCCTACTTATGTTTGTGACTGAAACTATGTTGGATTGTGGTGGTTTGGCTGTTGTTTGGATTTTTTGGGGCCTAGGGCCGTGGTTGATTATGAGATGGGCCGATGGTTGGTTTTGATTTTGTGTTTCTGGTTTTAAAAAGTATGAAAAACTAATTTGGTTCAGCATAGATAAACCTTTTGAAAGGCTTTTGAATTTTAAGAAGTGAACAGTTTTTTCTTTCAGAAAAGATTTCAGATTTTTTTTATATAGTAAACCTTTGCTTTTAAAAAGATGCATAAGGCGGTTATTAATCACTGTAACGATTTTATCTCGCGTATCCTATTATAGTAATTATGCAACCCTATAGTGAGAACCCTTTCGAGGATGATGTTCTCACTCCCCTACAGGTCTTTTCTTTTTCAGGTTACGGACGACGAAGTTCGGAAGATATTATTTCTTTTCTATTAGATGATATTTTTCTATTGTTTTAGTATTTATGTTTCCCTCGCCTTTAATTTTGCAAGTCTTGTAAGAGGAATAGGATTTTAATATGAGATGTTTGTAAATTAATATGTATGTGTATATATATAAGGATTTCCTGTGAGTATTGTAACTTATATTGTAAGTCTGAATGTATGTTTTTGAAAAATTCGGTTCAAGTTTTAAACAGGCTCATATTTTAGTATTAAATAGTATAAGAGTCGTCGTAATACCTGAGCTATCAGAGTGGCGCAGTCGGAAGTGTGACTTTGTGATAGTTAGGGTGTTACATTATAGTATCAGAGAGGTGTTTCCTGTAGAGCCTGAGGAATGGACCGACTATGCTTCAATTACATACTTTGAGCGTTTGTCATGTATTAGGTCTTGTTCGGATAACGAGAATTAGAGCTTTATGCACGTGACGGTCTATTGATTAATGTCATTAGTCTTCCATTGCATAATTCCTGATATTAAGTTTGGCCGGCTTAATACTAGTGAATTATGTATATGGGAGCACTAATGGATTGTCATAGACGATATACGAGTAATAGGTAACGCAATTTGTGGGGTTTTTGGGAATGTTAGAAACTATTTCTCGAGGTTATTCAGTTATGTGTCTTGAATTCTGTTCGAGTCGACTTGTTCCTTCATAGCCTAACTTGAAGTTCTTGTTTGCTAATCCTTTTGAAAAATAGTTTAATTTTTCAACCATATTCCTCTATTCATATGCATTCTTGTTTAATCCTAATTGCATATGCTTGTTTGAAATCTTTGTTGTATCTATCTTTCTCCGTTTAAATTTCTCTTCTTGATTCATGTATTTTTTTATATAGCTTTGAACTTGTCTTGATGCACTGTTCCTTTTAAGTCCTTATTCCGAGTCCATTCTTAAAGAAATTGTGATTTAGTATTTCTCTCATTTGACAGTAATTACAACCAATTTTGAAATTTTTATAAAATTGCTGTTGATTCGATAAACACTTATCTATATAAAACTTTGAAAATTCCTTATATAGTTTAACAACTATTTATTTCAAATACTTCGCCTGTACTCTTACTGGTTTACAGAATTACACTTAATTTAAATACAATTTGACTTTCTAATAATTTTACTACAGTTCCAATGCTTATCTTTATTTGATTATGCCTTTAGGTATTTTTCAAAACTCTGGAAAGAAAAGATTTTTTCGCTTTTTTTTCGGTTAATTTTCGTTTGATAAAATTCACCTAATTTATTTTTGGTTTGAATTTGTTTTAGCATACTACATTGTTTAAGCCATTATTGTTCTTTTGAAAATGTTGGACTCATAGCTTTCTTCTTATGAACGGACTCGTTCTTTCTTAAGCTTTTCATCTCTATGAATGTCATACTTGATTCTATTTTTAATCATTCTTCTATCTCTTGTGAGCAATACCATCAAATCTTAGCTTCCCTTCTCGTGTGAATCTCATCCTTACATGAGTCAGCTTGATTTGTTTCAATTTCGTGTATCGTTTATCCTCTCATTGTTCTGCCAGAGTTCTTAGTCAAACATTCTTTCTTGAGAATTGCTATTGATGAGTGGTGCACGAAATTGTGATGTCCAGGCTCAAACAATCCCCGGCAATGTGAGCAACTTGGTGCTCTGATCTCAATACATAATTGTCACAACTTCGGAACTCAGAGTTCAAATAGTGTTATTGATTCTCCTAGTTCAGTATGATGATTCTTGAACACAGCTTCTTTATGAGTCTTGGTCGTGGCCCTAAGCACTTTGTTTTCCAGTGTTACCACCAGATACATAAATGCCACAGACACATAATTAGGTGAACCTTTTCAGATTGTGACTCAGCTTTGCTAAAGTCCCCAATTAGAGGTGTCCAGGGTTCTTAAGCACACTCTTTGTTTTCTTTGGACCTTGACTTTAACCGCTCAGTCTCAAGTTTTCACTTGACACCTTCACGCCACAAGCACATGGTTAGGGATAGTTTGGTTTAGCCGCTTAGACCAGGATTTTATTCCTTTAGGCCCTCCTATCCACTGATGCTCAAAGCCTTCGGATCCTTTTTATTTGCCCTTGCCTTTTGGTTTTAAGGGTTATTGGCTTTTTCTGCTTGCTTTTTCTTTTTCTTTCTATTTTTTTCGCCTATTTTTTTTTTCTACAAGCTTTGTTCTTTGCTGCTTTTTCTTGCTTCAAGAATCATTTTTATGATTTTTCAGATTATCGAATAACATGTCTCCTAGTCATCATTCTTTCAAGAGCCAACATATTTAACATTCTTAAACAGCAACTTCAAAAGACATATGCACTGTTCAAGCATACATTCAGAAAATAAGAAGCATTGTCACCACATCAATATAATTAAGCCAAGTTCAAGGATAAATTCGAAACTCATGTACTTCTTGTTCTTTTGAATTAAAACATTTTTCTTTTAAGAGAGGTGATGGATTCATAGGAAATTCATATCTTTAAGACAAAGCTACTACTAACTACTAATGATCATGTAATGAAGGCACAAACATAGATAAGCACATAATATAGAAAATGAAAAACAGAGAAGGCAAGAACAAGGAATGAATCCACCTTAGTGATGGTGGTGTTTCCTTCTTGAGGAACCAATGATGTCCTTGAGCTCTTCTATGTCTCTTCCTTGTCTTTGTTACTCCTCCCTCATTGCTTTTTGATCTTCTCTTATTTCATGGAGCATGATGGAGTGCTCTTGATGTTCCACCCTTAGTTGTCTCATATTGGAACTCAATTCTCCTAGGGAGGTGTTGATTTGCTCCCAATAATTTTGTGGAGGAAAGTGCATTTGAGGCATCTCAGGGATCTCATGGAAGTGAGCTTCTTGCGCCTCTTGAGCTCCATGACTGGGCTCTCTTGCTTGCTCCATCTTTTTCTTAGTGATGGGCTTGTCCTCTTTGATGAGGATATCTTCCTCTATGTCAATCCCAGCCGAATTGCAGAGGTGGCAAATGAAGTGAGGAAAGGGTAACCTTGCCATAGTGGAGGACTTGTCACACCAAACTTATAATGTGACTCAAGACTCAAACAAGAAACAGAAAAATATTTTTGATTTTTATGATTTTCTAAATTTTTTTTGTATTTTTCGAAAATTAATATGAAAAAGAAAAATAAGGATTCCAAAATTTTTAATATGAATTACAAGAATTTTGCCATGTTAGTCTAAAGCTTCAGTCCAGGAATTAGACATGGCTCACTAGCCAGCCAAGCTTTCAAAGAAAGCTCCAGTCCAAAACACTAGACATGGCCAATGGCCAGCCAAGCTTCAGCAGGTGATCATGGATCAGCAGCAGGTGGATGAGCAACAACTAAGTTGCTCTTGATAACAAATTGCAAGCCTCAGTCCAAATGAATTTAGACATGGCTTTACAGCCAGCCAGGCTTCACATGCTTCATGAAACACTAGAATTCATTCTTAAAAATTTTGAATAAATTTTTGAAAACATTTTTATTTTTTTCGAAAACAAAAGAAAAATTTTTTTGAAAATATTTTTAAAAGATTTTTGAAAAGAAAACGAAAAGAAAGTTACCTAATCTGAGCAACAAGATGAACCGTCAGTTGTCCAAACTCAAACAATCCCCGGCAACGGCGCCAAAAACTTGGTGCACGAAATTGTTTAACATAAAAACTAATGAAAACATCCCTAAAAGTAACTAGATCCTACTAAAAACATACTAAAAACAATGCCAAAAAGCGTATAAATTATCCACTCATCAATGAGTTGATTCCCTTTTAGTATGCCCTAATCTTCTTGAATGTTCTTGTGAGGTGGTGATTTTAAGTATACTTTTGGAGTCTTGTTTTAAATTTTTTAAAGAAGTTTTGAATTCTCTTTGAAGAAAATTCCAAACTAAATTTTTTCTGTTGCTTGATTGTAATTGAAACAATTCTTCAAATTTTAACAAAGTTGTTTTGAAGTTGGCATGCACCATTTTAAATGAAGTTTTGGAAAGCTTCCATATTTATCAGAAATCTGTCTGTTTGCAATGCACCACTTATTTCCTTTACTAACTTATAAACAAATTTTTACCTCGAATTTTTTTTTTCTAAATAGAGTTTAATTTCTTCTTCCGTCTTTTCAATAATTTTATACACGCTTGTTTGAATAAGAACTTTGAGAATTTTTGAACCAGCATTTGGTTTTCTTCCAAGTTTTATGATTACTTTTGGTTAGGTTGTGCACTTAACTATCTAAAATATTTGGGGAAATATTTTTGTTCTTAGCCAAATCGGTGTTCATTTGGTTTTAAATCTCTACCTAATCTATTTCAACATGAAACTGTATTAAAGGATGCCACATTTATACTTTTGATATCCTTTTTCAAAGTGTTTGTTGCGCACCCTTTTCTTTGAAAACGTGAAATAGTTTTTGAAATATTTTTCACTCTTCATGAGCAATGCATTCGAAAGAGTTTCATCCATACTCGACTCTTGTAAGTTTGTCTTTGGCCTTGGATTTTCTTTTCTATAAACCTCTTACTTCTTCAACTCAGTTTGAATTTGTTTCAAACTAATGCGCTGATTTTTCTTCTTATTGATCCTATTGAATTTCTTTGATCCAAGGGTTATCTTTGAAGTTGTCAGTTGATTTATTTCTAGCAAACTTCATTGCTTGAGCATCCTTGTTTACCTGGAATTTCATACATTCTTTCAAATCTATGAGTATTATCTTTGACATTTGTCTCTCCTTTCTAAAATCTTGTATCCTTCTGAGTGGACTCGAGAATTGTTTTGATGTCACGTACGACCTGTAGACGTAGTAATGCGATGCATTAGTTCTTTAAGACATCATATGTGTATATGGAAGGTGAAGCGGTAGGTGTGTAACGTTATGAGGAGTTGTGGTAGTTTTGTTCCTTGTGAAAGAGTTTGCGGGTGTTAGACTTGTGGTCGGTTGTGGGGTTGTTACATGATTGATGGAGTTGGAAAGTTGAAGCTTTGAGGTTGATACGAGATTAGTGTGCGGACGTTAAGCACGTTGTTTTAACCCCATCCTGTTTTATAGCCTTCGATGCCTTGCTTTACTATCACATGTTTGAACCATGTCATCTTTTGCATTGAGCCTATCTTGTAAGGTTTGCTTTGCAATTACACTCCTACCTTTGTATCTTTATGCATACGAAAATCCAAGATTTGAAAACCGTATATATGTTTATATGTTGAGATAATTTTGCTTCTTCCTTAAATGTGTTCAAGAGTGAACTATTATGAAATTTCTTTCATTTTGTATCAATTTTCGAGGACGAAATTTTTTTTAAGGTGGGTAGAATGTAAGACCCAGAACTTTTGAAAAAGGGCTATCATGAGCTAATTTTAAATTCAATATTTCTGTAGCTTTAATTTCAAAATTTCTTTATTAAAGATAATTAAAGCAAGTTTTGATTAATTGAATTTGAATTAAATTAAGATTATTATCCAATTTTATAATTATTAAAATATTTTCTATATTTAAATTATAAAGTTGATAGTTATGAAATAATAAGAATTTTATATGATTTGGATTAAATAATTAATATTTTAAAATACTAATTCTGCTGTTTTGGAAAATAAAGAAATTAATTATATTATTTCTAATTCTTGGATTTGAACATTTTATTGAAAATAATTTATAAAATTGATGAACAAATAGTATTTTTATACACTATTATTGTTGGATTAAAATTTATTTTTAATTACTATATTATCCCTATTTTTATTTAAAATTATTAAAATGCCCCTAACCCTAATTAACACACATTTTTCTTTTATTCCAAATGAACCCTAGCTGCTACAGTTGCTTTCCTTTAGTAAACACATCAGGTAAAAGAAAAAAAGAAAGAAAGAAAGAAAGGAGGAACAGAGGGAAGGGAGAACGGAGAAGGAGAGGGAGAGAGGGACGAGTCAGCACCAATTGACCTTGCCGTCGCCGCCGAGATGCTCACCGCCGTCGCACATCCAAGGATAGAAACGAGAGATAGGGATCGAGAGAGCAAGCTGCGCCGCTGCCATCACGGTTGTCGTCGCTGACGCCCAACCGTCGCCGCCATTATCATTGTAAGACCCGGTCAATTAACGGCTAATTAACCCATAAATGAGAATTTATTCTAGAAATCCAAAAATGTTATTTTTATGGCTTAATATGATAGAGGAGATTGAGACGAGAATTTCGGTACCAATTTTATAGAAATCGGACCAAGATTGGACCGAACGGGCCTAACTGGACCAACCGGACCCAAAGTGGGCCCTTGGCCCAACTAAACTAAACCAAAACCCTAGTTTTCAGCACTCTCTCTCCTCATTTACTACACACACACGCTGAAAATAGTGGAGAGGAAGGGAAGAACACTCTCTCAAGTTCTCTCCCTTGGTTGATCTTCAAACCACCATAACTTTTGATCTAGAGCTCCGATTGCCGCTCCGTTTGCGGCCACGCGTTCACCGCGGAGAGCTCTACAAAACCCATACAATCAATCTTGAGGTAAGCTACGTTTTACTGTTCGAAATTTCAGCCCTTGATTTCGAGTTTCATGGGTGAAATGTTGAGATTTTGGGTTCTTTGATGTTATAGGACCCAACTCTCTTGAAGGAGAAAGTTAATCTTGTCTTCTTGGACCTTGGGTGTGGTAAGATTCTCAACTCTAGTGTGATTTGTTGTTCTATGATGTTTGGGTATTGAGATGTTGTGTATGGGTATGATGATTGTGGCTTAGGTTGTGTATATGTGAATATTGGAGCTTGATTGGTGATTTTGGAAAGCTTGGAAGAGGGTTTTGTGTGATAAAATCTGTTCTTGGAGGTGTTGATACCTTGAGAGCTTGTGGACAAGTGGTTTGGAAGTGCTCCGGTTGAGTTTGGGAAATCGGCTAAGGTATGGTTTCGGTTTCCCGTATCTAATATGTAATGTGGTAGGAAATACTTAGGCTAGAGGCCCTAAGATAGGCATTGAATTGTTGGTGTTGTTGAATGATTGAGATATATGATGTGTTCATATATGTGATTATGAATATTGATGCCTTGATTGTGTGATATATGAGAAATGCATGTTGTGATATATGCTTGATGGATGATTGAGGTTGAATTGATGGGTGGTACCATGTTGATGGTGAGTATGATGTTGATCATGTATAATGATGGTTGATTTGGAAATTGATATTATTGGAAATTGGGATGAGAAGGATGTATGACATGAGATTGTGTTTGTCCTTTAGCCATTGATTGAGAAGTGTTAAAATGGTTGGAGGTAGTTTTGGGAATTTTGGTAAAATGTCAATGTGTGAGTTGAGGATGGCTTGTTGTTGATTTTGGTACATTTTGAATGATTTCAAAGAAAATGGTTGAAATTGGCATGTTTTGATTGATTTTGAAAAGAGTTGAAAGTGGCTTGTTTTGAAAATGGCACTTTGTGGTTTTGAATGAAAATATGGTTTTTGGGCATACTTTGACGGGACATAACTTGGACTACGGATCTCTGATTTGCGCCAAATCTGTTTAGAAATGAAATTGGATCCGGGATGTCCATGCCGTTCGAAGAACGGGTGAAAATGATTTAAAATGAGAGAGTTATGACCGTCTGAAGATTGGGGGTTGAACCTGTGAATTCTGCAGCTTTTTTTTGGTAAAATGTCAATGCGTGAGTTGAGGATGGCTTGTTGTTGATTTTGGTACATTTTGAATGATTTCAAAGAGAAGGGTTGAAATTGGCATGTTTTGATTGATTTTGAAAAGAGTTGAAAGTGGCTTGTTTTGAAAATGGCACTTTGTGGTTTTGTATGAAAATGTGGTTTTTGGGCATATTTTGATGGAGCATAACTTGGACTCTGGATCCCCGATTTATGCCAAACTTATTTAGAAATAAAATTGGATTCGGGATGTCCATGCCGTTTGAAGAACGGGTGAAAAATGATTTAAAATGAGAGAGTTATGACCGTCGGAAGATTGGGGGTTGAATCTGTGAATTCTGCAGCTTTTAACTTAGAAAATTTTTAGCAGAATGACCCCTCGCGTGTAGGCGCACTTGGCGCGTATGCGCCGTTCTTCGAGAAAGCATCATCCACGCGTGCGCGTGGTGTGCGCGAGCGCGTCGATGCGCTGTATCGAATGCCCAGCCATTTTCCAGAGAGTTGTGCCAGAGTTGTGCCAGTTTTGTTCCTGGGGCACAATGTATTCGCGCGTATGCGTGGCTGACGCTTGCGCGTCGTTTGGCTAATTTTCAACCTGCGCGTTCGCGCGTATGACGCTTGCGCGTCGATGAGTTATAAGGCCATCCGCGCGTGCGCGTGGAGTGCGCGTACGCGTGGCCCTGTTTTCATCCCAAAGTTGATTTTTGAGTTTTAAAAGCCAAATTTCATACTTCTAAGCCTCCGATCTCACCACTTATGTCTTAAATCATTATGATATGCCTAGCATGAGAAAAAGGGCTAGTGAATGTGGTAACTTGTGAGTGAAGCAAGGGAAAAATGAATGATCATTGAGGATCATAGATAATTATGTGAGATGCGGAGGATGGCAGTGGAAGTGCTTGTTATGCCATGGACCGAAGGGCCATAATTGTTAATGAATTGGCTGGTTATGGATTTAACCGTGAGCCGGATGGCTGGATTATGCCGTGTGACGGCGGAGCCATGTTTATGGCTAAGTATAAATGCATATATGCTGTTGAATGAATTGTGAATGTTTGCACTTCTACCATCGGAGATGAGGGTTTCCCTGGGTAGTAGCAGTGGCTAGCCACCACGTGCTCCAGGTTGAGACTCGAAACTCTATTAACCCAATGTTGTAAGTGTGGCCGGGCACTGTGAAAGGCCCGGATGAGCTCGCCCCCGTAAATATTCACCAGTGATGGTGATGGATAAATATTCACCAGTGAGGGTGATGGATATGGATTATGATTATGATCAAGTTTATGACGAGGAAGTTCTAGGATTGCCTTCGGCTTTCCTCTATTATTATGTATTATATATGTGGAAGCTGTTACCGTACTGGGGACCTCTGGTTCTCACCCATGCGGATTTTGTGGTTTTCAGATGCAGGACGCGAGGCTTCTCGTTGAGGCATGCTGGAGACTTTTGGATTTAGCGAAGATCCTTTGTTCTCGGGACTCTATTTTGATCTATATATCTTGTTTAGATACTTTTATCTCCATTAAATAATACAAACTGTGATGACTCCTTCTAGAGGGGATTTTGGAGATTAGATTTCTGTATCTGTGTCCCTTTGGGTTTCCTTTGGGGTTTTTCTTATTTTATCATATGTATATATTGCTATGCTCGGACCGGTTATCTTTGCAACTGGGTTTTGAGTCTTGATATTCCCGTTTTTGACACTCTTTATATATATGATCTTGCGTTAGCTTATCCTTTGCTCGTTGCGTTACCGATCGGAGTGTTGCGCGTTCGAGTTACGGTTTTTGTTTACCCCTTTTTCTAAAAAGGCTCCTAGTTAATATCAATCATTCATACTACTATACGTACTAAATTTTTGTTTTAGAGGTCGTAATACCTTGCCATCTCTGAATTATGACTTAAGCATAAGACTCTGTATGGTAGGGTGTTACAATCGTCGCGAAGGAAGGAGCCCGAGGAGAGAGAGATTGTGTCGCCGCCGCTGGAGGAGCTGTCAACAATGCGTCGCCGTTGCTAGAGGAGCTTCGTGCATCGCCGTCGCTCCCTGGCGCCACCAAAGGAAGCCGCCGTCGTTCGTGCCTCCCGCCGCCGCCAAATGCGTCGCCATCGTGCCTTGCCTCGCCACCGTCGACCTCGTCACAGTTCACTGCCGCCGGAGCTCATGTCACAACTGATTGAGCACCACGAAGAACAGAAAGCGCGCTCGATGAGTAAGAAGAGATGGAGGCTGGGTTTTTGTCACTGTATTACTCCATTTCTACCTCTACCGTGCGCTGTTGAAGCTGTCGGAGCCTCTGCCATCATTGGAGTTGCTGTTTAGTTGATGCCGCTGCCTGGGTCACCACGGTACAAGCGGCCGTTGATGGAGTTATTCTATTCAGTGATTTCTGTGAGTTTCGACATTGAGGTAAGGGTTTTAATTGTGGTTTCTGTCCTTTTTGGATTCCGAGAAGATTTTGATGCTGCGTGGTTATTATAGTTGATCCACCGGAGCTTCTGGCCGCTATCGGAGCTACTGCCAGGTCAGTTTAGGATTGCGGCTCGTCCGTTCTGCTGTTATCGTAAGTGTATTTTATTTTGATCTCTTGGTTTTGGTTTTCCATTTTCAATTATTGAGAATTTTGCGATGTTAATATCTCTGGGTTGAGTTTCAGAAATTGTATGATTAAAATAAGAGTCAATGCGGTGTCATCTTGCTTCGTTTCTCGCGGTGAGACTATTCGGTTCCGTTCCTTTTTACCGCAATACTTTATTGACAATTATGTTGTAATTTCGTTTAAAATCCATTTTGCGTTAATTCCAATTTACGTCAGATAAGTCGTCGTTGCTGTGAAACTTGATTGTCGTTATTGATATTGCCTGGAATCATTGAGGTTGCTGCCATGAGTTAGGAATAGAAAGAGGACTCTTGACGCGTTAACTTTAAAGGGGTCGACTTTGAGGTAAGGGCTTTTCTAAAAAGCTATTTTTTTTATCTGGAATTATTATAAATGGATACTGGTGTGAGAATTATATACTTTTAGTGATTGTACCAGTCTTATGTATTGTTTGGCTACTTTGAATGAATATGATTATATGTTTTGATTAGATTATTGTTTGGTTTTGATAAATGAATTGTTGCTGAACTGTTTCTTTAAAGTTTTGGAAATGAGTTTAATTGGTTTCAAGAAGGAACCTGAAAGTCGTTTTAATTCAAATGGACTGGTTCTGTTTCAAGTGAATTGGTTTTGGATTGGGTTGGGACTTGTGACTATATATGATTCGGTTTTATAATAAATTTAGTTTTTATTTAATTGAACCAAGATTCTATGATTTTAAGAGTTTTAATGAATCTTTGGGAAAATGAGATAGGTTGTCCTCCCCTAAAGTCTTGAGATTCCGCTGAGAAATTTTCTATTACCAAATTCTGTTTTAGGATGATTAATTTTTGAATCTTTTAGAAGAGGCTTTTAATTTTGCCGAGTTGTTGAATCTTTGGAAGTTTTAGAAGGATGTTGCGGAAATGTGATTGGTTTTGAAAGAGGAAATCTCTTTTGAGAAAGATGGCTTATAAGCTAGAAGTGATTTGAGAAATGCGGTTTTTAAAGTTAAGGCTGGAAAGAATTGATTTTGATTTCAAAGTAAAGTGATTTGAGAAAAAAGGCGATTTATGACTTGAATGACGATTATATGTTTGATGATGTTGGATGGTCGAAGTGCTATTATGTTATGAGCCGAAATGGCCGTATATGATAATGAATTATGGATGATTGTGGAATATGTTATGAGCCGGATGGCTGAGTATGAATATGGATTTTTATTGATTTGATAAAGTGATTGTTGTACTTCACCTATCTGAGATACGAGTTTCCCTGGGTGAAAGCAGTGGCTAGCCACCACGTGCTCCAAGTGGAGACTCGATACTCTGCTGACCTTATGTCGTAAGTGTGGCCGGACACTGTGAAAGTTCCGAATGAGCTTGCCCCCGTGAATATATACTAGTGAGGGTGTTGGATGTGAATTATGATTATGATTGTGAATAACTCGAGTTGGGGATGCACGACAGAGGGACAGTCCAATGGTTAACTACCAAGACTTGTTGGGTTAGCTTTATAACCGACAGATGAGACTCATCAGCCACTAGGACAGACATTCATCATTTGCATCTATGTGACATTGTTTGGGTGTGCATATTGTACTTGGTTTGCCTATGTGATTAATTGTGTTTAATTGCTAATTGCTCTACTTGATGTAACTGCTTGTTTGTGCTTGAGCCTCCTACTTGTGTTTGCGACTGAAACTCTGTTGGATTGTGGTGGTTTGGCTGCTATTTAGATTGTTTGGGCCTAGGGCCGTGGTTGATTTTGAGATGGGACGATGGTTGGTTTTGGTTTTGTGTTTCTGGTTTTAAAAAGTATGAAAAACTAATCTGGTTCAGCATAGATAAACCTTTTGAAAGGCTTTTGAATTTTAAGAAATGAACAGTTTTCTCTTTTAGAAAAGATTTCAGATTTTTTTTATATAGTAAACTTTTGCTTTTAAAAAGATGCATAAGGTGATTATTAATCACTGTAACGATTTTATCTCGCGTATCCTATTATAGTAATTCTGCAACCTTATAGTGAGAACTCTTTCGAAGATGATGCTCTCACTCCCCTACAGATCTTTTCTTTTTCAGGTTACGGACGACGAAGTTGGAAGATATTATTTCTTTTCTGTTAGACGATATTTTTGTATTGTTTTAGTATTTATGTTTCCCTCGCCTTTAATTTTGCAAGTCTTGTAAGAGGGATAGGATTTTGATATGAGATGTTTGTAAATTAATATGTATGTGTATATATAAGTATTTCCTGTGAGTATTGTAACTTATATTGTAAGTCTGAATGTATGTTTTTGAAAAATTCGGTTCAAGTTTTAAACAGGTTCATATTTTAGTATTAAATAGTATAAGAGTCGTCGTAATACACGAGCTATCAGAGTGGCGCAGCCAAAAGCATGACTTTGTGATCGTTAAGGTGTTACAAGTACCATTTTATTAGCGCTAAAATCTTTTAAATACCAATTTAGTATTTACCTTTTTTTATTACGATCATTGATATATGCTTTAAAATTATTTTTTAAAAAATGGTGGTGCCCAGCTGATTTGGCAGTAATATAAATATACATATACTAGTGCTTTTTCCTTAATTTTTATGGAATGGTAAGTTTTTTGAAATAAGTTGTAATTTAATATTTAAAATTTATTATAAAATAAACAAATTTAATAATGTTTAACGTTTTTGTAATAAATATCAAAGGTTTTATTAAATTTGTTCAATTACTCGGGGTCGGACGAATGGAGAGGTACTCCAAGTAAAGAGGTGGGAACCAGCTTGGATCTGAGTCTGTGTGCCAGACGCGTGAGCAAACGACCTGCAAAATTTAACCATACAATCCATCATCCAAAGATAAAAAAAAAATATTTTCACATAAAAACAATTAAAATTTTCATTATAGTATCCACCTATTTTATATTCTCTCATTTTCAAACAGTGTCCTATATATTAATACATGAGCCACCTTACACAGCCACATTTACTAGGCTTTGTGTACTTTGTGCATAGAAGATGTAACAACTAATTCATTAACACGTTTAACTTTATTTTTAACCTATTTAAGTTTAAATTAGTACATGTATAGTAGGTACATTATAATTATGGAAATATATTTTAGGTTTCAAATCTCAAAAAGAGGGAATTCAACGAGGTGCACCCGTTCTTGATATTACTCCTGTTTATTCAACCGGTTTGACGACTAACTAGCTTCCTTGTTTTGTTTCAGTATCGATTGCTGGCGAGAAAGTTGTACTTGATGCTCTGTTCAATACCTTCCTTGCTGGCGATAGCGATGCCGACTCTGCTACCTAAGATCAGGAGTTACCTCCCGACAATGCCGTCGAGGCCGAAGCTCAATCCCAACCCACCCAGGGTGAGGTGATCGGGACTAGTGGTGGTCCGGGTCCCCAACCAGAGGTCGAGGTCGAGGCAGAGGATGAAGAGGTGATTGTCCTTAACAATCCGAGGAAGAGGAAACCATCTTCTAGCCCCGAGGGAGTTCTTACGGTGATGGAGAAGAACTTCGATGCCAGGAACTTTATTGATTCCCAGCTGCTCCCCGGCACGGAGGACTTCTTCCATGGTGGGGATCTCTCTTCGCAGGCCAGGTGGATGTACCGTGCCCTGCTCCGGGGAGCCGCCATAGCGAGGAAAGCGGAATCCACCCTGGCAGGGGCGCGGTCATTGGAGAACATGCTCGAGTCCTCCGTCCAAGCTAATAATAAATATAAGGTTGAAGTCCAGTCGCTTCGGGAGCAGCTAGCTAATGCTGAGGAGAAGGTCAAGACCTCCGATGCTGCCGTGGCACGGCTTACCGAGCGGGAGCTCACTTTGGAGGTTCAGCTCAACGCTGCTCAAGGCCGGGTGAAAGAGCTCGAGAAAGAACACGACGAAGCTCTCTCGTCGGTAACCACGGCCAAGAACGAGGCAGCTGATTTAAAAAAGAAGTACAAAGAGACCGTAAGGCAAGGTAAAAATGCCATCTTGATGACTGAGGAGGCCCTCAAAGCTCAAATGAAGCTGTTGGCTCCCGACTTTGACACCTCCGCAGTTAGCATTTTCAAGACCATCGAGGATGGCAAAATTGTTGATATGCCGAAGAAATGATGTGATCTTGCTTTTGTACTTTGATTTTTTGTAATACGTAGATCTTTGAATGCTATGTTTTAGTAAACTTGATTGATGTTTTGGCGAATATGTAACAAATTGCTCGTCCACTGTTTTGTCAGTAAATTCTTTGTTCGCTGTTTCTTACCATTTTGCTGGTAGTTAGCTATTTGCTTATGCTTGCTTACTTTTTCGTCGGGTAGTTACTGAACCGGATCGTGGATTTTAACATTTTGGTAGCCAGTTATTGTGGCGTTCGTTCTTAGTGGCTCGCAGGGTGATCAGTCCCGAGGTACCGTGTTGTTCTGTTGTTGATCACTTGGAAAAGTAAATTTGGTTAATTTGAGTAATTTTTGAAAGCGAAAAAATGAGATGACGAACTTCAAGTAAAACTAATTGGAAATAAACAACTAGTGGCAAGTAATATGAATATAAAGTAATGGCAAATAAGTAACAAAGGGCAAATAATCCAACATAAAGCAATACAGGTCTTACTCAACTGGTTGAACCAGTAGAATGCTTGCTCGCCTAGTGTGCCTCGGCTGCTAGGGATAGAATCTCCTTAAGTTACTCACGTTCCAAGTTCTTTGGACTTCCCTGCCATCCAGTCGTTCCAGTTTGTAGGCATCGTTGCCGAGCACTTCCTTCACCCTGTATGGGCCTTCCCAATTTGCTGCCAGCTTTCCTTCCCCTGGTGTCGGGAGTCCAACATCGTTACGTTGTAGGACCAGGTCGTTCTGCTCAAACTCTCTCTTGAGTACTTTGGCATTGTAACGCAGGGCCATTCTTTGTTTCAACACTGTCTCCGATAAGTGGGCCATCTCCCTAGCTTCATCCACCAAGTCCTTTTCTACGGCCTCTTCGACTCCTCCCAGAAGTAGTCGTGGGCTCGGTTCACCGATCTCCATGAGTATTATTGCATCTACCCCATAGGTGAGCCGGAAGGGAGTCTCCCCGATACACGATTGCTGAGTTGTGCGATAGGACCAGAGGACCGATGCTAACTCGTCTGCCCATGCCGCCTTTTTCTGGTCAAGCCGCTTTTTGAGGCCTTGCAAGATGACCTTATTCACAGCCTCGACTTGGCCGTTCATTTGGGGTGTTCAACTGATGAGAACTTTTGCCTTATGCCCAAGCCGACGAGAAACTCTCTGAATTTCTTATCAGCAAACTGTATCCCGTTATCCGAGATAACGACCTCTGGGACTCCAAACCTGGCTATTACTTGCCTCCACATAAACTTCTGACAATTAGCCGAGGATTTGCTGGCCAATGGCTCGGCCTCTATCCACTTGGTATAATAATCGATGGCGACTATTAGGTACTTGACCTGCCCTGGTTCGACCGGGAAAGGTCCTAATAGATCGATTTCCCATTGTGAGAATGGTCGGGAGGCCATTAGTAGGCTTAGTTCAGCCGCTGGAGCTTTGTGAAAGTTGGCGTTCTCTTGGCATCTTTTGCACCTTTTCACGAATTCCTTGGAATCTGCCATCATTGAGGGCCAGCAATAACCGGCCCTGACGAGCTTTCAGGCTAAGGCCTTCCCCCCAATGTGGTGGCCGCAACATCCCTCGTGGACTTTCCTAAGCACATAGTCCGTTTGGTCAGGACGCATGCACTTCAATAGGGTTTGTTTAAGCCCTTTATTAAACAACTGGCCCTGTATTATGGTATACTTGGCCGCTTCTCTTCTTAGCGCCTTTGTCGTCTTGTCGTCATCGGGGAGTTTGCCTTTTTTCAAGAAATCCATGATTGAGTCCACCCAGGAGGGGGGTTCGGCTGCCCGTGATACGTGTACAGTCACGATTGGTTCTTTCACTAGACCCTAAATAAGAGAGTGGTTCCCTGTTCCTGGCTTCGTGCTTGCCAGCTTTGACAAGAGGTCAGCCCGGGTGTTCCTTTCTCTCGGAACACGCTGCACCGTGATCTCGTCAAACTCCTCGCTTAGCTTTTTGACCCTCTCCAAATATTTCTGCAATAGTGAGTCTCTGGCTTGGTACGTTCCATTAATCTGTGATGTGACGACCTGAGAGTCGCTACATACCTCTACTCTAATGGCTCCGACCTCCCTTGCCAAGACTAGGCCTGCTTGATTGTTGGACACCGGGAATTCAAACTTGACTGATTGCTCATACACGACTCCGGTCAGACTTTCCAGGATGATCCCCGCTCCCCCGAACGTTTGGTTGGAGGCTCCGTCCACATGGAGCTTCCACCGTGTGCTCGGCGTCTTGGGAAGGCTCCCCGTTACTTCTACCAGGAAGTCAGCCATGGCTTGGGCCTTAATCGCATGCCTGGGTTTGTATTGCAAGTTGTCCACATGGAGCTTCCACCGTGTGCTCGGCGTCTTGGGAAGGCTCTCCGTTACTTCTACCAGGAAGTCAGCCATGGCTTGGGCCTTAATCGCATGCCTGGGTTTGTATTGCAAGTTGTACTGGGATAGTTTGATTACCCAAGTCATCATCCTACCCGCCAGATCGGGTTTCTAGAGTACTTGGAGAATTGCCTGGTCCGTCCTGATGATTATCTGGTGTCCTTGGAAGTACCGTCGCAGCCTGCGGGAGGAGGTCAGGAGTGCATATGCTAGCTTCTCCAACTTGCTGCATCTTAGCTCCGCCCCTTGTAGCACTTTACTTACGAAAAAGATCAGTTGCTGGATCTTCCCCTCTTCTCGCACCAAGACTGTTGCCAACGCCTCATCGGTTATTGCTTAGTAGAGATACAGTACTTCTCCGTTCTTAGGCTTCCCGAGGACAGGCGGTGCCGAGATTATCTCCTTGAAGTGTTTGAAGGATTCTTCACACGCCGGAGTCCATTCGAACGCTATCCCCTTTTTCATCAAGTTGAAGAATGGCAGAGCTTTAGCAGCTGACGCACCGAGGAAGCGTAATAGTGCGGTGAGTCTTCCTGCCAACCTCTGGACGTCTTTTATGTATCCCGGGCTTTTCATTTGTAGGATTGCTTCACATTTCTCTGGGATGGCCTCCACTCCTCTTTGGGTTATCATAAACCCCAAAAATTTTCCAGCTTCCATGGCGAAGGCGCACTTGAGTGGATTAAGCCTCATGTCGTGTCGCCGGAGAGAAGCGAACACGTTCTCTAGGTCACCTATGAGGTCCTCAGCCTTGGTGGTTTTTACCAGAACGTCGTCTACGTACACTTTCACCGTCTTGCCGATAAGATCGTTGAATATCTTGTTCATCAGCCTTTGGTACGTAGCTCTTGCGTTCTTTAGTCCTAACGGCATCACCTTGTAGCAGTACGTCCCTTCTAGCGTGATAAACGCCGTCTTCTCTTCGTCTGGCTGGTGCATCGGTATCTGGTTGTAGCCAGAATATGCGTCCATGAAACACAGATACCGGTATCCTGCCGCCGCGTCGACAAGAGCATCAATATTGGGGAGGGGGAAGGAGTCCTTGGGGCATGTCTTGTTGAGGTCAGAGTAATCCACGCACATTCTCCATTTTCCACTGGGCTTTTTAACCAGAACTACATTCGACAGCCAAGTCGAGTAGTCGAGTTCCCGGATGAACCCCGCTTCTAGCAGGCTGGCCGTTTGTCTGGCCACCTCTTCAGCCCTCTCCCGGGACATTTTTCTTCTTCTTTGTGCTATCAGCTTGGCTTCTGCTCTCACAGCTAGGTGGTGTAACATGAACTGGGGATCTATCCCCGGCATGTTGGCTGGCGTCCAGGCGAATAGGTCGCCCTTAGCTCTGATAATTTCCATCAAAGGTTATTTCAAGTTATGGGAAAGGTTTCTGTTCACGAAAGTGAACTTTTCCTCCGAATCACTGACCCTGAACTTCTCGAGGTCCCCTTCGGGCTGAGGCTTGGGTTTGTCGTTGACCCTGGCATCCAGATCGGCGAGGAAGACCCCAGCTGCTTCTTTGGACTTTTTCCTCAAGGAGAGGCTGGCGTTGTCGCATGCGACCACCGTTTCCAAATCTCCCCTGATGGATCCCACCGACCCATCATCAGCGACAAACTTCATCTTTAGTAGCTTTATAGAAATCATTGCTCCAAATTCATTGATAGTTTTTCTTCCCAGGATGAGGTTATAGGCCATGGAGTCTCTTAAGACCACGAACTCTGCCATTACCGACCTCTTCCCTCGACCCCCTCCTATAGATACTGGCAAGGAGACTATCCCATCAAGTTTGATGAAGTTGTCCCCTAAGCCGACCACGCCGTGCAGGTGGGTCTCTAGATCGGTGTCCCATAGGCCCAAAGCATCGAACACATTGTGGAACATGATGTTTGAGTCCGCTCCAGTATCTACTAGGATTCGCTTCACTATGCCGGTTCCGACTCTAGCCGTGGTCACCATGGGAGGGTTCTCCGGTAAGTCGTGAAACCATTGGTCCTCGGGGCCGAATGATATTGACGATATCCTTCTGGAGGGAGGCGTGGAACTGGACGAGGACACGACTAATACTTTAGCGTCTTTTCTTCTTGCCCAGCTGTTCGGATGTAACTGAGACGGCGCCACATCACATTGGTTGAGTAGCACAATTTGAAAAGGAGAAAAGGGGATACGAACCCCCAGCTGGGTGAACATCGCCTTATAAAACCAGATCCAATTGGGGACCTGGGGAGAGTGTAGATTCAGTTGGAATATCCGTTCGTTAGCGGCGGGAACGAAAACCTGGTAATTGGCTTCCTCATCACCCCCTCCGCAGAGGTAGTCGGCTTGCCGGAACTCGTCAAGTTTCTTTAAGGTCATTTGGTTGGGGGATTCCTTCACATCTGAAGTCACCCAGGCATACCGGTCGTACAGCTGCACCCTCGCGCCGGGAGCCCTCATGACAAGACGCTGGGCCATACTTACAGTGGGGCCACCACTCAAAGTCAATCTAGAAGGTCGAGAGGCCGGCACTAATACCAGAATCTACAATCTACCTATTTGCAGTTAAACCAAAGCTTATCTACTGCCAAAATGAAGCCTAAACTACCAGGAACTTAGATGGTAACCCCTCCCTAAAAATCTAGCTAATGACAGCCTAAAAACACACAGATCTAGGCCCTACTTAACGAACAAGAAGCAGGAGCAATGACAAGTACCTAATCTGGAAAAAATAAAAACGAAAAGATTTGGAAGAAGAAAAATATACTTACCAGAAAAGTAGTTTGCAAGGAAGAAGTAAGAGGGCAGGAAGGAGGACGATCGCAGGCAGTAGGCCAATGCAAGCAAATTCAAGAAACGAGAGAGGGAATAGAGAATGCAGTGCAGAGGTAGTTTGGAAGCAGAGGAAATGAGTGGAAAAGAAAGGGAAGGAAGAGAAACGAAAGAATAACCGCTCTAGAGAAGCGCAAAAGTCAGGGGCAAAATAGACTTTTTCCCCCTGCTTTCAAATCAGCAATAAATGCACTTAATGGTGGGCGCGAGAAATGAAGCGACAAGCAGCGCTTTCCTGATGCGACCAAACCCTCACGCGCGTAAAAGACACGTCCTGACCACGAGCGACCGACGAATCGACGACACGCGAAAGAGAGAGCAGAACGCGCCAACAACGGCACTCACGGCCATAGCTGGCGCATTGGGGGTACTGTTACGGCCTAGCCCAGCTGGCCTAATAGCCGATCTGGCCCACGAGTAACCTGACCCGCGCGGGAATAACCTGTCCAGACGCGCGACCCGGACACCGGCACCCCCGCTGCCAACCGCATGACAGCTGGGAAAGGAAGCTTCTTAGAAGGAGACCCCTGCCCTACTGATAGGGTATATATGGGGAGGGTCCTACCCCTCCCCCAAGGTACATCACTACCACCCTTACTCTCATAACTGCCTGCATACTTTCTGACTTAGGCGTCGGAGTGTCATTGCAAGTGGCTCCCCCCACACTTCACAAAGAACTCGGGAGATCGTCTGCTCACGCGTCTGGCACACAAGCTCAGATCCAAGTTGATTCCCACCTCTTTACCTGGAGCACCTCTCCACCCGTCCGGAACCCCAAGTAATTGAAAAAATTTAATAAAACCTTTGATATTTATTACAAAAACGTTAAACATTATTAAATTTGTTTATTTTATAATAAATTTTAAATATTAAATTAAAATATATATATATATGTTGGGAATAAGTAGTATGACCACAATCCAATCAATCACGTGTCAAATAATTTGTTATTGTTATTATATTAAAATGTTAATATAATAAGGTCCTTGATTAAATTTATAGATTTATCATTGTGATAGTGATCATAATATTGAGAGATAAATCTTTTATAATTTAATCTAAATTGTTCTTGGTCATAGGATTATTAAAAAGGACATTAATAATCTGGAAAGACTAATATATATATATAT
>NC_029791.2:33780596-33783548 GCF_000816755.2 Arachis ipaensis
TATAGAGATATGACCATTGAACTGACTCACTTTGAGAATTCCTAATGGTTATAATTACTGTATATTTGTCAATAGTATATTCTCAAGATGAACACAGTAATAGAGTTTCCTTTGACCTGCGACTGTCATAGTAATTAACAATGTATTTATTATACTTTGATTCCGGACACCTAATACCCTAGGGTGCTTGTTGAATGGATATTGGGTATGATTTAAATACTTGTAGAATTAATGATTAGTCAATAAGGAATCCGTCAACTCTCGGTAAAGAGTTTGAGCTCTATGATTATAATGATTGAGATGAATAAAACCTTGGCTAAGGGGATTGAATGAATGAAGAAATGAGTTTCTTAGGTCATTCACAGTTCATTATAACAATGGTAACAAGTTAGAGTTTGACAATTAAACCATACTCTAAAGGTTAACCAAGAGCTGGAAAGATGGAAGGAATTATACTTTGTTCTTCTGAGGTTCTTAGTAAAAATATATTACTTCATACTATCGGGTCGTTAAGGAGTGTTGCTAGACGCCAATCTTGATTAGTAAATTTAGTATGACTAATTTACTACCCGCTTAGTATTGAACCTATGGGGTCACACACTAACGAGTGTTCTAATCTTTGCTGTAGAATTATTTAATTATTAATTTGATTTGATCAAATAAATAATTATATTAATTCAAATGGAATATTATTATATTTTTTGCTAGCACCAAAAATATAATAATAGTATGATAATTGAGAATATTAAATGAGATTTGAGAATAATTAGTTATTCTATTTCTGATTTTGAATTATAAAATTGGATGAGATCCAAATCGATTATGTTTTAAATTGTTATGATATGATTCATAAAATTTAAAGGATTCAGATTTGGAATTTAAAGATATGATTTAAATTTGAATTGAGAATCAAATTTAAAATCAGTAACAAATCTCATACTATATATATGTATGCCAAGAGTAGAGGAATGTGAAAGAGACGAGAATAAAACACAAGGGTTTTATTCCTTTACCTCTACACACATAAATGTATGTGAGCCTGATTCTTGGAGAAGAATTTAATGGCGTGCAAAGAGTTGCAAGAGGTTTCTCAATTTAGATCAGATGTCCATTAGTCAAGAAGTTGACAGCAAATGTTGATCTCGGTGTGGATACGCATAGCGCCTTCGTACCATCGAAGGAGAAAGTGATTTTTACTAAAGCGTCTAAAGGTATTTAGATCTGATCTATATATTAAATATTATTGGAATAAAGTTTAAACACAAAATAAATCTTTAAGAATTATTTTATTTTGAATTACTTTATTTTTTTCCGCTGCGTGTTATGAACACATGGTAATCCTTCATATATATATATATATATATATATATACAATGTTGTCGATAGCGTCAATCCTATGTGAACTTAATTCTAGTCCCGTAGTAGGTTGCTAAAGATTCACAAGACCAAGAATTCAATTTTATAAAAAAAGATTGTAGAGCCAAAAGCACCCATAAAACAAGAAGACTAGCGCAAAAGCTCTTATGGCCATATAGCATTGCCCATTTAATTATAAAAAGAAAATATCATGTGATTAAAGCTCTAAAATAGTCTTCAAAATTCTAATTGTACTATTTATATCATGAGATTAATCTACGAAAACCACATAATTCCAGAGTCTATTTTCAATAGTGACTTACTAAACGGAGTGATAAGTTGGTATTATCATATCTCATTAGACACTACAACATCAGTTAGCTGATAGTTGTTTATTTAATTTGTATTGTTCAAGTGTAACATTGTTATAGGAATTTCTATGTGAGATTTTGAGTAATCACTGCTTATCACTAAGCCTAACAACTATTTGCAGCACGTGTCTATTATTGATCTTGCCTTGACTCTTGCTTCCTAGATCGCTGCCAATGAATTTTACCCTTCGAAGTTTGTGGAAAATAAAATGGCGCGCGTTATATTACCACCATGCACTATGCTAGTCGTATTACCCTAAATTATTATGATTAAAGCACATAGTACGTATACATGTTTTGTCATTATACAGACCCACTAGTCTCAAGTAGCCGCACATAGAAATTTCAAAACATCCCTAACTGTAGTTTCTTGGCTTCGTTGAATTCCCTCTTTTTGAGATTTGAAACCTAAAATATATTTCCATAATTATAATGTACCTACTATACATGTACTAATTTAAACTTAAATAGGTTAAAAATAAAGTTAAACGTGTTAATGAATTAGTTGTTACATCTTCTATGCACAAAGTACACAAAGCCTAGTAAATGTGGCTGTTTAAGGTGGCTCATGTATAAATATATAGGACACTGTTTGAAAATGAGGGAATATAGAATAGGTAGATACTACAATAAAAATTTTATAATTGTCTTTATGTAAAAAAAATTTTTTTTTTTTTATCTTTGGATGATAGATTGTATGATTAGATTTTGATATTTATAAAAGTGTTATCTTTATTTAAAGTGTGGCTAAATAAATAATTCATATTTTTAAACAAAACATCTTCATAAAAAAATATTTTTACCATCTTCATTTAATAGTTGCCTATAAAATAAGAAAAAGTCTAGGAGACCAGTACTTTTATTAAAATCTGGCCAACACTTAACTATCAAAAGAAAAATGATTAATCCTACACTATTAGATCTCATTTCACACCATTAAAAATATTAATAATGACTAATTGATGACTAAACATCACAAATTTTATTGCCCCTAACACTCCTCATAAAATAATATTATCATGTTTATTGCATTGTCATCGTGTTTCTACTTTTTAGGTTGTATTACTCAACTAAGTTCAATGTGAGCAAAGCACACAGTTAACTAAGATTCTTTTCTACAAAAATCCTAGATTATATATACTTTTTTACATATCATGGCCATTGTCAAATAGTCATATTATACATACCTGTTTAAAAGTTTTTAATTGAATTTCTATACCATATT
>NC_029791.2:33783613-33802795 GCF_000816755.2 Arachis ipaensis
TTATATTCCATCTATAATTATATATTTATCATTTTAAAAACATTTAATTTAATAGAATATAATAAAACATATTTATTAATTAATAGTGTAAGATGAATAAAAATATTATTATAACATAATGTGTTAAGTATAATACAATTATACTATACTCTTCCTATAAATTAACTATTCTAATAATAAATGTGTTTTATTTCATTAGCAAAAGATCAAATAACAACTAAGAAATAAAATCCCACCAAAAGAGAAAATTGTTACAAGTAATTTTCGCACTACACTGATTAACCAAAAGATTAAGTTAAGTAAATTAACTGCACTATGATATAACTCAAAACTTAATTTTTTCTATATAACCAAGAAGTCAAAACAAAGAGAGGTACACTATTTATTTTGAATTGTATTATGCTCATTTTTTATTCTTATTAACTTGAGCGTCGGAGTGTCTTTGCAGATGTTCGCTACCATTGTTTCTCTTAAAATCGACGTATACTTCATCCGTCTCAGGCGAAGGCAAGCTCAACCTTAGACAGGACGAGTTATACCTCAAGTTAAGCTTACTACACAGGAACATTTGACACCCACCTTGGGGCCAATTTTACTTAACCCCACCATAATCTCTTTTGCTCACTTTTATCCTCTTTTACAGGTTATAATCAATAGTAAAAGAACGAACAAATCCACATTCTCCTCTTTCAGCTAGTTATCAATAAGTCATTGTGAGTAAAAGTTCAGCAGATGGCCGAACTATTAAACCAGAAATGGAATGGCCAAAACAATAAGGAGAAATGAAAGAATCCTAACAATAGCAATGACGATGACGATCACACGTCGGAAATCAAGGCCATGGTAGTAGTCACTCCGAAGTTGCTAGTTTTATATTTACTTTTAGAAATTGGTACACCTCTTCACCAACAATCTTGTAGCATCTCAAAATCTATGTCTATATATAATTCTGACTTTAACGTTACCCTACATTCACTTTCTTTTTTTACTTGTTATTCCTCTTTTTTGTAGAATCTAGATCGTGGCTAGTAAGCAAACTTCACTTCCTTCTCTTCCAAATACTCAGACTGAGTTATTAGCTATGAACATTACGCTACAAGTTGAAGTCAAAAGAATGACTGACTTATTAGCTGAGAACGGTAATATATAAATTATTTTTGTAATCTACATCCATATTCTAAAAATACTTGCTATTCAACCTTATTTTGTTCGTGCCTTACTTAGTATAACATTGCAATATTTGATCATTTTTCATCCTCAATAAAGTTAAACTAATTGTGATGTCCTTATGAATAACTTGATTAATGTACAAATTAAATAAAATGATACAAAATATTATCAGCCTTTGTTATTTTCTATTCTTTACTTTTACATTTTTACATCCTAGCTATATCTTCACTGATTGATTGATCTTTACACTTCTTATTATTAATTATTGAAAGTTAAAATTTCAACTGAATTCTTCTTGTCTGTAAAAAATAGAGGCAAGAAAGACATTAATAATCACCGTTAAAATTTTGATAAAACTTCAAATCAAAAGCATGAACATTATTCAATGATCATCTCTTAATAATTTTTTAATTTTGACTCATATATTTAGTTTATTCATCACACTTAAAGAAATTCTAAAATTATAATTTCAAGATAAATATCATTAATCTTATTTCAATTATTGGAATTGTTTGTTTATAGACAGATTGCTTTCTTTGCCTCTTTGACATTGCTTTATCTTTCTTAATTTTTCCATTATTTTGTTGGTATAAATAGTAGTACTATTATATTTATGTATTATTAAACAATTCATGCAAACAAGCAATGAAGGCACAAATGAAGATTTAAACTTGATTTTCTTGCCCAACCAAGATCGACATCACATTGGTCAAGACCTCTAACACACTATAAATTCTTTCAAATTCCCAGCAACTTACAAGGGTAATGACACTTTTAAGAATAAATGACCATTTGTACCCATAAAAGATGAAAATACTGACATATGTATCCACACTAGATTGAAACTAAACTTGTATCCATGCAAGATGCCCTCCGTGTGACAAAAATACCCTGTCTTTGGAGGGTTGGAGTGCCACGTAGGGTACTTTTGTCACACGAAAAACGTCTTGCATGGGTACAAATTTAGTTTTGATCTAGTGTGGGTACATATGTCAGTATTTTCATCTTTTATAAATACAAATGGTCATTTATTCCACTTTTAATTTAGTTCTCAATGAAATAGCGTAAAGGCAAATCTACTTATTAGCACAATACAATACATTTCTTCTTATTCTTTCTAAATTGAGCTCTATGCATTTTAAAATTCCTCTAGTTGTTTTTACATTGTTAATTCTAGTAATTCCTATTTTGTTTCTCAATTGCATTTTGCATGCTCAATGTTCATGCATGCCATCTGATCCTATTCGTATTATTTATTCATTCTCTCCAATTACTTATTCTCAGAATCAATCCAAACAAGATGACATTTATAAGTCAGAATTAATTAAACAAATCGTTAATTATAGGTCATAATCAATTCAAATAAGTCGACACTTATAAGTCGGAATCACTCTAAACAAATTGACATTTATAAGTCAGAATCAATTAAATAAATCGGCAATTATATGTCACAATCAATTCAAACAAGTCGATACCTAAATTACTGCAAACAAATCAACATCTATACGTCGGAATCAATCAAATCGACAATTATAAGCCGAAATCAATCCAAACAAGCAAATACTTATAGGTCGGAGTCACTTCAAATACATTGGCAAATTATAAGTCGGCCCATCTACTATAACACATCAAACAATGTACCAAACTGAATGCCTATTTAACCAATCCATACGTCTAATACAAGCAATGGCGATTCCGAGATATCCGCAACCGATTTATTTTATCCTGCCGCATATCAAAAGTCGAAATTTCAAATCATTTTTTTGCAATTTATTCCAGAAGGAATTAATGCACCACAAGAAAAAGTAGTATTCATAACAAAAAAAAATGTTACAAAGAATCTAAATTTTGAAACGAAAGGTATTTATAGCAAAAAAAGACTGTTGCAGTATGTTCCGTTACAAAAAGTTTTTGTAATAAAAAATAAAACTGTTACAATATAAAGTAATATTTTGTAACATTTTTTTAATACAAAAACCAAAATTTGTTACAAAAGTGGTAACAATGTTTGACCTTTAAAATATTTTTGTAACAATTTAAATTTTTGTATCATAATAATATTTTGTTACAAAATACTACTTACTTTTGTAATATTTTTTATTCTTTTATTAACAAATAGAAAATTTATTTTAAAATATTTAATTAAATAATTAATATATCAATTAATTTTCTAAACACACTAACTTAATATTTATATAATATATAATCATATAGATAATTAAGCTATCTTACATGTCATTAAGATTCTTTTACAACAAAATAAGTTCTATAAATTCAACTAAACACAACTTTTCCTAACAATAAAATTGTATCATATCGGATTTATAATTCTTGACTCTTCTAACATATTTCAGTCAATATAAAGTCTAGCATGTTGGCATCAATTTTGTACGCTTGTAAATATGAACAATGAAAATCAAAACTAAAAAACAACACATAACACTATCTTCATTAGAGTAAAAATTAAGTTGGAACTCACAAGTTAAAATTAATTAATTCTTTCAGAATCTATTCTCAAAGTTTAAAACTAGCCAATCAAAATTGTAAATTATCAAGAATTGAGAATTCAATATAAATTCGAACTAATTAATAATAATTTAATTCATTAAATTTACATAAGTATCAATTGTGAAACAATCACTACAAAACACAATTTCCACCAAAATCATCATAACAAATATACTTGACTTTTTTTTATGCTTTTACACTCATAAAGTTCCATAATGAGGTCTATGTCAAAACACAAGATAATAACATTACAATAATTATCCTAATAAAATCCAAACCTGAAAAGAGAAAGTTCCAAAGCAGCACACCATTTAAATTTAACAAAGCAGTGAAGCATGATGCATGAGCATCTTTTCTATATTTTCTTATTATTTTAGATATGAATTTATTGATTTTTATTGAGATTTTAGTGTTTGAAACCTATTTGGATGCTATTTTGAGGCGCATTGTGATTTTATTTATTTTAGAAAAAATTCAGGCGAGTTTGACAGAGTTCATGCAGAATAAAAAGGAGAAAATTTGAATCTGTTGAGCTGGCGCTAAACGCTCCTACTTGGCGTGTAGCGCTAGGCACCTCGTGCTGCGTGAAAGCCTTCTGTTGGGTTGGCATTAAATGCCACGACCTGGCATTTAGCACCAAGTGCTTCGTAAAACGTGCCAGAGCCACACACTAGTGGTGCTAAACGCTGAGCCTGGCGTTTAGTGCCAGGAAGTCAGACACGTCCACAATTCTCCTCTGCCTCAGCGGCGCTAAACGCCAGTACCGCCAGTAGCGCGTATATGGATTCTAAGGAAGGGCTTCGTTAATTTAGTTTTAGTTAATAATTATTTTATTTTATTTTATTTTATTTTCATTATTATTAAAATAGAACACAATTTTTTAGGTTTTAGATATTACTACTTTATTTTATTTTCAAATTAAATTAGGTTAGATATAAAAGGAGAAAAGATTCAGCCCTTCGGACTCTCTTCTCTTCTCTCTTCCTCATTCCGCACTTTACACACTTATGGAACCCTAGTTTTCTCTGAGCCATGAGCAACTAAACCTCATCTGTTAAGGTTAGGAGCTCTGTTTATTTTAATGGAATAACATTATTGTCATTCTACTTTGATTAATGTGTTGATTTAAATTCAAGGATTACTTTCGTTCTTCATCCTAGAAATTAGGGTATATTGGAAGATAACTCTTTTCTATTTTAATTCTTGTTGAATCTTGGAAAAGTTAACTCACTTGAATAACAAGTTGAAAGTAAATCCTCATAATTCTTTAATTGCTTGGACTTAACGTGATACGTGACATATAATCACCTTGTCTTTGAGTATTTAGGGTTTGTGTGGCTAATAAGCTAGAATTGGACTTACACCTTTAATCTAAATTAAGTGACCAATGAATTAGCAATTGATTAGGTTAGAGGAGATACTAAGAAATTAGGGTTTAATCAATTAAATCTTGCCATGAATTGAATCTTGCATGATTAAAGTAGTTGGTAGAAATTGTCAATCTGGAAAGATAAATACCTTTGAAATCTTAACTGTTTTCCCATATAATCTTGACAACTTGTTTCTTGTTTGCTCTCTTAATTTCTCTAAGTATTGTTTAATGCATTTGAACCCAAAACACTCCTTTGTGCTTGTCTGACTAATTAAATCATTCAATTATTGTTGCTTGGTCCATCAATCCTCGTAGGATTGACTCTCACTCACCTAAGGTATTATTTGGTACGACCCAATGCACTTACCGATTAGTTTATGGTTTTGTAAACACAACACCAAGTTTTTGGTGCCGTTGCCGGAGATTAACTGTAATTGACAACTACCCATTGTTTGATTGCTTAGATTAGACGTATTTGCTTTACTTTTATTTAATTTAATTTCTTTTATTTTTCAAAAATTTAGTAAAATTGTTTAAAATTTTTCCTTTAATTTTTGAAATTAAGTTTGGTGTTCCCTTGATTAATTTCTTTTATTTTCAAAAATTTTGGTTTACTTTTCTTACTAATTTTCAAAAATTCTAGCTTAATTATTCAGTTTATTTTATTTTACTTCTTTTACTCAGGTTACTTCACGGAGAATTCTCTTCACTTTGATGTAGAGATTCCTACTTTTTCTTGTTTTTTATTTATTTATGAGCAGGAACTGGAACAAAGAACCTCTTCTAGAATTTGATCATAAGATTGAGAGAACCTTAAGAAGGCATTTACAGTAGGCTAGAGCTTATAAAAATGTTGAGAATCTCAAGGATAATTTCGAGAAGGAATCTAAAGAAGTTACTATGGATCCAAACAACAACAACAATATTGTTAATTCTAATGTTCTCAATGTTCTTAATATGCCTGAGCAACCTAGAAGGACACTTGCCTCATACACTACCCCTAACCCTACCTTCTATGGCAATAGTATTGTTGTACCTCCTATGGATGCTAAATAATTTTGAGTTGAAGCATCAACTCATCACTTTGGTGCAACAAAATTGTCAGTTTTATGGACTCCCGCAGGAAGACCCAAACTTATTCATCTCTAATTTTTTGCAAATCTGTGATACGATGAAGACCAATGGAGTTCATCCTAATGTCAATAGGTTGTTGCTCTTTTCATTTGCTGTACCGGACAGAGCCAAGTAGTGGCTTGACACATAACCCAAGGAGAGCTTGGATACATGGGACAAGTTGGTCAATAGATTTTTGACCAAATTCTTTCCACCTCAGAAGCTGACTAAGTTGAGGACTGATGTTCAAACTTTCAGGCAGAGAGAGCATGAATCTCTCTATGAAGCTTGAGAGAGGTACAAGTTGATGCTCAAAAAATGTTCTCCTAACATGTTTTCATACTGGATCCAGTTATAGATTTTCTATGATGGAGTTACTGAGACTGCTAAAATGTCTTTGGATAATTTTGCAGGTAGATCTCTTCACATGAAAAAGACTCCTAAGGAAGCTCTTAATTTGATTGAGATGGTTGCTAACAACTAATATTTGTATTGTTCTGAAAGGACCTCTATGAGAAAAAGAGTCATGGAATTGGATGCTTTTGACACAATTCTTGCTCAGAACAAAGCCATCTCTAATTGGATGTCTTGCAACTCTCAGCCATCAATACACAAGATACTTCCTTTGACACAAGTGGTATAGTCAATTTTTTTTTCTGAACAGGTTAATTACATGGGCAACTCCTCTAGACCCCCAATAATGATCTATTCTCAAATACTTATAATCTGGGGTGGAGGAATCACCCAAATTTTGTTTGGGGGAATAAACCACAGAGGCAACAGAATTTCAATAATAATTTTCAGGATAATTTTAATCAGAACAACTTCAATAACCGCTAGCTTTAACCCTCTCAACCACAACAAGTACCTTCTCAGAGTTTTATGCAGAAAACTAGAGCTTCACTCAGAAACTTGGAGATTTAAGTGGGTCAGTTGAGTAAGCAAGCACCTGAGAGGCCTCCTAATACCTTCTCCAGTGATACAGTGTCTAATCCAAGGGAAGAGTGCAAAGCCATACATTTGAGAAGTGGTAAGGTAACAGGTTCAGAAGCAAAAGTAAGTGAGAAGCTGGTAGAAAAAGAAGCTCCAGAGGAGGCTATGAGCTAAGAAGAACACGCCCCTCCAAGGCATTCGAATAACCCCTTTCCGGTTGATATTGAGCAATATTCGGCAAAGTCTAAAACACCTGAGTACAAGGCTAAGATGCCATATCCTCAGAGACTTCAGAAGGCTTCCAAAGACAAGCAGGTTTCCAAATTTTTAAAAGTTTTCAAGAAGCTTCATATCAACATTCCTTTTGTAGAGGCCTTTGAGCAAATGCCTTTTTATGCTAAGTTTATGAAGAAATTGTTGACTAACAAGAGGAATTGGAAGGAGACTGAAACCGTGGTGCTAACAAAGGAATATAGTGCTATTATTCAGAAGGATCTCCCTAAGAAGATGCAAGATTCAGGAAGCTTTTTGATTCATTGCACCATTGGTGATATCACTATTCAGAGGGTATTATGTGATCTTAGAGCTAGCATCAACTTCATGCCACTTTTTTTTATGAGAAAGCTCCAAATTGATGAGGTAAAACCTACTCGTATTTCTCTTTAACTTGTTGACCGTTCAATTAAGTTTTCTTTGGGATTTGTTGAGAATTTACTTATGAAAGTAGAACCATTTATTTTTTCTGCTGATTTTGTTATATTGGATATGAAAGAGGACAAAACCGCATTTATTATTTTGAGGATACCCTTTTTAGCTACAGGAAGAGCCCTTATTGATATACAAAAGAGTGAATTGGCTTTATGGGTCAATGAAGAAGAGGTTGCCTGATAAACCACTATTTTATGGTTTATCTTGTGCTCAATTGAGTGCTTTTTATCAATTCTTTGCACACTTACTCATACAATTTGCATGGTTTTACATTTTCCTTCCTAAATTTGTTCTATGATTGAAAACATGCTTCTTTGGCCTTAAATTTGCTATGTTTAACCCTCTCTTATTACCATTCGATGACTTGATATGTGTGTTAAGTGATTTCAGGATTTATAGGGCAGGAATGGCTAGAGGATGGAAAGGAAGCATGCAAAAGTGGAAGGAATACAAGAAACTGAAGGAACTACTAAAGCTGTCCAGCCTGACCTCTTGGTACTAAATCGACCATAACTTGAGCTACAAAAGTCCAAATGAGGCGGTTCTAGTTGCGTTGGAAAGCTAACATCCGGGGCTTCGCAACAATATATAATTTTCCATAGCTACCTTGAAGATAGACGATGCGCACACGTGGATCACGCGCATGCGTGACCTGGAGAAAATTCAATCCACGCGTCGTCGACGACGCGTACGCGTGACTTTGCTGCGTGCTGGACGTATCAGAAATCGCTAGGAGGATTTCTGGGCTGTTTTTGACCCAGTTTTTGGCCCAAAAAACATAGATTAGAGGCTATAAAGTGGGAGAATCAATCAATTCATTCATACAACATTCATTCATTCACAATTTTAGGTTTTAGATGTAGTTTTCTAGAGAGAGAGACTCTCTCCTCTCTCTAGGTTTTAGGATTTAGAATTTCTCTTAGTTTATGGTTTATTCCGTCTCAATTCCAGGTTCAATGTTCTTTTAATTTATGTTCTCTTCTACTTTTATTTATTCTAAGCATTCTAGTTCATCTATTTCTCTTGTTAATGACTTATGTTGCTATTTGGTTTATAAATTCTTATGTTCAATTTGATTTTCTATTTAATACAATTTGAGGTATTTCAGATTTAATATTACTTTCTTCAAAGTCATGTTATTGATGCTTTTAATTTAATTTAGATTTCTCTTCCTTTGCTTTGGTTGAGTAATTGGTGACACTTGAGTTATCAAACTCAGTTGTTGATTGAAAATTGGAATTTGCTGATTGATTTGGATCCCTCTAAAGCTAGTCTTTCCATAGGAGTTGACTAGGATTTGAGGAATCCCATTGATTGGTCCACTTGACTTTCTTTTATTTAGTAAGGGTTAACTAAGTGGGAGCAATAAACAATTCTCATCACACTTGATAAGGATAACTAGGATGAGATTTTCAGTTCTTATACCTTGCAATGGTTTTCATGATAATTAATTTACTTTCTTGCCAGTTTATTTTCTTCTTCCCTATTTCAAAAACCCAAAAAGATACTTTTCCATAACCAATAATAAATCATACTTCCCTGCGATTCCTTGAGAGACGACCTGAGGTTTAAATACTTCGGTTATAAATTTTATTGGGTTTGCTTTAGTGGCAAACAAGTTTTTGTACCAAAGGATTCTTTGCTGGTTTAGAAACTATACTTGTAACGAGAAATTATTTGTGAATTTCTTTACTAGCAAGAATCTAATCGTCATTGTCCTTATTGTGCTTGAGGCTCTGCAATATCCTAGTAATTCTGAGGGATGTATGAGAGTTGATCTTATTGAGCCACTAGTTCAAGAAGTATTTGAAGCTGAAGAGCTAGATGGTATTCTGGAATCCCCTTCTGAGAATAATTTGCTTGAAATTGATGAATCATCACCTCAGGGGAAGAAGCCACACATGCCTACTACAGAGGAAAGGCCTCCAAAGCTTGAGTTAAAGCCCTTGCCTCCCTCTTTGAAGAATACATTTCTAGGTGAGCATGATTCTTATCCAGTGATTATTAGCTCTTCTCTGAGGCATGAGGAAGAGGAAGCATTGTTGCAAGTGCTTAAGAGTCATGAAACAGCTCTTGGGTGGACCATTAGTGACTTGAAGGGGATTAGTCTGGCTAAGTATATGCACAAGATCTTACTTGAGGAGGTTGCTAAACTGGTAGTGCAACCACAAAGGTGGCTCAATCCAACCATGAAAGAAGTGGTCCAAAAAGAGGTTATGAAGCTTTGGAAAGCCTGGATAATTTACCCAATTTTTGACAGTCCATGGGTGAGTCCTGTGTAAGTGGTTCCCAAGAAAAGAGGGGTAACAGTGGTCAAGAATGAGAAGAATGAGCTTATTCTTATAAGAACCATCACGGGGTGGCGCATGTGTATTGATTACAGGAGGTTCAACAGCGCAACAAGGAAGGATCACTTTTTCTTGCCTTTCATTGATCAGATGCTTGAGAGGTTAGCCGGACATGCTTTTTACTATTTTCTAGATGGTTATTTTGGCTATAATTAGATTGTAGTGGACCCTCAAGATAAAGAGAAGACGACATTCACATTCCCCTTTGGTGTATTTGCTTACCAGAGGATGCCGTTTGGACTGTGTAATGCCCCAGCAACTTTTTAGATGTGCATGCTTTCCATATTTTCTGACACGGTTAAAACGTTTGTTGAGGTATTTATGGATGGTTTTTCTATATTTGGTAATTCTTTTGATTCCTACCTGAGACATCTTTCCTTAGTCTTGAAGCGGTGCCAAGAAACAAACCTTGTTTTGAATTGGGAAAAAATTTATGGTAATTGAAGGTATTGTTCTTGGGCACCGGATTTCAAGTAAAGAAATTGAGGTTGATAAAGCTAAGGTGGAGGTGATTGAAAAACTACCACCACCCAGTAGTGTAAAGGCAATCCGGAGTTTCTTGGGACATGCAGGATTTTATAGGAGATTTATAAAGGATTTTTCTATAATTGCTAAGCCTTTGAGCAACCTCTTGGTTGCGGACATTCCTTTTTGTTTTGATGATGATTGTTTGCATGCTTTTGAGACTCTAAAAGCTAGGCTTGTCTCTGCTCCCATCATATCTCCTGCTAACTGAGATTTACCGTTTGAATTGATATGTGATACTAGTGATCATGCCATAGGAGCTGTCTTGGGACAGAGACAAGATAAGCTTATGGATGTCATTTACTATGTTACTTGTGTGCTAAATGACGCGCAAAAAATTACATAACTACGAAAAAAGAATTATTAGCTATAGTTTATGCTTTTGATAAATTTAGGTCCTATTTGATTGGTTATAAGTTAACTGTTTTTATTGACCATGCTACTCTTAAGTACCTTCTAATTAAATAGGATGCTGCACTAAGGTTGATTAGGTGGATGCTCCTTCTTTAGGAGTTTGATATTGAGATTAGAGACCAGAAAGGGTTAGAAAACCAGGTGGCTAACCATCTTTTCAGGATTGAGCCTGAAAAAGGAAAGCAAGAGTCCGCTCCTGTAACTGAGACCTTCCCAGATGAGCACTTTTTATGATTCAGAGGGCTCTGCAGTTTGCAGATATTGCAAACTACAAGGCCATGAGGTTCATTCCCAAGGATATACTAAACAGTAAGTTAAAAGGCTTTTAAATGATGCAAAGTACTTCTTGTGGAAAGAACGTTATCTTTTTATGAGATGCTTAGATGTTATAATCTGGCATTGTGTCTTAGATGATAAAACACAACAGATTCTTTGGCATTGTCATGGTTCCCAGTATGAAGGCCACTTTGGTGGTGAGAGGACAGCAACTAAGGTCCTCCAGAGCGGTTTTTATTGACCAACTCTCTTTAGAGATGCTCCGGATTTTGTGATGAACTATGACAAGTGCTAGAGAGCGGAGAATCTTCCCCACAACCACGAGATGCCAAGCAAGGAATACTAGAGATTGAGTTTTTTGATGTGTATGGTATTGACTTCATAGGACCCTTTCCACCCTCATACTCAAATAGGTGTATTTTGGTGGCAATGGATTATGTGTCCAAGTGGGTGGAAGCAATGTCTTTACCCACTAATGATGCCAAAATGGTGATGAGCTTTCTTCGGAGGTATATTTTCAGCCACTTTGGTGTTCCAAGGACAATAATTAGTGATGGAGGAAGCCATTTTTGCAACAAACAGTTGGACTCACTTCTTGAGAGATATGGAGTCCATCATAAAGTGGTAACCCCTTATCACCCTTAGACAAGTGGGCAGGTTGAGGTCTCCAATAGAGAACTCAAGAGAATTTTGGAAAAGACCATCAGTACTTCACGGAAGAACTGGGCTAAAAAGCTTGATGATGCTCTCTAGGCGTATCGGACGGCATTCAAGACTCCTATTGGTATGTCCCCAATTAGTTGGTCTATGAGAAGGTCTGTCACTTACTAGTTGAGTTGGAGCATAGAGCATATTCGGCAACAAAGTTCTTGAACTTTGATGCCAAGACCGTAGAAGAAAAGAGGCTCCTTCAACTGAATGAGCTTGATGAGTTTAGAAACTCTGCTTATGAGAATGCCAAGCTCTATAAAGAGAAGATCAAGGTGCGGTATGATAAGAAGATATCCACCGGAGCATTTGAGCTGGGCCAGAAAGTCTTATTGTTCAATTCAAGGCTCAAGCTTTTCCTTGAAAAGTTGAAATCTCGGTGGTCATGACCTTTTGTGGTAACCAAAGTGTCGCCGTATCATATGTAACCTCAGGAAGAAAACTCAGATAGAAGGTTCACTATCAATGGTCAAAAGCTGAAGCACTATCTCGGAGGCAAGATTGATCGTCAGAGGTCTGCTCATTTGTTGACTTAGCAGAGTTGACCGTCAAGCTAGTGACGTTAAAGAAGCGTGTATTGAGAGGCAGCCCAGCTATCCATATCCTTAGTTTTATAGTTATTTTAATTTGGTGTTGATTATTTCTTTCTTCTACTTTCTAGAGTTTTAGTCATGCAAAGTGTTGAAAACAGGAACATGAGAAATCAGAAGGGAAAATAGACCATCCTGAATGACATTGACCTCGGGTGCCCTGGCGCTAAATGCCAAGTTGGGCATTTAGCACCGAGAAGCATGAAAATCGAGACAAGCTCACTAGAGGTGTGGTGCTAAACGCCCTGACCTGGTGTTTAGTGCCACAAGGCATGTAGTTCGAGGCAACCTGACTGTGGAGGTGGCGCTAAAAGCCAGACTGGGTGTTTAGCGCCGAGGAGCAAGAATCCCAAGAATCAGCCACTGTCTCGGTGGCACTAAACGCCAAGATGGGCGTTTAGCGCCAAGGTAGCCACAACATGTGAAGTGCTCTTTGCCTTCTTGGTGCTAAACGCGGACCTGAACGTTTAGCACCAAGCATTTGTCCTAAAAAAAAGTTCTATCGACGCTAAACGCCGCGAGTAGCGCCTGGGCGTCTAATTCGAGGGGGGGCTTGAATTTCGAAAAATAGAATATTCGTGGGCTCCACACTCACCAACCCACTCCCCAATCAGTTTACCACCATTGCCCACCATTCTCCCCCTCTTTTACCGTTACACACACTTCCATTCCATATTTACTTCCTTCAATTCCCATTTTCACTACCCCAACCCCAACCCCCTAATTTAATCCCATTTACTTTTTTCCCTCCTCATCCCCTTCCCCTAACCGAACCCGTCCCCCTTCCATCTATATATAATCCTTTTCTCCTTCCTTTTTCACACAATACAAATTCACTTAACCTTCTCTTATCTTTCTTTTACCTTTCCAATTCCAAACCCATTTTTCTTTTCACTTCCCATACCCCCTCCATTTTCTTTTACTATTCCTACTATTTTCATCTATTCTCCATTATTATTTTCCTTAATTTTATTTTTCACCCATTACCACCATTTCTTTCCTCTTCCTTATATTTTCTTTTTCTTTGCTCGAGGACAAATAAATCTCTTAACTTTGGTGTGGCTGCGCCGCCTTTCTTTTTCATTAACTATTATTTATGGCACCAAGACCGGAGAGTCTTCCTCTAGGAAGAGGAAAGAGATAGTCCCAGTGACCGGTCCATATGATGCAAACCGGTTTAGTTTCAAAGTACATGAGGACCACTTTCATGAAATCACTAGGCAAAAGAAGGTTATTCCGGAGGTCCGGTTTGATCTCAAACTGGATGAATATCTAGAAATTTAGGCTGAAATCCGAAGCAGGGGTTGGGACACACTATTTAACTCAGTGACCGAGGTGGGCCAACTGATGGTCTAAGAGTTTTACAACAATGCTTGGGTCACATACAAGCATGTGAAATGCGTAAATCTTAGCCCCAAGAACTGGCGCACGATAGTCAGACGGCGGATCCTTGAATTTGGCCTACCGAGTGTGAGAGAGACACTCTGCCTACTGGGGATGATGATGAGTCCTATACTGAGAGGATCAACAGCGACCGAAGGCCAGAGCGGATACTTGCAGACATATGCCTTCTGAGAGCACATTGGAGACTCAACTCTGAAGGGCAGCCCTACCAGTTGGGAAGGCACGATTTAAAGCCGGTTGCTAAAGGGTGGTTAGAGTTTATTCAGGGCTCCATCATCCCGACGAACAACCGCTCTGAGGTGACCATAGACCGAGCAGTAGTGATGTACTATATCATGCTCGGGAACAAAGTGGATGTGGAGCGGGTGATTCCACAGGAGATCTATAGCATTGCTTCCAATGCCTCCTTCCACGCCAAGCTAGCGTTCCCACACCTTATCTATCGCCTCTCTGATGTTGCCAGAGTGCGTATTGAGTATGATACACTCATCTCCATAGAGATGCCTATCTCTAAGAAGACTAGTATGCTTTGGAGTATGCTAGAGCCCCAAAGGAGGAGCCAGTTCCTCCACCTCAGCTAGAGCAGCCAGTCATACCTCAGGGATAGTATTTCCCTCCACAGGAGTACTGACAGCAGCTGATTGCATCCGTTGATTAGCTGAGGGTGAGTCATGAGGGCCACTCTGCCCTTCTTCAACAGCTATTGGAGGAGTAGCAGAGTCAGCGTCAGGAGCTCTTACAGATGAGGCGCGATTTTGGATTCCAGAGAGTATTCCCAGGAGCTCCATCAAAGGGAGGAGGCAGCCACCAAGACGACTAAGGTAGTTGAGTTCTTTGATATTATTTTTCTATTTCTGCTTTTATTCTTTCCTATTTTCTGTTATTTGTTTCCAATATTTTGCATGAGTATTAGTATTAATCTTTTTATTTCTAGTTAATTGTATTAGTATTTTTATTTTAGTTGAAAAAGTTATCTCATGTATCACCCATTGAGCTTGAAATAAAAAAGAAAAAGAAAAAGAAGTAATATAATGCATGAGAACTTGAGTTTATATATTCTGAATTGTCTTATTTATCTTGATGTGGTGGTATTTATCTATGGTTTTGAGTGCATGAGAGGAATAGTGTATATTTGATTTTGGAGTTAAGGTTGTTAATTCTTGAGGTACAGGAATTTAGGGAAGTATTGCAAATTCTCTAAATTAAACAAGAAATTGATCCTTGAAGCAAAATAAATAGCAAGAAAAAAAAGAAAGAAAATAAAAAGCAACACCTAAGGCTCTGAGCATGAATGGCTAGGAAGATTAAGTATGATCAAAAGCTCAAAAGAGTTGTTTTCCTAGCCATATGCTTGTGGTGTGAATGTATCGAGTAAAACTTAAGACAAAACACTTAGAGTCAAAGCCAAGTGCAAACAAAATATGCCAAAGGCTCTGAGCACCACTGATTGAAAAATTGCAAAAGAAAAAAAATCAGAACTCAAAGAGTTCCTCGGTTAAGTGCCTGTGGTGTTTTTGTGTCAAGTAAATGTTGAGACAAAACATTTAGAGTCATGGCTAGGCTCAAGGTGCAAAACACCAAAGAAAAGAAAAAGAAAATTATGTATTCAAGGATTAATCAGAGGGTAAAAAGAAGAGAATTCATAATATGATCCGAGTTCTAGTCTGAAAGACATTAACATCTCTAAACTGCAAAGGATAATGAGATGCCAAAACCGCTCAAAATCAAACTGTTATTAACCCCATTCGAGGAATAGACAGGAGCGTAATTGAAACTCAATTCTGGGACAACCTCACTTCTCAGGTTCATAGTGTTTTAAGTTGCTTGAGGATAAGCAACAATTCAAGTTTGGTGTTGTGATGCATGCACATCTTTTCTATATTTTCTTATTATTTTAGATATGAATTTATTGAGTTTTACTGAGATTTTAGTGTTTGAAGCCTATTTGGATGCTACTTTGAGGCCCATTGTGGTTTTATTTATTTCAGAAAAAATTTAGGCGAGTTTGACGGAGTACGTGCGAAAGAAAAAGAAGAAAATTTGAATCTGTTGAGCTAGCGCTAAATGCCGCTACATGGCGTTTAGTGCTAGGAATCTCGTGCTATGTGCAAGCCTTTTGTTGGGTTGGCGCAAAATGCCAGTGCCAGGTGCTTCATAAAATGTGTCAGAGCTACACGCTAGTGGCGCTAAACATCGAGCCTGGCGTTTATCATCAAGAAGTCAGACATGTCCACAATTTTTCTCTGCCTCAATGGCACTAAACGCCGAGCCTGGTATTTAGCACTAGTAGCGCATATATAGATTCCAAGGAAGGGCTTCGTTAATTTAGTTTTAGTTAATAATAATTTTATTTTATTTTGTTTTATTTTCTTTTTGTTCATACCCGGGGTCGAGCTGTCCGAACCGGGATGTTCAGTAGCGAAGCGACCGACCTGTTCAGGTCAAGCAGACCGACTTCTTTACGAAGAAGTCGGTCAAATCGACAGCAAAGCCCAATAAAAGGGCCCAAATAGAGGAACACGACCCAGAATCCAAAGGCAATCCTAGCCTATAGTGATAAAGGCGGTTCCCTTGAAGATAAGCTGACTTCACTCAAGATAAGATAAGATAAGATAACTAACTTATCTTACCAGAAAGGTCAGCCCACGCTACTATAAATACACTGGAGCACCCAGGTATAACTCATACTCTGATTCTACATAAAAACCTGCTTAATACCCGTGCTAACTTAAGCATCGGAGTCTCTTGCAGGTACCCCCACCCTCCGGTGGCCAAGGATCAGCAGTGCAGCAAGTCCAATGAGTCGGACCCAACAGCTCCGGCCATCATCAGCCAGCCAGACACGTCATCTCCGACCAGTACAGAAGATCTCATCCGAGATCGACCTCCAGTTTCAGGTAACCCTCGGAACATTGGCGCCGTTGCCGGGGAACCTGGAAGTCATCCCAAAACCATGGTGGACGGCCATGACAACGACCACGATTCAGATTTGGAGAACAGAACGCCACACAAGAACGCGGACACTACGCTAAAGGACACCCCGGAATCCAACGGAGACAAAAACTCACCAAATCCGGGAGCCATGGAAGCACTCCAAGATCGTTTGAAGCAGCTAGAGAAAGACACCCAGCAACAACGGGAGATCGGAAAAGATCTACAAACAGAAGTACGGTGACGTCGAGAACTAGAAGAAAAACTACAGCAATTAGAAGCCGACCTCAAAACAAAAGCTCCTCCGACCACTCCTGAAGAAAAACCACGCAAAGAACAGGACCCATTCACCAGGGAAATCATGAAGACCAAAATTCCAAAGGACTTCAAGCTTCCGGATATGGTTTTGTACGATGGCACTACAGATCCCAACCATCATCTTAGCAATTTCAGAAGCAGGATGTACCTTACCGATGCCTCGGATGCCGTTCGTTGCAAAGCTTTTCCAACAACTCTCACAAAAACTGCAATCAGATGGTTCGACAACTTACCTCCGAGGTCCATCTCAAACTTCGACGATCTGGCCAAAAAGTTCTTGGCCAGATTCTCCATCCAGAAGGATAAGGCCAAGCACGCACCCAGCTTACTAGGGATCAAGCAAGGAGATCGGGAAAGCCTCTGCAACTACATGGAAAGATTCAACAAAACATGCATGGACATACAAAGTTTACCAACAGAGGCCGCCATCATGGGGCTTATCAACGGCTTACGAGAAGGACCTTTCAGCCAGTCCATATCAAAAAAGTATCCCACCTCCTTAGACGAAGTACAGGAGCGAGCAGAAAAATACATCAACATGGAAGAGAATGCTCGGTTGGGAGAAACCTCAAAATCTGGAGCCTCCTACCGAGACAGAGACAAGGACTCCAAAAGGAAAGAAGATTGACAGGGTGAGAACATCAAAAAGTACCACAACTACACCCCTCTCAAAGTATCCCTGGTCGACATATACAAAGAAGTTTGCCATACTGAGAAAATCCCCCCAGCGCGACCACTCAAAGGCAAAAGGGGAGGAGGAAATCGGAAGGAGTATTATGACTACCATCGAATTCGGGGACACTCTACCAACGAATGTTTCGATCTGAAAAACATCATAGAAAAATTAGTAAGAGAAGGAAAATTAGATCGATTTCTGGCCACCCAGGATGATGACCAAAGAAAAAGACGGAGAGACGAAGATGATGGACGAACTGAACGGTCACCTCGGACACCAGAAAGACACGTCCACATGATACATGGCGGATTCGCAGGAGGTGGGATCTCCAAATCATCTCGAAAGAGATACCTTAAAGAAGTATACCACGTTCAGGGAAAGGAGGACGCACCCGACATCCCGGCGAAAACATTCACTAAAGAAGACGCATCCGGTATCATCCCGGGACACGACGACCCCATGGTCATCACAATTATACTGGCAAACGCCAATTTACACTGCACATTAGTAGACCAAGGGAGTTCTGCCGACATCTTATTCAAAACAGCCTTCGACAAACTTGGCTTAGACGAAAGGGAACTAAGAGCATACTCGAACAATCTGTTTGGACTAGGAGACACTCCGATACAACCCTTGGGATACGTATCGCTACACACTACGTTTGGAAAGGGGAACCAATCTAGGACCCTCAAAATAGACTACATTGTGGTCGACGTAAGTTCAGCCTACAATGCTCTCATTGGACGGACAACACTCAATCAACTCGGAGCAATAGTCTCAACTCCACATTGATGCATGAAATTCCCAACTACAGAGGGGATAGCCACGGTAAAAGCAGATCAAAAGATGGCACGTCGCTGCTATAACGAGAGCTTAAACCTCAAAGGCAGAGGAGAAGAGTTTCATACAATTGAGCTTGGTGGAGCTTAGCGTCGAGAAGAACTCCGTCCGCGCCCAGAAGGCGAGATAGAGAAGGTTCAGATTGGAGACACCTCGGATAAAACGACTAATATCGGCACGGTCCTAAGAGGAAACTCAAAAGAATCACTGATACAATTCTTGCGAGATAATGTCGACCTCTTCGCATGGAAAGCCGCAGACATGCCAGGAATAGACCCTAAGTTAATGTGCCACAAGTTAGCGGTCTATCCAGGATCTCGGCCAGTGCAGCAGAAATGAAGAAAACTT
>NC_029791.2:33803081-33805236 GCF_000816755.2 Arachis ipaensis
GGTTTCATGCTCACACAAAGGGGAATTGAAGCAAATCCAGACAAATGTCAAGCTATACTCAACATGAAGAGCCCAACCTGTGTCAAAGAGGTACAGCAACTCAACGGGAGACTGGCCGCCCTATCTCGATTTTTAGCAGGAGCTGTGATAAGATCTCTCCCCTGCTATGCTACTTTAAGAAAGGGAAAACAGTTCGAATGGATGACAGAATGCGAACAAGCTTTCCAAGACTTCAAGGAGTTCTTAGGACGGCCACCTATCCTATCTCGACCACAAGAAGGAGAACCACTTATATTATATCTCGCAGTAGGAAGCCGGGCGATAGCCTCAGCACTAGTCAGAGAAGACGAAAATAGGCAAAAACCCGTCTACTTCATTAGCAAAGCACTACAGGGATCCGAGCTGAACTACCAGAAAATAGAAAAATTTGCCTATACTCTCATCCTAACATCTCGACAACTCCGCCCGTATTTTCAGGCTCATACCATTAAGGTTAGAACTAACCAGCCCATAAAAGGAATACTGCAAAAAACAGATTTAGCAGGCAGAATTCTACAATGGGCAGTCGAGTTATCGGAGTTCGACCTCCAATATGAAGCTCGAACGGCCATCAAGTCACAGTATCTGGCCGACTTCATCGCAGAATTCACAGATACCCCGGAAACTCCCGCAGAATGGAATCTCTACGTGGACGGTTCCTCAAATAAAACTGGAAGCGGCACAGGCGTGATAATAGAAAGCAACCATGGAACCCAAGTTGAGCTTTCCCTCAAGTTCGGGTTCCCGGCCTCCAACAATCAAGCGGAATATGAAGCACTATTAGCTGGTTTGAAGCTGGCTAAAGAGGTCGGAGCTCAAAAACTCAACATTTACAGCGATTCACAAGTGATCACATCACAAATAACAGGGAGCTACCAAGCCAAAGACCCCACCATGAAAAAATATTTAGATAAAACCAAGGAACTACTCGGACAAGTCGGGGAATACAAGATCTGCCACATACCCCGCGAACGAAATGCCCGAGCTGATGCACTCTCAAAACTAGCCAGCACCAAACCAGGGGGCAACAATAGAAGCCTCATCCAGGAAATGTTACAAAACCCGACAATCTCGGAAGAAGAACAAGTCCTAAAGCAACAGATCGGCAGAAAGTGAAAAACAATTTCACTGCACGATCACGATAAAGACAACCGTCCGATAAAGGTGAAAACGCGATTCACCCAAAGGGCGATCTAGAGATGACAACCACTTTCTACAAATCGGCAAAAGAAGAACACAACTACATATCCAGAATAAAGATTAAAACTAAGGGTCAGAAGATTTTTTAGCAGCATCAGGCTGAGGAGACGGAGGCCGAGTCTGGAGAGGAACGGCATCTACAGTACCGTCATCCCGGTTCAAGATCTGGCAGTCAGGGTCGGAAGCGGGAGGACCAACCTCGGCAAGGACAGCAGAAGGCGACACCTTGGTAGAGGCTACAGGAGGAGGATCAACATCATCCTCATCCTCGTCATCAGGGACAACCTTGCCATCCCTGACAATGTTCTCCAAGCTAAAGAGGGTCAGGTCGGCCTCGGGAGCAATAACCCGAACTTGTTCCCTCAGGTTCTCATAGGCAGCAGTTACACTGCCAACAAGATGACTTTGGAGTTCAGAATAATCAGCCCGGGCATTCTCTAACTCTTCTCTCAAAACTGCATCAAAGTCAGGAGTATCAAGGTTGAAAGGTTCAGTTGTTCTTTGCTTCTTACTAGGAGGGGGACCGGAAGCAGCAACGGAAGATTGTGGAGGATCAACCTGACGGACCCGAGGAGTAGAAATTGCTCTCCTCGGCCCAGGAGAACTCGGTATAGGAGGTTTAACCAGAGGCTGGGAAGATCCCTCTCCAGCCGCTTTAGCCGAGAGGTTTAGTGCTGCGGTCGCCTTCTTCGCCTTCTTATAGGCTCTCATAGAATCATTATTCTTCGACATCTCTGAAAAACACAAAAAATAAAGACAAGTTACAACACAGGAGAAACAAAGCTCGGGAGCAAGTATAAAAACAAATTAGGCAGTACCCAAAGCAGCCCGAACCAAAGATGGATCACTCAAAAATCTCTTCGTGTCCAGGTGGGGTGGCTTCCCCCACAAATCTTCAAGAACGACCACAAAGGCC
>NC_029791.2:33805813-33806938 GCF_000816755.2 Arachis ipaensis
CAACACCTCCCGGTAAGACGTCAAATAACTATCCTTATGCCGCATAGCCGTGTCCTCGGCCAGTTTCAGAGAGCCAGCCAAGGAAGTAGAAATAGCCTTTTCATTTTCCAAATCTTTCTCCAACCTGGCCACCCTTACTTCAAGCTCCCCCTTTAAATCCTTCATCCGATCAAACTCCTGTTTGGCCTCCTCCATAAAAGCTTTAGTGGTATGGAGAGGAAGACTTTGAGCAGTCCGATATAGGGCCGCCCCCATGTGTGCCAACCTGATACCACTCCGGGTGATATAATCAAAATGATGAAGAATCGACACGTCATCCATAGGAAGAACACCATAAGGGCTGATTTGTTGATCTACAAACTCAACTGCATCAAAGTCAGGAGCATCAAGGTTGAAAGGTTCAGTTGTTCTTTGCTTCTTACTAGGAGGGGAACCGGAAGCAGCAACGGAAGATTGTGGAGGATCGACCTGACAAACCCGAGGAGTGGGAATTGCTCTCCTCGGCCTGGGAGAACTCGGTATAGGAGGTTTAACCAGAGGCTGAGAAGACCCCTCTCCGGCCGCTTTGGCCGAGAGGTTTAGTGCTGCGGTCGCCTTCTTCGCCTTCTTATAGGCTCTCATGGAATCATTATTCTTCGACATCTCTGAAAAACACAAAAAACAAAGAACAAGTTACAACACAGGAAAAACAAAGCCCGAGAGCAAGTATAAAAGCAAATCAAGCAGTACCCAAAGCAGCCCGAACCAAAGATGGATCACTCAAAAATCTCTTCGTGTCCAGGTGGGGTGGCTTCCCCCACAAATCTTCAAGAACGACCACAAAGGCCCGCTCAACCTCACTAAGCATTTCCCACGTGTAACGTGGCACTCTTACATTCTTTTGCCACTCCAGAGGAAAAGCAGGTTCATCATTTTCATCAAGAAAAAAGGGGCAAACCCCCTCAACGGCACGGACTCGGAAGAAGTAGTTCTTAAAATCCTTAAACGACTCATCATACATGGCAAAAACTTTATGCCCCTGGGCCGACCTGAAAGAAACCCAGGAAGCTTTCTTTTTGGAGGAACCCCCAGGTTTGGCCGAGACAAAAAGATAAAGGAAAAGAGTTTCAGAAGGTGTTATATCCA
>NC_029791.2:33810885-33836043 GCF_000816755.2 Arachis ipaensis
GTAAGACGTCAAATAACTGTCCTTATGCCGCATAGCCGTGTCCTCGGCCAGTTTCAGAGAGCCAGCCAAGGAAGTAGAAATAGCCTTTTCATTTTCCAAATCTTTCTCCAACCTGGCCACCCTTACTTCAAGCTCCCCCTTTAAATCCTTCATCCGATCAAACTCCTGTTTGGCCTCCTCCATAAAAGCTTTAGTAGCATGGAGAGGAAGACTTTGAGCAGTCCGGTATAGGGCCGTCCCCATGTGTGCCAACTTGATACCACTCCGGGTGATATAATCAAAATGATGAAGAATCGATACGTCATCCATCGGAAGAACACCATAAGGGCTGATTTGTTGATCTACAAACTCAACTGCATCAAAGTCAGGAGCATCAAGGTTGAAAGGTTCAGTTGTTCTTTGCTTCTTAGGAGGGGGACCGGAAGCAGCAACGGAAGATTGTGGAGGATCGACCTGACGGACCCAAGGAGTAGGAATTGCTCTCCTCGGCCTGGGAGAACTCGGTATAGGAGGTTTAACCAGAGGCTGAGAAGACCCCTCTCCGGCCGCTTTGGCCGAGAGGTTTAGTGCCTTCTTCGCCTTCTTCGCCTTCTTATAGGCTCTCATGGAATCATTATTCTTCGACATCTCTGAAAAACACAAAAAACAAAGAACAAGTGGAAAAACAAGAAAAACAAAGCCCGAGAGCAAGTATAAAAGCAAATCAAGCAGTACCCAAAGCAGCCCGAACCAAAGATGGATCACTCAAAAATCTCTTCGTGTCCAGGTGGGGTGGCTTCCCCCACAAATCTTCAAGAACGACCATAAAGGCCCGCTGAACTTCACTAAGCATTTCCCACGTGTAACGTGGCACTCTTACATTCTTTTGCCACTCCAGAGGAAAAGCAGGTTCATCATTTTCATCAAGAAAAAAGGGGCGAACCCCCTCAATAGCACGGAATCGGAAGAAATAGTTCTTAAAATCTTTAAACGACTCATCATACATGGCAAAAACTTTATGCCCCTGGGCCGACCTGAAAGAAACCCAGGAAGCTTTCTTTTTGGAGGAACCCCCAGGTTTGGCCGAGACAAAAAGATAAAGGAAAAGAGTTTCAGAGGGTGTTATATCCAACTCCTGACAAAGAAGTTGAAATCTCTTGATGAAACCCCAGGAGTTGGGATGCAGCTGGGATGGGGCAATGTTGCAGGACCACAACAAATCAGTTTCAAAGGCAGTAAAAGGGAAAGTAACGTTCAATTGACTAAAAAAGTATTCATAAGCATAGAAAGAGGGACGCTCCCCCTCGACAGAAGTCGGAAAACAAACTCTCTCATTAGAGTCAGGAGCAACAAGCTCATAATCACCCACGCAGGAACTGTTAGCACAAATCCTATGGCGCTTCCTCAGCTCTGTGCAAAATTCAGCATCCACAATAGAAACACACAACAAAACAAGGGAGTCCAGCCAATCGAACATCCCCTCGGAAACTCTGGAAGACATCTCTACAATGTTATTGCGAGAAGACATGAGGCCAACTAAATCCTACAAGTAAGAAAAGAAGAGGGGATTACTAAAAATATCTCGGACAAGGGAGAAAACAACTCAATACGATGCAGGAGATCACACAGAAAAGGAAAACCCCAAGACTCAAACCAAAATCTTGGGGCATCCTTTGGAGGCAATAATCAGGCAAAGTTTTTAGGAAAAATCTACAGCTCGCACCCCAGCGTCTCTTAGAAAGAAAACAAAAGAAAGCGAAAAATGCAAAAAAGATCACCCTCATACAGTTTATCAGAAGAAAGCACTATTTCTACAGTATAGTAAAAATGGCCAAACGGAAAGACGCAAACTTTTTTCGAAATCAAGCAAAAAGCAAGCACCAACACCGAGTGTACCAAAGAAGAAATCATCAAAGACACCAGCTCTTTTTCAGAATCAAACACATTATCATCAAAAGCACAAACGAGAAATAACATGCAGAAGCCCTAAGCACATTAAAGTAATAGGAAAGGCGAAAAAGATTCGGAGCACGCATTACGACTGTAACCAGGCACAGTAGAAACAGAAAGATCCAAACTTCCCTCAAAGCAAAATCGCAACTTAATCACAAAAAGCCAAAAGCAGCGAAAGAGAAAAGAAAATGCGAATGGGACTCACCTGGAGAAGAGAAAGCTTCAAAGGAAAAGAGGAGATGTAAGTTGTCCCGAGAATCGCCAAGCGACGCCGCCATGAAGGAAAAGAAGAAACAAGGGCAAAAAACAGAGAGCGAGAGAACAAAGGAAGAAAATGTGAAGAAGTTACAGAGGAGAAGATAAACCGTTTCTGGGTTTTCGAAAATCAAAAGCTTTAAAGGAAAAACGGGGCAATTAATGCTAATTAATGAAAGTATTAAACCCTCACACGTTTCCAAAGCAGCGCGCGCTATTAGAGAAAAACTTTTACATCCAAAAGATTCTACAAAAAGGGAAAAATTGACGAAATGCTTGAGTTCGGCTCCACTATAGAAGGTCCGAAGTCAAGGACTCGACCTTAAAAAAGAAGACCGAGCTCAAGCAGGGGCACTGTTCATACCCGGGGTCGAGCTGTCCGAACCGGGATGTTCAGTAGCGAAGCGACCGACCTGTTCAGGTCAAGCAGACCGACTTCTTTACGAAGAAGTCGGTCAAATCGACAGCAAAGCCCAATAAAAGGGCCCAAATAGAGGAACACGACCCAGAATCCAAAGGCAATCCCAGCCTATAGTGATAAAGGCGGTTCCCTTGAAGATAAGCTGACTTCACTCAAGATAAGATAAGATAAGATAACTAACTTATCTTACCAGAAAGGTCAGCCTACGCTACTATAAATACACTGGAGCACCCAGGTATAACTCATACTCTGATTCTACATAAAAACCTGCTTAATACCCGTGCTAACTTAAGCATCGGAGTCTCTTGCAGGTACCCCCCACCCTCCGGTGGCCAAGGATCAGCAGTGCAGCAAGTCCAACAAGTCGGACCCAACAGCTCCGGCCGTCATCAGCCAGCCGGACACGTCATCTCCGACCAGTACAGAAGATCTCGTCCGAGATCGACCTCCAGTTTCATGTAACCCTCGGAACACTTTTCATTATTATTAAAACAAAACACAATCTTTTAGGTTTTAGATATTACTAATTTATTTTATTTTCAAATCAAATTAGGTTAGATATAAAAGGAGGAAAGATTCAGCCCTTTGGGCTCTCTTCTTCTCTCTCTTTCTCATTCCGCACTTTACACACTCTTGGAACTCTAGTTTTCTATGAGCCATGAGCAACTAAACCTCCTCTGTTAAGGTTAAGAGCTCTGTTTATTTTGATGGAATAAAACTATTGTCATTCTACTTTGATTAATGTATTGATCTAAATTCAAGGATTACTTTCGTTCTTCATCCTAGGAATTAGAGTATATTGGAAGATAACTCTTTTTCTATTTGAATTCTTGTTGAATCTTAGAAAAGTTAACTCACTTGAATAACAAATTGAAAGTAAATCCACATAATTATCTAATTGCTTGGACTTAACGTGATACGTGACATATAATCACCTTATCTTTGAGTATTTAGGGTTTGTGTGGACAATAAGCTAGAATTGGACTTACACTTTTAATCTAAATTAAGTGACCAAGGAATTATTTGATTAGGTTAGAGGAGATTAAATTACTAAAGAATTAGGGTTTAATCAATAAAAGCTTGCCATGAATTTAATCTAGCATGATTAAAGTAGTTGGTAGGAATTGTTAATCCGAAAAGATAAATACCTCTGAAACCTTAACTGTTTTCCCATATAATCTTCACAACCCATTTACTATTTGCTCTCTTAATTTCTCTGAGTACTGCTTGATGCATTTGAACCTAAAACACTCATTTGTGCTTGTCTGACTAAGTAAATCATTCAATTATTATTGCTTAGTCCATCAATCCTCGTGGGATCGACCTTCACTCACCTGAGGTATTACTTGGTACGACCCGGTGTACTTGCCAGTTAGTTTGTGATTTTGTAAACACAGCACCAAAGCACCTGAACAAGTTTATGTTATTATAGAAGCAATAGTGATACAGGGAGTTTGGAAATAGAAAAGTATAATAAGAACGGAAAAAATAAAACTGAATTAACCAAAATTGATAATGAGTAAAAAATGCTAACTGATTACAATGAGTATTAGGCTTATATAAAAGGAGACTGTTGATAATAAAGCTAAAGGCTCTCTATCCAATGGATAACAACTTGATAGTTAAGCCACACTATCTTGAACTTTCTTGAACTCTAATTGCTCCTGCTTTTCATCACTAGCTTTAACAGCACCATCAACAAAATTATTCCAGAATCACTAAAATCAACCATCAACAGTTATTCCAGTTTCATAAAGATTATAGAAACAAAAAACTTAAAAACAGAAGCTGCAACAACGTTATTCTGCCCAAGTTCAGAATAAAAAATAAGTCAGCACCATAGCACCATCAATAACTCAGAATCAGAAAAATTAGCAACCAATAACTTATAAATCAGAATCAATAAAATTAACAAAATTTAACAATGTAGTTAAACATCATAGCACCATCAACAACTCAGAATAAAAAAAATCAGTAACCAGCAAACAGGGGAGAGGCGAGGCTCAGTGATGTTTTTTAGTAACACAAAACTTTATCTCCAAATATGATTTACAGCAACAAAAAAATTTAGCTCAGTCATAATTTTAGCAACAAATTCAACTTTCATAAAAAAAAAGTAAAGGCATAGTGATGATTTATAGCAATGAAATCGAAAAAAAAGAAAGAATATGGCCGAAGGAAGCTCACCTCCAGGAACCAACAGACGGTGAAGGAAGCTGACCAATTGAAGATCGAAGATGATAACGACCACCAGCCGAGAGACTAGATGCTGGTTCTGTCTGCTCATTCTTCTGCTGGCGAAGACGATGGGGAGGAAGCTGCCGGCGAGGAGGAAGCTAAGTTGGATGGTGAGACTCGAAGTAAGAAGTGGACAATGAGAAAGAGTAGAGACGTGAACGAATAGAGCAGAGACAGCGAGGCAGACGCGAATGACAAGGGGCAAAATGGCGAAACAGATGCCAGGCGGAGGCGCGATCTTTTTTAGTTACAAAAAATCTTTTAATATTAAATTTTGTGACAAATGAATTTTTTGTTATAAAATATTTTGAACTTTTGCAATAATTTAATTTTTTGTTACAAAACATTATAAATTTTTACAACAATTTGTAAGAAAAAAAATTATGTTATTACATAACATTCTTATTTTGTAACTATAACTAATTTTTGTTACAAATGCTTTATTTTCTTGTAGTGAACCGATTATTCAATACAAAAATAACACTCAAGTTAAATTCCCCAAAAGCAACCAAACAAGCAGTCCATACAAATACTTTATAACTCGAAGAGCTTGAGCCTCCTGGCAGAGCTCAACCTCATATCAGATATACAAGATCGACCTATACCAACAGATACTTTGACCAAAGTGACATTAGTGGAGGACGAAAATAAGTTCATTAACATAGGAGATGCACTAAACGAGCTAAGAAAAGAGTAGCTATAAATTGGAAGCTCAACAAAACATTCCAAGATCATCGGACGAGATGCACACGTTTTGTAAATTTTAGAAGGCAAATGTGACCTAGACAAATCAAATTACTAAGTCATTTCTATCTCAGTAAAACTATGTGTATGCAAAATCTTGTTTGTTTATATAAATTGTTTATTTCAAATTTCAATACATCATAATTTTTTATAAGGTGTATACTACTCTATATACTCGAATTACTTTATATTTATGTATCTTATCATTTCATATGTCAAAATCAATCAATCAATTCAAGAACAAATTCAGTTATCAATCAATTCGAGAACAAACTCAGTTATCAATTAGTTCGAGAACAACTATATATGCTCTACCAATCATTATCTTTCTACATTTCATAGTCTCCATGAGACCATGACTAATAATCTTCATTTTTGTTATTGCTATATCAATTCTTGTAAAGTTATTAGAACTCTTATCTAAGAGAAACTACGACAAATCGATATTAAAGTTGGGATACAAAAACAAGCCGACAGTTATAAGTCGGAATCAATCCAAACAAGCCGACAACTATATGTCGGAATCACTTCCAACAAACCGGCAACTATAAGTCGGAGTCACCTCCAACAAACCAGCTACTATAACTCGGAATCAATCCAAATTAAACAAGCCGACACCTATAAGTCGAAATCACTCCAAACAAATCGGTATTTATGAGTCGAAATCAGTCAAAGCAAGTTGACACATATAAGTCGAAGTCAATCCAACAGTAAATAATCAACTATGAACTCGCCAATAAATATACTGATATAATTAACACCTTTCCTAATGACAAGTTTGACGAACTTTATTTTCAAGAATATTAAGTTGATCTTGGAGGGATAATCTTCATATCCTCTGAATTATAACACAAACCACATCTCTTTCATATCCTATCGAGTTATAAATTGATTTTCATAAAAGCTCAACGTGTTTCGCTTAAAAATAAATAGGTCAAACTTGGGGATTTGTCATATTATCATTATTCATAATAACTCTTAATTCTATTTTATTTAATTTAGACTCTTCTCTCTAACATATAACTATTATTTTTCAAGTACAACAAGTTGAGCTTGGGGGTTACCACTTATTATTACAATACCGATTTATAGGTCAAAAAATTATCTAAGCTCAACCTGTCTTATTGTAAAATATCACAGGTCAAACTTGGGAGTTGTGATCTGTTAGGTATAACACGGTTATACTCTCCCTATAAATTAGTTATTCTGATAATAAATGTGTTTTATTATGTTAGCGAAAGATCAGATAACTACTAAGAAACAGAATTCTACCAAAAGAGGAGGTTGTCACAAGTAATTTTCAGACTACACTGATTCACCGGAAGATTAGGTCAAGTAAATTAACCTCATTATGATATAATTCAAACCTAATTTGCTGTATATAAACAATAAGTCAAAATAAAGAGAGGTACTCTAGTCACTCTAAATTGCATTATGCTCATTTCCACTCTTACTAACTTGAGTGTCAGATTTTTTTACAGGTATCTGTTGTCACCATTCCTCTTAAAATTGATGTATACTTCGTCCGTCTCAGATGAAGACAAACTCAACCTTGGACAGAACGAGTTATACTTCAAGTTAAACTCATCACACAGGAATATAACGACTATAACAAAAAAATCTAATTATAAATTTAAAATTGGTGTAGATACCCATTTAAAAACTTTTAAACGTAAGACTTAATTACAAATTTAGGATAGGATCCCGCTAGGGAGACAATGAAATATCTATACAATGCCTACAATGGGCTTTTTTATTAAGCCCAATTGAAATTAAAGCAGGAGATTAGTCCTAATCCTATTATGGCTGTTTACTTTAACACACCACCATATTTTTGCTATTTCTACTTTTACCGCAAATCCCCAATCCCTTTAGTTTCGCCGTTTCTCCTCCCCCACTCAAACCCTCCCAATTCGTTCCAGAGAGCCGTGACGGCGCTAGAACCCTGAACCCCTGCAACTTGCTACCAGGGAAGGTCACAGTTGAACGCAAGCGACCTGTTTGTTGCCCTCAAGCACGGCGCCATCGCTGAACATCCGGCATTCGCTGCAACCCAGCCGCCGATCAGAACTGCCGCCAGGGAGATCTCACCGCCAAACTGAACATCTTCCGAGTATTCCGAGACCGGGCCCCGTTGTCTCTGAGCATAGAAGCATCTGACCTTGCATAAATAGTCGCCTGCTACTCAACAGTTCACCGGAAAGACAACGAACATCTTGATCGAAAGAATCTTAACCATCCAAGGTAAGTGGGTGAGGTTGTTCAGTTTTTGATTGGTAATCGCAGTTGCATGTTTGATTGTAGAAAGATCTTGTTGATGAAATGCATGATTAGCCATGGTGAAATAGCAGTAGGAGCCATCTTTGTAGTTAGTTTAGGTTGTTGAAGTTCTTCATGATTTTATTTTAGCGCGAAAAAGGTCAAAAAAGTTTGGGATCGTGTTTATATAAGAGTTAAGTTTGAAATATTTTTTTCTTTTTCTGTGTGGACCATGTGCAGGCAGCGTGATCGATAATGGCTGACCATTGTTGAAAACTGGTTGAAATTTGTTGGATGGTTACTTTAGTAGGATATTGGATGGTCAGTTTTGTGAATTTTCTCATTTCTGAACAATTTATAATTCCTGCTATGTTGCTCTTGCCACTGCAGCCAAATAGTTACATGAACTAGTTGTTATTGGTTTGTAATAAATTAAAAATTATTTTCATCTCAGTGCTGGACTGTTATGATTTTTAAACTTAGACGAAAAAATTGCATTTGGGATAATAAATATTTGTGATGAATGATACAAATTGTCTCTACTGATTAGATGGTAGTGGTGTTCATAGATTAGTTAGTTTTATTTTAATTGATTTAATTGGGGGTGTTTTTCTTTTTATTTTTAATTTTGTGTTTCCTTGCAGATTAGTGAGTGTTCTTGTTTTTCAGATGGAGTGATTATTATGGTTACAAAGAGCAGTATTTTGGCTTTCAAAAATTGGATCCCAATTTGTTAGATGTAACCCAATTAGTGAGTGTTCTTGCTGTTACAAATTGTCTCTACTGATTAGATGGTGGTGGTATTCATGGATTAGTTAGTTTTGTTTTAATTGATTTAATTGGGGGTGTTTTTCTTTTTATTTTTAATTTTGTGTTTCCTTGCAGATTAGTGAGTGTTCTTGCTGTTACAAATTGTCTCTACTGATTAGATGGTGGTGGTATTCATGGATTAGTTAGTTTTGTTTTAATTGATTTAATTGGGGGTGTTTTTCTTTTTATTTTTAATTTTGTGTTTCCTTGCAGATTAGTGAGTGTTCTTGTTTTTCAGATGGAGTGATTATTATGGTTAGAAAGAGCAGTATTTTGACTTTCAAAAATTGGATCCCAATTTGTTAGATGTAACCCAATTAGTGAGTGTTCTTGCTGTTATATTTTAGCTTCATCTCCAGGCTTTCAAAAATTGGATGCCAATTTGTTAGTTGTAACCCACTTTGATTATTTCGCCCTCTTTGTTCTTTATCTCACTGATCTCTATCATTTTCTCTCTAGTTTCTAAATACATAAAATGGTGTGCCATATACTAGTCTTGTATATAGATAATCCAGCAATAGAGAATCATTCATTAGTGTTTAGGATATATTTTTTTTTCTTTTTTAAGGTTTTATGAATTGTGAGTGCTTTGTGACGAGGATAGTCTTATATGTGTGTGTGTGTGTGTGTGTGTTTTCGGAGTTAGAGAATGATATATAAGGTCATTGATTTTTTGTTGCTCATGATTCATCACCAGCACTATATACCAGTACTGCCACTTCTTGAGAGTCATTATTTGATCCTATGACTGACTGCTGAGAAATCTATGGTGTATATGTTCAGTGTATAGTTGCTCCTTCATATTAACTATTTTTATTCCTATGATCATTTTGTCTGCTGGAGCTCTTATTTATTTATTTATTTATTTATCTTTTCATCTTCATTGGTCCTGCTTATTAGAACAGTGTACGGAACATATGTATAAGGTTTTCACATCATTTTCAAGATTTGTTTCTGCTTGTTTTTTTAAGAAGAAACATTTATTTGTATCAGACCATTTTTTATTGTTATGCGCCCCTATACAAATTGTCTCTACTGATTAGATGGTGGTGGTATTCATGGATTAGTTAGTTTTGTTTTAATTGATTTAATTGGGGGTGTTTTTCTTTTTATTTTTAATTTTGTGTTTCCTTGCAGATTAGTGAGTGTTCTTGTTTTTCAGATGGAGTGATTATTATGGTTACAAAGAGCAGTATTTTGGCTTTCAAAAATTGGATCCCAATTTGTTAGATGTAACCCAATTAGTGAGTGTTCTTGCTGTTACAAATTGTCTCTACTGATAGATGGTAGTGGTGTTCATGGATTAGTTAGTTTTGTTTTAATTGATTTAATTGGGGGTGTTTTTCTTTTTATTTTTAATTTTGTGTTTCCTTGCAGATTAGTGAGTGTTCTTGTTTTTCAGATGGAGTGATTATTATGGTTAGAAAGAGCAGTATTTTGACTTTCAAAAATTGGATCCCAATTTGTTAGATGTAACCCAATTAGTGAGTGTTCTTGCTGTTATATTTTAGCTTCATCTCCAGGCTTTCAAAAATTGGATGCCAATTTGTTAGTTGTAACCCACTTTGATTATTTCGCCCTCTTTGTTCTTTATCTCACTGATCTCTATCATTTTCTCTCTAGTTTCTAAATACATAAAATGGTGTGCCATATACTAGTCTTGTATATAGATAATCCAGCAATAGAGAATCATTCATTAGTATTTAGGATATTTTGCTTTTCTTTTTTAAGGTTTTATGAATTGTGAGTGCTTTGTGACGAGGATAGTCTTATATGTGTGTGTGTGTGTGTGTGTGTTTTCGGAGTTAGAGAATGATATATAAGGTCATTGATTTTTTGTTGCTCATGATTCATCACCAGCACTATATACCAGTACTGCCACTTCTTGAGAGTCATTATTTGATCCTATGACTGACTGCTGAGAAATCTATGGTGTATATGTTCAGTGTATAGTTGCTCCTTCATATTAACTATTTTTATTCCTATGATCATTTTGTCTGCTGGAGCTCTTATTTATTTATTTATTTATTTATCTTTTCATCTTCATTGGTCCTGCTTATTAGAACAGTGTACGGAACATATGTATAAGGTTTTCACATCATTTTCAAGATTTGTTTCTGCTTGTTTTTTTAAGAAGAAACATTTATTTGTATCAGACCATTTTTTATTGTTATGCGCCCCTAGAATTGATTTTGAGACCATCTTGGACTGTTGCTGAGATTTTATTTAAGTAATTAGTACTTGCAATAATGCAGCTAGTTGAAAACAGCAACTACACCAGACTAAGTAAAAGACAAACCTATCTCTAAACCGGCCGAAGACAAAACCAGATGGGTAAAAAGGTATCCCATTGATTACATGAGTAAATGAACATATCTAGGTATTTTTTTACCACCTTCTGCTGATCCATACTTGTTTTGCTCAACAGAAACTAGTCGAAACGCGTTGCTCACCTTGCTACATTAACAACTTATTTACCCACTTGGAACGACATAATGAGCAAGGTAAGTTGGCCGAGATTGAGGCCATTGGATTTGATTTCCTGCGTCGGGTACCTCAATGGCATGTGAAGCAGAGTATCATGCTCCAACTAGCAAGGGCCTATGACGTGGAGACAAATATTCTCAGGGTCGACACCGGGGACATTCGCATTACTACAGAACTTATCGGCAATGTATTCGGCATACCTTCTCAAGGTAAGTGTAAATTATGTAAGATGTAAATATTTTGCTGTGTGGTAATGCTTATTCCGATGTTGACACGTACTGATAGTGGTAAACTGTTTTGTTTCGCGCAGGGGACCCAATTCCCGAACTGCAGAAAAAAAAATGAATCGCATTTGGCAATTAAGAGAGAATTTCAGAAGAAAACTACAACCCAACTGTGGGACTTTGTATTTGCATGTCCAATGGAGATCGAGCAACAGAGGATGACATTTAGAAGGTACTTTATCATGGTTGTTTTGAAGATGTTTCTGAACCCCACAAGCCAGCAGACTATTTCTCCGTGGCACCTCCCTCCAATATTGGATGTCTCGAACCCTAGAAGGTTTCATTGGCCGTATCACATATTAAAGAAGCTGCGAGATGCGATAAGAAAATTCCAAGACGAGAACCGGAAAACATGCGGGGGGTGCATGTTCGTGTTGCTGGTAATGGCAATAAATTACTTAAATTTAAAACCAATGTATGGCTATAGGTGTAATTCCTAAAATCTAACATATTTCTGTATAGGTTTTGTACTTTCACCAATTAAAGCATGGTCCGTTGCATGCATGTCGAGTACCCGAGCCTTGGATTGTGGAATGGATCACTAATGAACTTGATAAGAAGGCCGACCATGTTATCTCACAGGTTCAAACTCTAATAATATATTTTTCATAATCTAGTTGAACAAAAATGCAATTGGCGGTCCACGTTGATTTTTTTCATCTCTATATTGCCCAATGTTGAACACACAGGGCTGCATAGTCAACAATGCAAGGAACCAGAGAAAAAAGAAGAAACAGTCTTCGAGTGAAGCAGTTAACGAGAGAGGACGATGTAAAAGGACCCGCAAGGACACTGACCAATCACCGTCTACCCAAGGGAAGACTACACCTCATCCAAGCTACAATAAGGCAGAAAAGGTGATTTGCCTTCCTCATAATAGCTTGTGAGCTCATTAATTCATTCCTTACTTGTGTGGTATGATGGTTGATCCTTATCATAGAATTTGCGGTTACAAAATTCTAAAGTTACTTCCTTATGTGGCTGCATGGCTTGTTTTGATACATGGTGGTTATATATGAACATTTGGCAGAGCTGAATTCAATGCCCGTGAATGATATTTACATGTTCTTATGTTGAAAGCTTGTTTGAATACAGTTGCTGTGTCTTATTTTTAATAAGGGTTAACTTGAGTTGAGTTTGTTAATTAAATAGATGGATTTAGGATTATCAAATTAGGTTATAATCTGAACTGGAAAGATAATTTATGATTGCTTTATTTGGCTGGCTTCTTATGTACAAAACAGTTGCTTTACGGGGCTGCCTAGTTGGTTGATTGTAGTTGAGGATGTTCACTCGAGTAGGGTTTTGGATGTTCACTATAGTATGGCTTTAGATGGTTAATTTTGATGAACGATTATCTGTTTGTTCTGTTTCCTTAGTGCTTTAAAGTTCACATTAGTTTTTTCCATCTATTTGTTGTCCCATGTTGAACACACAGGGTTGCCTAGTAAACAATGCAATGAAAGAGAAAAAACATAAAAAACAGTCTTCGAGTAAAGCAGTTAACGAGAAAGCAGGGTGTAAGAGGCCTTTCAAGGATACTGACCAATCTCCGTCTATCCAAGGCAAGACTACATCTCAACCGAGCTATAAGGAAGGAGATAAGGTGATATGCTTTCTTTATGATAGCTCATGTTATAAATTGAATTGGATGTTCACTTCCTAATTTCTGATTTATTTTTGATAATATTTTCATGCATCCTTCTTAGTCTTTGGACATTCCTTCATTGGCTGGTGTGCAACATGCTGTGATGTGCATGTAGTTGTAAATTAGGATTACTTGCATTATTATCATGTTTGTTTATTTTTGCATTCAAATGACAATATCTATGATGAAGAGTTTCATTGTTTTTGATGCAAATGACGATATACATGAATTTACCCCACAGGAATCCAAGACAGGCACGAGAAGAAAGTTGCCTGTCTGCAAAAGCCGTTCTAGACGCGGTTCCAAAAAACAGTTGCAAGAGAAAATTTAGCAGGAAGCAATGCTGCACCATTGGTAGTCCCAGATTCTGATGATGATGACGACGTGCCGCTTGCTAGAAGGATATGGTTATTCCAACAGCAACCTCCGCCACATGATTTGAAACAAGCAGATCCCGTGTTCAAGGGCAATCATAATAGTCATCAAGAAGCAAACAGTGACCTAAAAAAAGGATCTCCACAAACACCGCCAGCAGCACTTGTACAGCTCAGTGACTATGATTTTGACCGGTTAGTGGTTTCTAGATTACCTTGCTGTATGCTTCTCTTCTTTATATTTCATACCCATGCCATGTGATTACCCGTCTAGCTAGGCATAAATTGTAATTTTAGCTAACTACATGTCGCATTTGTTTGTAGCAAGTTCGACATCTCGATCGTTCAGTGTCCTGAATTTGAGCAAGTACTCAATAGTGTTGAACAGGGGTGCGAACCCAATGCCATCATCATGCATCCCTGCAAACGGTCTTGCCAAACAAATCAAGCTACCATACACCGAGTCCAGGGAGACCGAGCTTTTCACTCGGTTTAACTCAGTTTGAAAAGACTCCAACCCCTTCCTCGTTACATTCAATTCATCCAACCCTGAAAAAAATAAAGTTGGGGGAGACTAAGGAGGAACAAATCAGAACATGGATAGTTAGCTCGTCCTTGGACAAAGATCAAGATTTAGCTAAGTATGAAGGGCGGGACTACATGGTATTACAAAGGAAGGACTTCTGGACCTTGAAACCCCGCAGTTAGGTCAACAGCTGTGTAAGTATATGAACTTAATAATGCATTTTTATTCACTATCTTTATATCGGGGTTTAGCTTTCACTAGTTAAATAAACTTGTGTAGGTAATTCAATGGATGTGCTACTCTTTAAACGACACCGACTCATCTAGATTCAAGCGAGATTTCTATTGCGTGTATCCAGGCATATTGGTAATTGCATTCTTCTCATTACAATTTGGAGAAGATTTTATCGGGATTCTTACTATGTTTGTGGGTTTGTAGGAATCCGTCACACGAAATGATAGCCTTGCTTCATTTATTGACGGTGTGAGACCAATTTATGATGGTCTTAGTCCAAGCTTTGGTGAGGATACTAGGTTCTTTGACAAGGCAGTAGCAGCAAAGAGAAACTGGGTGAGTTGCTATTTTGTTTTGAACTGTTTATATCCACCTTGAACCCGGTATTGGTTTATGCGGCTTGTTTATTAGTTTACCACGATTTTTTTCCAATCCCTAACCCGGGCTTCTGATTCAACTAATAATTACATGGTTAAATCTGGAACGGGGGGTCACTGTGGCCAATTTTTCTTATGGGTGTTTTTTTTCCATATTTTGGTATTGGGTTTTCCCATGTTATTATGTTGAATGACTTTAGCATACTATGCTGTTGGAATTAGGTTGTCATATAATTCGAGGATGTTTGGTTATTGAATGCTCGAGGGAGATCAATAAGTTTTTTGGGATTTTCTTTTTGTTTACTCACGAGACAAACTGAGTCATATGTACTGTTTGCTGCAGTGGTTATTTCCTTATTGTTGGAAGAGCCATTGGTGGGTATATGCATTTGAAGTGAATGCGAAGCGCATAGTTATACTCGACAGTTTGCATTCTGTACCAGAAGATGACAAACGAGATAAACTCGATGCATATGTGGTAAGATACTGTACTTCATTTATTCAATATACAGCTATGTTATTTAATTCAATAGGATGTTGTTCCACTATGTTCATTCTATGGTTTTCAGGGGAGACTGTGTGAGGATATGGCAAACATTGCTATTCCTGGATTCGTTCGGACTCCGTACGGTCTAGCTCGTTCCTACGCTAGGGTTCCAAAGCAACCGAACAAGTGAGATGAAAATATAACCCAAATTTGAGGCTTCTTTAGTTTTCTTTCAATAATTGGGCATAGCATGTTAAAAGTTGTTCTCATCCTAATTGCAAAAGTAATTTATTTTCCTGTAGCTTTGACTGTGGCATGTGCGTTATTAAATTCATTGAAATTTGGACAGAAGATCGTAAATTTTACGAATGGGATGAGGTTTGTTAAATAAACATTTTCACAATTCTCATTATTCATGCTGTAAAAATATCACTGTAACGATTCTTAACACTAGATCTCCTGATAAATCTACACATAGGATTCACTCAGTTCATACAGGATGGAGTTGATACTAGACATAATTTGTGGCCCACACAATGCATTGGTTCATCAGCTTGTTTCATTATTGAATGAAAGGGCTAAACCTGTTCGTCGCAATGCACCACGGAACAAGAAGAAGGACGTTAGTTCACCATACACTGCACCTAGCACACGGTCATTGATTGAACGTGTGGAGGGATTACCGAAGGGGGCAATGCGCAAAGGGAGGAAGAAGTTGCTTACTTAAGATTAGTTACAATGAATTGAACTACCAGATTCTACTGAGTTTACTTACTGATGACATGCTTAGGGATTTGTTTTTGTCACATTAGAAAGACTTGATTCCAGGACATATTTTGTTTTTCTACAGTACAATGATTAATCGGTTATGCTACTTAAAAATTATCTATGTTTTTTTATATGATAGAATCCTGGATTTATCAAAGTTGTTTGGTAAAGTTGCCATATTTGTGCACGCTAAAATAGGTGACCAGTAACCATCCACCAATATAGCTAAACTGAACATCCTATACTTTACTATAATGAACATCCAGTTTAACTAGGTCAAAATCAAAACATAACAACCAAGTGACACACGAATATCAAGGTTAAATTTCGGTGTCAAAATTAAAAATTTTCTATATCAAGGTTAAAATATTTTAATGCTATTTTTTTATTTTATATTTTTTCAGATAACAACTCTTCCTCCTCCTCTTCCTTTTTTTTGTGTTCATAGTTTTTCTTGTTTTACGCTCTCATAATTCATAGTTTTTCTTGTTTTACACTCTTATAATTCTTATAGTTTCACCCTCTAAAAAGAATTTTAAAAAAAAAGAAAAAATTGAAAGAATTATGCAATTTTTTGTTTATTTTTTGTTTATCCTTTTTGACAATAAACACAAAAATTTTTGGAAAAAAAAAGCACATAACTTTATAAAAAAAGATAGAAATTCTGCATGAAAAAAAAAGAAGAAAAAAAATGTAACATAAAGTTTAGAATTTTAAGAAATTTTGATGTCAAAATTAAAAAATTCTTGTGTCAAAATTAAGAATTTTTGTGTCACGATTAAAAAATTTTGGTGTTATTTTTTATAGGTATAAAAAGAAGTATGTAGTTTTACACGTATGTCTTTGAACAGATTTTGTTGGGTTTTAACTAATTTAATTAAAATTAATTGATAAATGTGTAATAAAATTCAATAATTATTTATGTCAAATTTAATTATCATAATAGCTATTTATTTTATAAAAAATATGAAAAACAATGTTTATAGAAATATTCTAACCCGATTAAATAATTTTAAAGAAAAGAAATGGATGATATAAAAAAAAATAATCGTTTTTAAATCAAATATACTAATCGATATTCTTATTTGATCGGAAATATTAGGGAAACTAATTTTTTTCGTATATAAAAAAAGAATTGGCTAATATTAATTCAAATAAAAAATGATAAGACCTAATATCTTTTTAAAATATATCAAAATTGTATTTCTTTTTATAAAAGATTTAAGTTTGAATTGAATGGTCTTAGTGCGTGATGAATGAGCTGATTCTGGATTAATGAATTCTCCAGCTCCAGTTACCACGTACAAACTATTTGTTAGAGTTGTCTAATTGACTTTAGTGATGTATAATCCAACTAATAGGTGACCAGTAATCATCCATCAATATAGTTAAACTGAACATCCTATACCTTACTATAATGAACATCTAATTTAATTAGGTCAAAATCAAAACATAACAACCAAGTGGCACACGAATACTAACGGCTAACCATCCATGATAAAAGTAAAAATGAACATCTGATCAACTATGGAAATGAACATCCACTTTAGTACATTAAAAATACGTGAAAACAATGTCTATAACGAACAGCTATGTACTGAAAAATTATACAGTAAAGTATGTAGAAATCAGGTACTTTATTAAATTATCTCGTAAATTACAGAATACCATCAAATATACTCTTTATGCATTAAGTCTACACGAAATAAAAATAGTAAAATGGTTTGTTCTAACAAATGAAAAAAGAGTTCTTGCAATTAATAACATGTGGACGTTTGCACAGCTGCCTTAGAACCTTGAAACAAACGTGAATCCATACAAACACAGAGATGAGAAAATATACATCATCACAATCTTGTCCAACTAATCCTACTTTTTGTTGAAGGAGCTTAACAAAGACATGAAACCACCGGTTTGGTCGGGAAAATTCAGGCCAGCAACAGCACCATGGTTTATACCTTGAAATGCGTGCGGACGAACCACCTACCAAAAAAAAAAGAATAAGTCCAACAGTTATGTTCTAGAATAGTACTATACCAAATAAACATACAAAGTTGAGATTAAGCCAAACATCTAACGGGGATGAATTCTTTTGTTTTCTCCGTCTTGAATTCTTGAAGGACTTCTCAAGGGCATAGCCGAGCCTCTTACTCTTTGGCCTGCCTTTTGTAGTGACCTTCGATGGGTCTTGGATGTCATCAACACCAACATCATTCGAACTCTGTGAGCCAATGTTGGTCTGGGTATCTGACACGCTCTCGGACCTCTTTTTGGCACGGTGCGCAGCCAACTTGGCCCTTGTTTCTTCCAAAGCAACATGCAGCAATGCTGTTTCGTTATCATTACCGACGAACTCTTAAGCAACATTATAGAAGTGTGCACATAGTCCCCTGAATGCAACATGACTCTCATCCGACCGACTGACATCATGGCTACTTTTGACATACGTATGCTTGCGCTTTATCTTCTTGCTCCATCGAGGGAGAACATAACAGAAAGGTACTTTGTACACTTTATACGAATGGAAAACTTCAAGGCAGTGACAGCACAACACACCTGAACTCTCAAAAAGATTGCACTAACAACGAAGTTCCTGTGTGGAACGGTCAAAGTGAACATCGTACGAAACGCATAGAATAGTATCGTTGACTAGTTTCTCCTCTTCCACCTTCACGCATACCAATGGACCATGTTCATCAACTGCAGAAACTCTGCAGTTAGCTTTCTTTACAAACTCAATTTGAACATCCCTAAAAATGTTCGTGGTATACTCTTGTTGAAACTGTTTCTCCATAGGCGAGGTCGTTGCACAAGGAATTACCCCCCTCGAGTCTGCAGCATCATCCTCCAGTTCCCTCTGCTCCTTGACTCCAAGCACATTGTCATATTCGTGAACAAATTGAACTAAGCTAGTTTTACTATGTAAGTATCCACCGTAGAATGCATGCATGCTCTCACTCCTTTGCGTACTCCGCATTGCTGCCCAAAATTCACCCTTGAAGTATATTGGGACTCACATGCGTCGGTCATCATATAGATCTACAAGAAATAAATAATCCCAAATTAAGCATAGAAAGCTAACACCAAACATATTACTACACGTGAGAAATGACCATCCACAATCACTGATATATTAAACATCCAAATGTATACTATAATGAACATCCATATAATTGTCATCCAAAATTACTGATAACACTAAACATTCAAATGCCAACTAATTGCAATTAAAGTGTGTGAAGTAATCGTACAGTAACAAACCTGACAGCCATGTGTTGTCATGTAAGTTGTACTCATCTATAAAATCAGCCCACTTTTCTTCAAATGACTCCTCGGTCCGAGAGTTCCACACAATGTCGTTTAGGTCACCATACAAAGTTCCGTACCGGCGGTAACCCCAAGCTTGGAAGGTAACTTATTCATAATATGCCAAATGCACCACCGGTGGCGTGTGTTGGGTAAAGTATTTTTGATCGCACGGTAAATGGATTGACATTGATCGGTTATGATACATTGTGGAGCAGTTCCCATGCACTTCACCCATTAGCTAAAAATCCACTCATAACTTAAGATTTCTTTATTACCCAACAAAATACAAACGGTAATCCATGCTTACCAGAAAAACCAACCAGAAGTAAGAAATGCCAATCACGATCGAATAGCGTTTTATCAAGAAAAGGAAAAAACACCAACTTAACTACTATGTACCTATTTGTACTGTACGTGCTATCAACTGACACGACGTCTCCATAGTATTCATACGACGCCCTACACCTTGCATCAACCCATACTACGCTCTTAAATTTACACTCCTCGTCCAACTTCACCTCATAAAAGAAGTTCGGATTGATGTCCTTCATTCTCATGAAGTAGCTCATCATCTCCCTGATATCCGCATTCACGTTGCTAGTTCGGAGCCTTGCTGTTATATAGTTTCTTAAATCCTTCTCTGAGAATCCCAAGTTAGAGGGGCCACCAGCCTCATTTGACAAAGCAAGGAATGTCTTATTTGGTCGAATCCCAGCCTCATCATTATCCTCGATCACGCACTTCGCATGCATGGTCAGCTTCCTATACTCATGGTAGTGTACTGCCTTTCTCGGTGAACAGGGGTGTGAGTGCGTCAAGTCAACCTTGAACAAAACTCAGTCTTGCACGTCTTTATCAAACTTTACATATATCCTTGCCTTGCACCCAGCAGCTGAAATTGTATTCTTCTGCATTGGTGCTTTAACATGAGACTCGCGGATCCCGTCGCAATTACAATGTATAGCTTGGTTAACGGGAGCCTTTGTGATCTTGTCAAATGTTGTTGTCCTTATCTTAGTTGCAAATCCAGCTTTCTTTGCATAGGTAACATAAAATTCATCATGAGCCATCTGTAACTGAGCAAACCGCATTCCAACTCTTGGTATCTCGTCTTCTTATAGGCAACCATGATCTGGTAACTGTATTTTATATTAATCCGAGAGAAAAATTAATTACCATTAGTTATCAAATCAAACATGAACATTATGACTACACAAAAGTAAGATAGACTCCAATATCTCATCACCAAGCTCCATATCTTCACTTCCAACATCCGTAACATCTGACAACTGCGTGACTTATAGCTCCAAAACAAACAGAGTACCAAAAGGAGGAAGATCCTTATCAAAACTCATTTAAATAAAATCTCTAAAACAATCACCGAAAACACATCAACAGCTACAAATCAAGCCAAGAGAATTATTTTTACGTAATTGGTTAATCTATGCAAATGTAGGATACACATAACCATATAATCTCATAAGCATAAAAAATATTAAAATAATATGCAGGAAGCATATGAGCATATAACTAAAAAATATGCAGTGAGCATATAAGCATAAAATTACATCATTAAAACACTCATATAAGCATTCCATGGTTAGCATGTTGCAAATACAAGTAGGATTCACTTCAATTCAGTAAACAAATTCAGCCACTACATCACCCTATGGTTATCTATTTTACATACTTGCATGATCATCATGTACGGATAATATATGCACACCATAGATAAAAATGCATTCAGATTAGCATACCAAAAAATTAAATTATGCTATCCCATCATCCATATAAGCACATGTAGGATAGACATAACCATATAATCCCATAAGCATGAAAAATATTAAACTAATATGCAGGAAGCATATGAGCATATAACTAAAAAATATGCAGTGAGCATATAAGCATACCATTATATCATTAAAACATTCATATAAGCATTCCATGGTTAGCATATTGCAAATACAAGTAGCATTCATTTCAATTCAGTAAACAAATTCAGCCACTGCATCACCCTATGGTTATCTATTTTACATACTTACATGATCATCATGTACGAATAATATACGCACACCATAGATAAAAATGCATTCATATTAGCAAACTAAAAAATTAAATTATGCTATCCCATCATCCATATAAGCACATAAGTCCATAATAGGATGATTAGCAAATAAAGATGCCATTTAACATGAAGACAACATACATTCATATACAAAAACACGTACGAAAATATGCTTCCTGGATATAATCATATAAGCATGAAATGATTAATTAATTTCACCTAATCCTCAATGTATATAATCATACCATTAAATATAAAACAAACATAAATTTAGTTGCATCTCAACTGATCGATTACAATTGCATGTTTCAATAAACATACAATTAAAGAACTCATTTACATTGTGACTAAACATAAAAATTAAGCGCAAAATAAACATCCATGGAAGAATTTGATGATCCTAATTGCTCACCTTGTTCGACTTGTGACCATGGCCTACGACATCGCCGGCTAAGTTTTTTTGTCCGTATGATAAATTTTCTAAAACGTCAGAGGCTACACAAACTAACAGTTCAACTATATCTACCTCCATTAATGAATTTCGGGTAGGTAATGTGCATAAAGGAGGACCCTCGCTTGAAACACGCTCTTCTTGCGATTCTGCCATTCTGAAGGAGTCAAAACCGGCTGCGTTCTGTGCGAATGAGAGGGCGGCACTGGTTGGTTAATTGTTATTGGCGGTGGACTATTCGATCGTAGATGAAGGAGGAAACCGATCAACAGGAGGCAATGCTGGGCAGTAGACTGCTCTGGGAGGTGGAAATGGTTTTAAATTTCAAATTAAAAATAATACAAAATTAATTAATAACCCATAATTTATTTTAAATTTTAATTAAACCCCATTATATGCATTGTACAATATGCCTATTGTTTTCTCATACTTTCCCTTTAGGATAATAATAGAGGCTCACAACAACATAATTTAACCCAAAATTTAATACTTTTTGGGAAAAAAAAGCTTTCAACGGTTAGAAAGACGATATATTTGTGATACTATACATAAACTAATTAACTATGATTAACTAAGTGACAATAACTAGTAGTAAGGCTGCGTTTGTTTACAGAGACATGACACTGAGACAGGAACACAGAGACACAAAATCGTATTTAGCAGAGGAGATATGGACAGAGACAATGTGTCCAGAGACACTGAATTAGTGTATTTTGTGTCCATCCTGACAGGAAGGACACAGAGACACTAACAAAGGACACAACTTATTTTTTATTTTTTCTTTCATTATTTTTGTTAATTTTTCATAATTATATTTTTTATTATTATATTTTTCATCTCAAATTTTTTGAATGGAAAAAAATAAGAATAAATTAGATTTTCATAATTTGTTCTAGTTTATTGTCAAACAGAATATAAAAACACAAAATTTTGTGTCTCTGTTCATCAATGTCTTGTCCTGTCCTATTTTCAGTCTCTTGTCCTATTCTGTTCTTGAAAACAAACGCAGCCTAAGTGAATATGATGCATTTTTCAATCGATTATTGTTTGTTAATTATAAGAACGTTGATAAATTTATTCTCTTTTTTTTTTATTAATTAGCACAGGGGTTTAAAGCTCGTTGATAAATTTATTCTCTTTTTTTTTTTATTAATTAGCACAGGGGTTTAAAGCTCGTTGATAAATTTATCTTGATATTAATAAGCTCTTTAATTTGATTACTTTAATTAAGTTAATTTTATTTGTGATCCGTGAAGAAATTACGTTTCAAAAACAATTGGAAGGCAGTTAGAGGTCCTGAAGTGACCACGAGGGGTACAGTAGAAAATCAAAGTACGTGGTTGAAAATGAATAGACACAAAACCGGGGCAGTTTCCTCCTCCCAACCCGACATAAACATACATTAGTGGTATTCTCAAACAAATAAACAGATAAATTATTCATTTATCTTTCAAATTTTCAAACAATTTAATCTTTTAGCTATATTATTTTTTAAAAAATAAGGAATACTTTATTTTTTTTCATAATTTAGTATTCAATTCATAATTTTTATTCAGTTAGGAGTTAATTTATTTCATAATCTTAAAATATCAAAAATCGATTTATGGAAATAAAAATTAAATTTATTAATTTCCAAGCACATACATCAACCAGCTTTCACAGCCCACAATATCATATTTGTAATTCTAGTCTTCATGTGCAACTAACCAAAACCAGTTATGTTACATCACGATCTCCCACCTTTTGCTCCGTTTTCATTTCGGGTTTTGATCTCCCGCTCTTGTCTCATTGCACTTTATTTGTTAGTTTGGGGTCCCATGCCTAAAGGGCCAACCCTAACCCTAATATAAGTAGTAATTAATTAATGCATGCAACTTCGGATTTTTTTAAACAAAATTACACTTTTACCCACAATTACTTATTTCGTTGGCCGGAAATGTTTATTTTGTTATTATTGCCAATGAGATGAATAAAAATATTTTATACACAAATTTAATTTGCAAATTAGATACATTCAAAAAAATAAACGATTGTTTAATATCATCTCGTTGGCACAGCCCACAAACCTGAGGTCTATTAAGTGATTCTATGTAGTATGTATTGTGGTTGCATACTATCCTTTAAACATTTTTTTTTTCTTCTTATGGCTAATAGCCCGTTGAGAGCGTTAACCAAATGCCAACTTGATTGAGTGTGTTTGTCCGACACTAATATGTCCTTGTCGAGTTAAAGCTAAGAAACTCATCTTGACTATTATGGGGGCAGTTGATGTGAAAGTGATTGGCAACATCTGAGTATCAGTTTCTAACGCTCTTTGACAGATAACGATTTTGATATCGCGTTTTATGACTTGTTCGAATGCCATGCAACAAGTGATAGAGCTCTATGCTGAAGTTGAGTACATTAATGTGGGTGTTGGTCCTTCCAGATCTGGCAGGCATGACCAAGATGAATATGATTATTCTACGCTACTAACAGCACAACTAGTCCAATTAAATCAATGCCATGGAGGAAAATTTAGAGTTAGACAAGGAGTATGTAATTGAATCCTAGGCACTCAATGAGAGTGATGACTCGGAAGAATTTGTGCGGAGACCTCCTCTAGCATAAACGCCTCTGGATCAACCAATAATTCGTTCTAACGGCGCCACTTCCTAGCTATTCCAAACTTATTAGTGCTTCTAAGTCATTATGCATGCCTTCCTAGAACTTGATGCAATCAAAGAGAATAAAATAAATCGTTCGGGCGCCAATTTTAATCATACATATTTAAAGATAAATATATGTCACAATTCCTAACAATAATTCTATACTAAACAACTTTGATAATATATATTAAAAAAATAATACTAATCTCGGAGTCAAGTACTCTCCCGCAATATGCATCGATCTCAGAGTCTGTAAATAATAATTTATTTTAAAAAAATCCGTGCAATTTTTTATAAAGAGTAATTACACTAAAGTTCTTTTAGAATAAATTCGTACTAAATAATTATCCCTACAGAATAGGTAAAGGATGCACTCTCAAAATAGAGGTGAAAATTCAGGTGCAGTTAAATCAACTTCACGTAAATTTGATAGTTAAGAGCCGTTAAATGATTTGATTAAATTTGCATCTAACAACTTTTAGATATTAACTTCACGTAAAGTTAACTTAACTCTACATGAGTTTTCACGAATAATAAACAAAAAATTTTACCACGGATATGCTATTGAATTCTAATCCTAATACCTTTTGAACACTTATGGACTTGATCGTAGAAGTCCCTTGTAGCTAGGTACTATATACTCCCAATTGGCCGAAGGATCAAGGCTGACTGAAACTCTCCTATCTCATCTACCAAACATTCCCGAGGTAACTTCAGTTGGATATATATTATAAACATCTTGTAAAAGGAAAACTTAAATAAATAAAATTCAGCATAATATTTAAAAATACATTATTTTTTCTTTTTTCCCCTCTTAAAAGTAGACAGTTTTATCTTGAGC
>NC_029791.2:33836124-33838367 GCF_000816755.2 Arachis ipaensis
TTTTACTTTTACCTCATTAAATAAAAAAATTAGAAGAAGAGCGTGTCCAAAAAAAAAAGAAAAAGAAGAATGTCAAAAACAATACTAAAGTCTAAAACGTTATTCATGCATTAAATAATTCAAATTGCTGCCGAAGTTTTGGTTGAGTGGTAAAATATAATTTTTTAAAGAGAAATTATCCACACGTACAAGGGTTTTCATACAAGTCATACAAGTCATTTATTTTTTCTTTTTCTTTCTCCATGCCTCTTTTCTTCTTCTTCTTCTCCTTCTCCTTCTCTTTCTCCTTCTCGTTCTCCTTCTCCTTCTTCTTCTCCTTCTTCTTCTTCTTCTTCTCATTCTCCTTCTCCTTCTCCTTCTCCTTCTTCTTCTTCGTTTTTTAAGTGTTTCATCTTCATCGTCGTGTTTCTCCTCGTTCTTCTTTTGATTTTGCAACATTATATATTTTTTTCTTCTTTGTTTTATTTTTTCCTCCCAAAAAGAATTATGAGTATATGAAATAAGAAAATGAAGAAGAAGAAGCAGCAGAAGATGAGGAGGAGAAAGAGAAAGAGTTCTGAATTATGCATAAGGTGTACTTCAACGAATTTTGGGTGTATTTTTTAAATCCTTTGGGTGTATTTTTGTAATCCTTTGGGTGTATTTCTGTAATTCTTTGGGTGTATTTCTATAATCGTTTGGATGAATTCCTATAACCGTTTGGGTGTATTTCTGTAACTGTTTGGATGTATTTCTGTAATCAGTTGGGTGTATTTCTGTAATCGTTTGGGTGTATTTCTGAAGTTCCATTATCTTCAAAATGATTTCAAAGCTTGATTTCAGAAACCATGAAAATCGAAAAAAAATGAAGCAAGAATACCAGTGATAAACGCAAATAAAACAACGAATGAAAAGGTAAAGAGAGAACGCACGAAGGAGATCAAATTTGGCAAGAAACTCGTTTTTATGGAGGAAGAAGAAGAAGAGTAAGAGAAGAAGAAGGAGAAGAAGAAGGAAGAGGAGGAGGAGAAGGAGGAACGCGAAGCACGCCATAGAAAAGAAACTCATTTTCATGGAGGAAGAAGAAGAAGAGTAGGAGAAGAAGAAAGAGAAGAAGAAGGAAGAGGAAGAGGAAGAGGAGTAGGAGAAACGCGAAACACGCCATGAAAATCGTATATGGGTCAGCGTATTTTTTGTTAAGTTTCTCCCAACTTGTATGACTTGTAAACCAAATGACTTGTATGTGTAGCACTCCTCTTTTTTAAATATACTGTATTTAGATTCAAATATTAGCAATAGCCAAGTTTTATAATTTTTTATATAAATAAATATTTATAATTTATTATTTTTCTAAATACACATGAAAAAAAATAAATACCATAATGCGCAGAGCCATTTTATACAAAATGAAAATGCACACGGTCTCACACCACTTTTTTAATTTTAATATGAGGCTAACGTTGGTGTATTCCATGGTTATTGGGGTGTGGCGTGCATTACAGGGGTGTGGGGGCTGCGTAGGTGAAATCGGACGGTCCGATTTAGGGTGCATGTAATCGGACAGTCCGATTACTAGCGTGGATGGTGAACAAATCGGACCGTCCGATTTGCGTACCATTGCCACGCGTCGCGCATGCACCAACCCAGCCAGTGGACCCCTTCTCACATTGGAGTAAAACCCCAGCCTTCCATTCAGTGCCCCACTTCGTTCCTCTCTCACTCTCAGACCCTTCTATCTCTTTCAAAACCCATTTTTCTTCTTCCATTGAAGCTGCACCAGTAGCAAAAAAATTCAAGGAGGGGGACCAAGTTAAATAATGCCAAGGAGACGAAGAACAAAAGATGTTAATCGTCTAGAGTTACACATTGTTAATTATCTTGATCATCCTAGTTATGTAAGTTTATTTTACTAAAGTAATTTTTTTTAATTTAAATAATAATAATTAGGTTACATGTTATTTGAATAATTAGTGAATGTATGATGTTAATTAGTTCAAGTGTTAGAGACTTAGAGTTGTGTAAGTATAATTAGTGAACTAAGTAACATAAATTTATTTTTTCTGAAGGAGGTATTATTATTATTATTATTTTTTTTTCTAGTGACCGTTAGTTTAGGTTTAGTTTAGTAATTTAAACTAGTTTAGATAGTTAATTACTTTAGGAATAATGTGGTTAGTTAGTAGAATAGATTATGTATGGTTGTTAGTTTAATTTCTATATGTGCCCGTACAGTGATAATAATAATAATAATAATCATAATAATA
>NC_029791.2:33838775-33845615 GCF_000816755.2 Arachis ipaensis
ATATTCTATTTACATTAAACGAATGAAAATCGTTATTAAGAAATAAATAGGATCTAGATATTAGAAAATATAGTTTTCATGGAAATAATAGTAATAAATAGATTTGTATTTTAGTTTCATTTAAGGTTTATTAATTATGTTATGTTGCTTATGTGATAATGAGAATGCTAGAATGTTAAATATGATATGTTAATTAAGTATGGTTATATTTGATTAATGTGATACATGGCTATGTTTTGTAGGGTTCACGAATGTTAATATGTGATCATTATATACCACCGGATCCATATAATCCAATTGTGGAGGGGCATTTGCGGGAGACTGGATTTTATCACGTATCGCAGATTGGAGTTGTCCAATGTCAATCGGCGTTGATTAATGCTCTGATCGAGAGATGGTGGCCCGAGACTCATACTTTCCATTTTCCAATTGGCGAGTATTCCGTGACGTTGGAGGATGTGGCGGTAATTTTTGGCCTTTCGACAAATGGTATTCCAGTTACAGGACCGACTCTGAGTAGTTATGAGGCATTAGAGGTCGAATGCCTCCATCATTTTGGTGTTGCACCCAGGAAGACAGAATGTAGAGGAAGTTTTGTAAAGTTGACTTGGTTTCGGAGACTAAAAGATCATATTGTCTTAGATAATGATATTCAGATTCAGAGGTATGTAAAGTGCCACATAATGTTATTATTTGGGACGATTATCTTTGGGGACAAGTCTGGGGCAGGAGTGCACTGGAAATTTCTGCCGTTGCTCTGTAACTTCGGCAGGATCAGAGAATTTAGTTGGGGTTTGGCATGTTTGGCGCACTTGTATAGAGCATTGTGTAGGGCTACTCGTGTCGACTGCAAGGAGATTGATGGACCCCTGACCCTTCTGCTTACCTGGGCTTGGATTCGTTTACCATTTTTCTCGCCTATACCATCATCTGCTTTGAATAAGTGCATCACTTTTTAATTAAGAGTTTTATCATAAGTTTTTTATAACAGGCTGTTTGATGTCAGATGGCGTAATTGGGACCGTGATGAACGGCCCTACAGATATCATACTCTGGCTCACTATAGGAGGGTATTGGACGATCTGCAGGAAGGACAAGTATGTGATATTCAGTTGTTTTTATATTTTTGATTAGAAGTATTATTATCTGGTGTGTAATACTCTGTTATCTTCAATGTGTTCAGTTTGTTTGGGAGGCTTATGCAGCTGATCGCATTGAGGCGGGTGTGATTCCGGCTGACATCCGCCACCACTTGGTTATTTGGAGTGCAATCGTGCCGCTGATCTCTTTTGAATGCATTGAGTGGCATGCGTTTGATAGGTTGAGGAGACAGTTTGGTTTGAGTCAGGGTGTGCCTCATCAAGAGCGGGACCTAGGTCATGCACATGGCGAGGTCTTGACTGGACCTAAGAATGAAGATTGGTCCGATGTGCATTCATTCTGGATCATGAAATAGACGAATCGGTATAGTCACATTCTTTCTGATCCACTGGTTCCATTACATAATCCCTTGGATATTTACATGCAATGGTATCAGGGGGCATATGGTGCCCACTTGCAACTGACCGATCTCGCAATTCAAGAGAATCAAGAGGGTCACCCAGCGGATCATCAGGAGAACCAACAGCAGCAAACAGAACCGCCGCCTCCACCACCACCACCAGTTTCTCAGCCAGAAACACAAGAGGCACCTCAGTCATATATTCCTCAGACTCAGCCCGTGGATTACTTTACTCCATCAGTTCCATTACATCAACAGTATTGGGGTGTTCCACATTTTAACTCAGGAGAACAAGCCTCATTTAGCCAGTTACTTGGATTCATGGCTCCGTAGCATCCAAGTGGTATTGCTTCAGGTAGGATGTCATTAGACTCGAGAGCTCGACACCACACATCCTCATCACATTCTGGCGGTCGACATTCTATTGATTCGAGTAGGAGTGATGCTGCCATCGGAGGTATCATACAGAGCGGGAACCCACGACGTATTCCGATGAGTCTAATTCAGGAGAGTAATAAGGCAGCTGCTGATGAGGCTGATGACTACCTAGTAGATCGTGTAGATGAGGATGAGGATGATGACGATGATGAGGATGAAGATGAGGATGAGGATGAGGAAGATAATGTGGATGATACAAATGATGATGATGACTCCCACGGCGACGATCCAGCGCCTAGTGCAGGTATATTTATTTGAGAAATACACTTTATTAGAGCTATATTTATTTCAAAAATACATTTTATTAGAGCTTGTTCTATTTCAATAGGTACGGCCACAAGTGAAAAGGGAAAAGGCTATGACCTTATGACTGATCCTCCACGCCGAAGCGCTAATAGATATACTCCATCTGCTTTTAAAAGGGTTGCAAAGAAGTGCAAAAAGTTCTGTAATAAAATGAAGTGGGGAAGGAGAAAGTAATGGTTTATTCGCATTGACTATGAATAATTGGAGTAAATGTGATGTATTATTTCATTTCATGTCGTTATTTTAGGTCAGGTATCATGTGATGTACTATGTTCATTGGAGTTTATGTGATGTACTATTTTATTTGCGTCTCGTTCTTTTAGGTCATGTATTATTTTAATTCGCACGTACTATGTTCGTTGGAGTTTATGTGATGTACTACTGTATTTGACATGTACTATGTTAAGCAGAGTTTATGTAACTAAATATCTTTGAGTTCGTATAACATATTCATATAATGGGTTCAGATAGTCATGTAACAATATCATAAATTCATATAACAAGTTCATGAGATAGGTTCAAATAACACAAGGTCATATAATAGGTTCAAATAGTCATGCAACAAGATCATACATACATCCACAAGGTCATATAATAGGTTCAAACAGTCATGCAACAAGATCATAAATTAATATAACAAGGTCATGTGGCTGGATCTGCACTTGCACCACCACGTTGACGACATCTGCTACGGCTGTGGCCCTCGGCCCCACATTGCTTACAGCGCCTCGGCGCACGCAGCATCCGAGTGTCCATCTCGTTCAAAAAGCGGGTCATCTTTGGCCGACCTTTGGCAACACGTCTAAGAAACGGATTGCCTACAAAACGAGGTCCAGTATAAACGGGCCACGTTGTCGGATTTCCTAGTGGCCTAAACCTAGCTCTGTATACTCTTTGAATTTGGTCCATCTTGTATACTTCATGAACGTACATCTGCCAATCAAGTCGCTGATTTGCACAACAAGCAAATACATGTCGACACGAAATGCGATCCACTTGGAATTCGCCACAGTCACATACTCTTCGACGTAGGTTGACTGCGTACTCCACTCCACTAGGCATCTCACGTACCTCAAATACCTCATTCTGTCTATCAAAGCAACTAACCTGAATGTTTCCCGATGTCCGCTGATTTGCATGCAATTTAGTAGTCACAATCTCAGAGAACACATGTCCAGCATTAATACGAGCCTCAGCCTCGGCCCTTTTTCGTGTGAACAACTCATTAAGCCTGTAAAACGTTGCCTTAACAAGTGCAGTGACCGGTAGATTGCGCGCTCCTTTCAAAACCGAGTTGATGCACTCCACCAGATTGGTTGTCATATGACCCCATCAGTATCCACCATCAAATGCCAAGGCATACTGCTCGCGCGGTATCCTATCTAGCCAATTACTGTAGGCCTCACCGCGTTCGCACAATCGCTGATAACGTATCTCGTACTCGCAAACCGTCCTCGAATATCCTATGTTACACAAAAGGCATCATCATAAACTCATGGATTATAACATAATATTAGACAACAACAAATTTGTTTTATTCATATTTACCTATGTTGACGATAAGCTTCTGCAGGTATGGAGCCTTGAACTTTCTTAGGAAGTTCAACTCTATATGCCTGATACAAAACATGTGGAAAGCCCTAGGAGGAGACCAGGCTCCGTTACTCCGAGCAATAGCTGAGTTGATGGATTCATGTCTGTCGGATATAAGGCCCTCACCGTCACGCGTCACCACATGCTGTCGCAAGTTACTGAGAAAAAAGTGCCACGCGTCAGAAGTCTCTCCCTCCACTATCGCAAATGCAATAGGCACAATATTGTTGTTGCCGTCCTGAGAAACTGCCACCAACAGACAACCTTTATATTTTCCATACAAATGTGTTCTGTCTACCTGCACTATTGGCTTGCAATGTCGGAATGCCCTGATATAAGGGCAATAACTCCGGAAGACTAGATGTAAGACACGGATGTCAGGAACCAAGTCATCACCTTGGTACGCAGGCATTGTTTCAAAGTAAACTACCGCTGATGGCTCTTTGTGACACATGGCCTCAAATCATATGGGCAAAGCTTTATACGAAGCTTCCCACCCGCCGAAAATTGACTCCATTGCCTTCTGCTTTGCTAACCAGGCTTTGCGATAACTTACAATGTAATTAAACTTCGACTGTACCTCTGCAATGACTGATTTTACCTTTATAGATGGGTCAACTTCTACCAACGGCTTAATTGCTTCTGCAATTATGTCGGAACCCAATTTGGAATGATCTTGAGAAATGGTTGCTCGAGTACACGTGTGACTACCATTGTACCTCCTTATCTCCCAGCAGTACTTTTTGGACATTTTACTCACCCTGATCAGCCAGTCACAACCAGCACCGTACTGTGTACATTAAGCATAGAATGTTGTTGGCTCCGACTCGTACACCCGATAATCCATGCCTCGACGGATTGTATAATCTTTCATCACCTTAATCACTGCCTCCCTGGAACTGAATTCCATCCCCACAATAAATTCACCATCCGCTACGACAGGAAGCTCTGCTACATTCACACCAGAAATTATGTACTCTAATTAATAATTATAAATTGGTCATATAAATATAAATAAGTAATTAAATACATAAGAAATAAAAAATCAACCAAAAAACTAAAATCAAATTATTAAATTATAAGAATAAAATTAAGTTGAACAAGAAAAATAAATAATAACACAATCAATATCAATATTCCAATATACCAATGTCCGCTTCGGTTTGGTTCGAATCGGTCTGGTTTGGTTTGAACCGATCCTGCTTGGTTCGATTCGGTCCGGTCAAACCGGTCCAGTCTGGTCGCTCTGGTCCGTTCCGGTCGCACCTACCGATCCGGCCCGATTTTGACAACTACGCTGGTTACCAGATAAAAAAGGTCGCACAATCAACTACCATTTCTACTGATCACATGTTCGTCATGCTAACTAATCAATCTGTCATATTAATCTATCATATATTGTATCAAAACTACATACCTGCATTCATATACTCAGGAAATTCTAGTGTATGCACGGCCTCCAAATCCAGCGAGCGCATGAAAGTAGGCTCCACAAACGGATGCTGGTTTACTAGTGCATTTGCCACATCCGCCACATCTGCCTGCATAGTGTCGTCGGCCTGATCTCCATCTCCACCCGGATCAAGGCATTCATAATTACTTTCGAACTCCTCCTCACTATCACTATTATAATTTTCCATCTCAATATTCCGGTCTGCTTCCGACTGCTCAAACTCAATATACAGCTCGATGAATGATATCCGTGAGCGAGTTTCCATGTACACTGAAAACATATCTTGCATGCTCGCTTCATCGGTTACATATTTGGTTTGAAACTGAACGAACCCACCAAATACAGATATTGGGTTCCTGTACAAAATGCACGATATTCTCCTACATATTTGAGAATCCATCTTCTCACAAATTATACCTTTTAATTCTTCAAACGACAACGTAAATGGAATAACAATATCCAATGGATTTTCACACACAAATTTTACACCTTCAGCTGTTTGTAATAAAATATGCCCATGATAATAAATCTTCAATAATACTCTATCATCCATTATGATACAAGAAACACTCTCAAACTTGTTGCAAATAGGATCTTCAAACAATAAACATGAAAGCTGGTGCCGAAACAATGAAGAAGAAGAAGAAAGAACTAAATGGGTTTCAGAAGAGAGATTTCAAAGAGTAACAAAAAATGGAGACTTCGGGTAATGTTGAGGTATATATAAAACCATAAATCGGACGGTCCGACCACATGTCAACAGTTAACTTTTATTATGCTCTGAAATCGGACCGTCCGATTTTGATCACTTTCAAATTCAAAATTTTTAGCATGCAGCAAATCAGACCATCCGATTTAAGTGAACTAAACCAAAAATATCTCAGCCTCATGTAATCGGACGGTCCGATTACTATGCTTGAATTTTTCCCTCACCCACAATTCGGACCATCCGATTTGTGCACCCCATTCTCCAACAAAGAAATCGGACGGTCCGATTTCTAGCCCTACTCATCTAACTAACGCCGTCACATTACTGTATTATCTCCTCAAACCATCATAACGTTGAGTTACACACGTTACTTTGTCATATGAAAATTAATGAGCCGTCTCAAGCATGGTGCCCGCAAAATAGAATCGGAAAAAAAAATTTACGCAGCTATCAAGTGACACACGCATACGAAATGGAATCGCCATCAAATTCTTTCCTGATGCGTGCGAAATGGGCATCTCTCTGGTGGCGCCTGCGAATGGGGCCAATCCAGTGACAGCGCTTGCAAAATGGTAATTTGCTATCGAGACACATTTTGTCAATCCCTGTACGAGCATGCATCGACTGTAGTGAATGACGATGCAAGCTGAAAGGACCAACATTGTATTGGGGTACTTCTTTCTTCAAAAAGCTTTCTTTAATTTTATAAGAGTGTAGGGGATATTTGAAAATAAGTGGAATTAATATTGAAAAAAAATCTTAATCGATTAGATGAATATTATATTCCTACACATTTAATAATAGAAAATATTATTTTATATCAATATTTAATATGACTGG
>NC_029791.2:33846935-33871068 GCF_000816755.2 Arachis ipaensis
TATTATTATTATTATTATTATTATTATTATTCACCAATGTTATTATTATTTATTGTTAGTATTATTATAATTATTATTTGCTATTGATCCGTTACCCAAACCTTGGCCCACAACAACAATCTCGGAACCTAGTATAGCTGGCAGAGATAATTTCTCTAGGATAACCACCCCACTCAGGTTATCACTATCCCGATAAACCCGGACAACGGCCAGCATAAACCCCGTCAAACCTGCAGCAAAGATACGGATAACAAATCTGATCCAGGTAACAAACCACTCAAACAACTCACTATAAGTGCTAAGAGTCACTAAAGGTACGCAATTCATTCTGATATACATACTGAACCTTCTCTCACTCGTACTTACTTGAGCGTTGGAGTCCCTTTGCAGGTATCCAATGTCGCCTCCCCACAAGAAGACGACGTTCCACACTCTCCACTCCAAGGAAAGCTAGTTCAAGTGCCAACCGAACGAGCTATACCTCGGAGTTCATTTTCACACAGGAACATTTGGCGCCTACCGTGGGCCCCGATTTTAATCTAACCCCACCTTTTCTGTATTTCGTATATCTCTTCATTTTCTTTTGCAGGATACACCAGATGGCGGACGAGCACAGTCATGCTCCCTCCATCAATCAGGCGGAAATTTTGGCAATTAATGAGGCCCTCAGGGCCGAGAATCAAAAAATGGCCGAGCTCCTATGACAGATGGGGCATGATCGAAGCAAGGGAGAACACAAGAGTACCGAAAACAGGGACAACGATGACGAGCACACCTCGAAAACCAAACATGCCATTCCCAAAACCACCAAAGCGACTACCAAAAAGAGAACCAACCCTTTTGCCAAAGAAGTCATGAGTTTCGAAATGCCCCAAAATTTCACCTTACCATCAACCTTAAAACCTTACAATGGAATAGGAGATCCGAACGTCCACATCACAAAGTTCCAAGCCATGATGTTCATGAATAAGGATTCTGACCCGATCTTATGCCGCACTTTCCCAACTTTCCTAGATGGAGCCGCCCTGATTTGGTTCTCCAACCTCCCTGAAGGCTCCATCACTAACTTCGATGAACTAGCAGACCAGTTTGTCAACCACTTCACCGCATCCAAAATATACGTCCATAACTCTGATTACCTAAGCACCATTAAACAGGGACCAAACGAGAGCCTAAAAGACTACATGACCAGGTTTTCCGAAGCGACAATGAAATACCTAACCTAAACCCCGAAGTCCACCTCCATGCCCTAAAGAGTGGACTCTGACCAGGGAAATTCCAAGAATCTATAGTTATTGCAAAACCAAAAACCCTAGCCGAGTTTCACGAAAAAGCAACTACCCAGATCGAGGTGGAAGAATTCCTAGCATTACGTAGAGCAGATAAACCTACCCCAAACAGAGATGAGGAAAGGCAAAACAGACAATCAAATAGCAGAACGGATACGAGAACGTTCAGGCTAACACCCAAGTTCGACAACTACACCCTCTTCAATACAAAAAAGGAGGACATCATAAAAGATCTATTGTACTCAAAACTTATCAAACCCCCAAACAGGGCCGGTACATATCAAGACCAGTGACATGTGGACAGATCGAAGTATTGTGCTTTCCACCAGAAGTACGGCCACACCACGGACGACTGCGTCATAGCCAAAGATGTCATCGAAAAGCTCGCCCGCCAAGGGTTGCTGGACAAATATATTGAGAGCCGAGGAAGGAAGCAAAGCACAGATGACCTCGGCCAACAACCCAAACCGACCAACAATTCCCGAGATAAAAGGAAAAAGGTAGACATTGATGTCAATCCACCTCGCAGAATAATAAACTGCATTTCTGGTGGTTTTGCAGGTGGCGGATGTACAAACTCGGCACGAAAAATGTCGTACCGAGCTATGATGACTGATGAACGGAAGATTGATGGTTTAGAATTCACAATAAATTCTCGTTGTAAGTATAGTTTCTAAACCAAGCAATAATCCTTTCATACAAAAACTTGTTTGTCACTAAAGCGAACCCAACAAAAAGTAAAAACCGAAGTATTTAAACCTCGGATTGTCTTCTCAAGGAATTGCAGGGAGGTATGATTTATTATTGGTTATGTAAAAAGATATATTTTTGGATTTTTGAAATAAAAAACAAGTAATTTAAATTACGAGAAAAATAAATTAATAATAATAAAAGCTTTTGGCAAGGTATAAGAAATTGAGGTCCTATCCTAGTTATCCTTATCAGGTGTGATGAGAATTGGATCCCGCTCCCACTTTAATTAACACTTCCTAAACAAAGGAAAGTTAAGTGGATAAATTAATTTGATCCTCAAGTCCTAGTCAATTCCTATGGAAAGACTAGAGTTATTGGAGTACAAATTAACCAGCAAGGAATTCCAATCTCAATCAATAGCTGAGTTTGATAACTCAAGTGTTATTAATCCCTTAACCAAAACCAAAAGTGGAAAATACCTTAAATTAAATTAAAAGAATAAATAAAATAAAGCAAAATCAAATCTGAAATACCTCAAATAACATTAAATAGAATATTCAAATCTTGACATAAAAATGTTCATAAGCCAAATTGGAACATTAACAAGTAAAAGCATTGGAATAAATAAAAATAGAAGAGAAATATTAATTAAAGGAAAATATTGAACCTGGTATTGGAGTAATAAAAATAAAAGGAATCCTAATCCTAAAACCTAAGAGAGAGGAGAGAACCTCTCTCTCTAAAACTACATCTAAAACCTAAAAATTATGTGAATATCCAAGTCCTCCCTTGAATGAATGGATTCCCCTGCTTTATAGCCTCTAACCTGTGTTTTCTGGGCCGAAAACTGGGCCAGAAACAGCCCAGAAATCACTCCCAGCGATTTTTGGTTCGTACAGGTTGCTGCAAAGTCACGCGGAAGCGTCGTCCATGCGTTCGCGTGGATTGAGGTTTTGCCAGGTCACGCGTTCGAGTGATCCATGCATTCGCGTCACATGGCATCGAGGCAGCTATGACAAATTATATATCATTGCGAATCCCTGGACGTTAGCTTTCCAACGCAACTGGAACCGCGTCATTTGGATCTTTGTAGCTCGAGTTATGGTCGATTTAGTACCAAGAGGTCAGGCTGGACAGCTTTAGCAGTTCCTTCAGTTTCTTGTATTCCTTCCACTTTTGCATGCTTCCTTTCCATCCTCTAAGCCATTCCTGCCCTGTAATCTCTGAAAACACTTAACACACATATCAAGGCATCGAATGGTAATAAGAGAAGATTAATATTAGCAAATTAAAGGCCAAAGAAACATGTTTTCAATCATAGCACAAAATCAGGAAGGAAAATGTAAAACATGCATTTTGTATGAATAAGTGAGCAGAGAGTTGATAAAAACCACTCAATGAGCACAAGATAAACCATAAAATAGTGGTTTGTCAACCTCCCCACACTTAAACATTAGCATGTCCTCATGCTAAGCTCAAGAGAAGCTATAAGAGTGAAGGGGAATGGTAGAATGTATGAAATGCAACCTATGAATGCAACTATATGCTAAGATGTTTTTATCTACTTGGTTAAAAGTAAACAAGTTCTCCAAGACAAAAGTAATTCAAATTCCACTAATTCAAATCATATAATAAAAGACAAGTAAACTTGTAAGAAGACAGCTCATGAAAGCAGGGAACATAGAATCAAGCATTGAACCCTCACTGGTAGTGTATATGCACTCTAATCTCTCAAGTGTCTAGAGTTAATCACTCTACTCTTCTCTAGTCATGCTTTCTAAACTTTGTTCTTCATCTAACCAATCAACAATTGTTTAGTATACCAATGCAAACATCATGAGGTCTTTTCAGGGTTGTAATGGGGCTAAGGTAAGGGTGATGATATATGTATGGCCAAGTGAGCTATAATATGAATCTTTAATTAACCTAAGCTCTTCACATATACACACACCCTATATATTTTAAATTCATGCCTAGCTACCCATAATTCCCACTTTTGTATCACATACTCATGTACCAAATTTTTGACATTTCTTTACTTTTATCACATGTGCATTGATCTTTCTATTAAAGCTTAACATTGGGGTAATTTTGTCCCCTTATTTGTTTACTTATTTATTGAATATTTTTGGATTTTTTTTAATGATAAAAGTAAACATAAGTTATCAATGCACATGGATTTTCCATTATTTTTCTATTTTGGTTTTTCATGAGTAGGTTCCCAAATTCTCAATATTCAAATAAGTTAGAAACATGATACATTCCCTTATTAACCCATGTTCCCACAGTTTCCCCACACTTAGTTGATGCACAATCTCTATCTTAAGCTAACCAAAGATTCAATTGGGGTATTTAATTGTTTTTTCCGCTTAAGGTTAGTGATGTGGTAAAATATAGAATAAATGGGGATTAAAAGGCTCAAAGTGGCTAACAATGGTGACATAAAAGGGTAGGCTTATTTGGGATAAGTGAGCAAAACAAGTAATGACATCAATCATATGCAAGCATGTAAATATACTAAATATTGGACATATAGAATGGAACAAAGCAAAGATTGCAATCATAGGGAAGAAAACACACAAGAATAAAAATTTATGGTTAAATAATGTAACCATGTAATTAAGCTCAAAATCTCACGGGTTGTGTATTCTTAGCTTTTTAAACTATGTTCCAAATACAACTTCAAACAAATTTAACAGAAAAATTTTATTCAAATTAGTGAAATACTCTAAAGGTTTCTTGAAGAAGAAAATATTACTTTAACCAAGTGGTGGTAAAATATGCACAAAATCAAACAAACGTGCAAATGCAACAACTCGTTTAACAAAGAAAATTTAAACATTGGTGTTGAGAAGGAAATAACTAACCCATGGAGATTGGTATCGACCTCCCCACACTTAAAGATTGCACTGTCCTTGGTGCATGCTGAGATGTGCAGGTGGACGGGCTGTTCCAACTGGCACTTTTCTCCGAAGATTTTGTAGATGGACTTGTCTGTCTCCCCATGTAAATGTCTTCCGGTTCCCTTCCGAGTGGCCATCCTGAAAGAAAAAGGGAAGAAAAGTAACCCAGAAATAAAGATAAGAAAATAAATGAATTATGGGTGGGTTAATGCCAAATGATAAGGGTCTCATTTACATGGAAGCTTCAACATATACGTGAGAAAACAATAGAAGCACATGGCATACCAGTGGTGCAAAATTTTCAACAATGGGAAGAGACAGTAGATAATGAAAGACAGTGTAAGTTCATGTCAATGCAAAAGGAATACAGGTATCATAAAAGGTTGATATTGACAAAAAGATAATATCATCTAACAGTGTGAACAAGTCACTAAGCATCAAAATAATACCAGAAAAGATACAATAGTTGAATAAGAAAATTCAACACCAACAGAAAAGTAATAAATTTAGAGAAGAAAGTAAAAATATGCACAAAATTAAAATACAATAAATGAAAGTATGCAAATAAATTAAATTAAATAGAATGGAAGTGAAGTGGGATGAGAGGTTAAAAAGATGAAGAAGAAGAAAGTAAGAAAGGATAAGAAAAATTAGGATTGGGGAAGAAAAGATAAGATATTTGGCTGATTTGGATAAGCTGTACGCCGCATGTGACGCGGACGCGTGAGTGACGCGGTCGCGTGGGTTGCGATATTTTCAAGTGATGCGGATGCGTCGGTCACGCGGACGCGTGACTTGATTTGTGCTAGTGGCGCGAGAGCAGCCTCGCATTCGCGCAACTCTCTGTTTTAAATGCATTTTGCCAAAAATCTGGGTGTGATGCGTTCGCGTGGGTGACGCGATCGCGTGAATGGCCATATTTTGAAAACGACACGGATGCGTGGGGAACGCGTTCGCGTGGTAGGGCTTGTGCTTCTAACATGGTTCCAGCCCCACTCCATCACAACTTGCTGTCATACACCCATTTACATCGATTTCGCGGGGTGACGCGTGCGCGTGTGTGACACGCATGCGTGGAGGGCTGGATTCATAAACGACGCGGACGCGTCAGGGACGCGTTCGTGTGGGCGTGTTTGTGCCTAAGACACGCCTCCAGCCACGCTCTCGCGTGACTTTCTGTTCAATTTTATTTTCTTCCCAACGCAACTATGACGCGAACGCGTCAGCGACGCTTACGCATCGCGTGCGTGTGTGTTTTTTTTATGCAGTATGCAGAATGCAAAATGCAAATGCTGATGCAGGTACTATGAATGAACACTAAGAAAAATAAAATAAAATAAAGCTAAGAATAAAACAAAATAAAATAAAACTAAGACTGAAAAAGAACGATCATACCATGGTGGGTTGTCTCCCACCTAGCACTTTTAGTTAAAGTCCTTAAGTTGGACATTTGGTGAGCTCCTTGTCATGGAGGCTTGTGCTTGAACTCATCCTGAAACTTCCCCAATGCTTGGACTTCCAATAAGCTCTATCAATACCAAGTAAATTTCTCAAGCTTTGATGGAGTTCTTCACAAGCTTTGAGCTCCCAAAATCGTTCCTCATATATTCCCGGATCCCAAATCTTGTTTCTACACCCGTCTTCAAGTGGATCATGATGATTCCATTTGGGTGGTGAATAGTCAGAATTCTCACGGAGACATCCAAACAATTTCCTAGACCCATTCAGTTGAACTTTACACCAACCTTTGCATTTAAACTTTGAGCTTTCCACCATATTGAATCCTGTATGACAACTCCTACCACTAGCCATCTCCCTCTTACTCTTAAAGCCACAAAGAGCTCTGAGTTGCCCATCTGTCTCAAGCAAAGCATATTCAAGTGAGCTAATTAAGTTTAGAGATGAAAGATTTACCCACTTGAATGAAGGAATGGATGGTGATGGTTTTGAGAGAGAGGTCTCCAACAGCTTTGGCAAGGTGATTTCCAGCTCCATTCCCTTGGACTCTTCTTTGACAACTTCCACCTCTTTGCGAGCTTCTTCAATATCAACCTCTTCCTCTTAGTAGCTTTCTTCCAATTCGATCTCTTCTTCATTGTTCACCAAGGGCTTGGAAGGTTGTGCTTCTTCTTCTTTAATATCCATGTCAAGTTCAATAGGAGAGGATTCAATTGCAGATAAGAATTCATCAATGATTGAATCCATCTCTTGATCAACCTCTTCAAAGTCTTCAACCATGATATGCCTTGGAGGTTGTACACCCTCCTCAACATCAATTTCAAGCTTCTTGGAGGGAGGTTCTATGACTGGAGGTTCCCATGGAGGTTCCGCATCTCCTAAGTCTTCGACCACTTCTTCCTCTTCAATGATTACGGCTTCCTCCAATTGTTCCAATACAAAGTCATGCTCCTTACTGTCCACCGGAGTTTCTAGTGTCTTCTTCATGCTACGTTCTTCATTAGATTTTCCACATGAAGCCATGGGGGTTCCTTGAGTGTCCGAACGTCGGGAAGGTAATCGATTTATTGCTTGATTCAATTGGTGAAGGGTTGCATGAAATTTTTCCATTGTTTCCTTGAGACGATCCTTTGATTCTTGTTGCGCTCAGCTATCATAAGTAGAATCATAGTGCTCTTGGATTGAAGGATATGGAGATGGTGTATATTGAGGTGGTAGTTCATGGGAGTAATTGGGGTGGTTCTATATATGGTTCATATGGCTCATAAGGTGGTTGGTATGGTGGATGAGGGTTAGGGTCATATAGGGGTGTTTGGTGGTAAGGGGCTTGTGAGTTCGGTTGTTCAAAGGAATATTGTGGAGGTGGTTCATAAGCATAGAGTGGGACTTGTTGGTGACTACAAGGAGGTCCACTGTATCTATCATCTTGGTACACACCTCGGAATGGCTCTTGACTATAGTAATTTGGTGGAGGTTGGTTGTCACAAAAGGGTCCACCAGTACTATTGTTTCGGCATGCATTCTGGAATGGTCCTTGTCCATGGTACTTTGGAAGGTGTTGTTGCCTAAAGGGTTAATCAGATCCTGGTGGCTCCTTCCATCTGTGATTGTTTCGACCTTGATGCATGTTCTTGTTATAATTTCCATTCCTTACAGCAACATTGGAACCAAACTCAAAACGAGAGGGGTGAGAATTCATAGTAGCTAATAAAAATTAAAAACAGAAAAGGTTTTAAAAAAAAGAATTAATTTTAAGATTAGAAAAGATAAGATAAGTTAGGTAAGAGAAGATAAGTTTTTAAATTAAAAGGTTTTAAAATTTAAATTTTAAATTTTGAATTTTGAATTTTGAAAAAGTCAACAATATAAGATAAAGATTTGAAAAAGATTTAAATTTTGAAAAGGTTTGATTTTTAAAATTTTTAAATTTAAATTATGAAATTTGAAATTTGATTTTTGAAATAAGATAAGATAAGATTTTGAAAAAGATATGATTTTTGAAAAAGATTTTGAATTTTGAAATTTAAAACTAAGATAAGATAAGATAAAAATTTTAAAATAAAAATCTGATTTTTTTTTAAATAAAAACAAATAAACAAGCAAAAAGCAAATATTTACAATAACTAATAATAAGGCACACGTTTGCAATTCCCCGGCAACGGCGCCATTTTTGATGAACGGAAGATTGATGGTTTAGAATTCACAATAAATTCTCGTTGCAAGTATAGTTTCTAAACCAAGCAATAATCCTTTCATACAAAAACTTGTTTGTCACTAAAGCAAACCCAATAAAAAGTAAAAACCGAAGTATTTAAACCTCGGGTCGTCTTCTCAAGAAATTGCAGGGAGGTATGATTTATTATTAGTTATGTAAAAAGATATATTTTTGGGTTTTTGAAATAAGGAACAAGTAATTTAAATTACGAGAAAAATAAATTAATAATAATAAAAGCTTTTGGCAAGGTATAAGAAATTGAGGTCCTATCCTAGCTATCCTTATCAGGTGTGATGAGAATTGGATCCTGCTCCCACTTTAATTAACCATTGCTAAACAAAGGAAAGTTAAGTGGATAAATTAATTTGATCCTCAAGTCCTAGTCAATTCCTATGGAAAGACTAGAGTTATTGGAGTACAAATTAACCAGCAAGGAATTCGAATCTCAATCAATAGCTGAGTTTGATACTCAAGTGTTATTAATCACTTAACCAAAACCAAAAAGGGAAAATACCTTAAATTAAATTAAAAGCATAAATAAAATAAAGCAAAATCAAATCTGAAATACCTCAAATAATATTAAATAGAATATTCAAATCTTGACATAAAAAGGTTCGTAAGCCAAATTGGAACATTAACAAGTAAAAGCATTGGAATAAATAAAAATAGAAGAGAAATATTAATTAAAGGAAAATATTGAACTTGGTATTGGAGTAATAAAAATAAAAGGAATCCTAATCCTAAAACCTAAGAGAGAGGAGAGAACCACTCTCTCTAAAACTACATCTAAAACCTAAAAATTATGTGAATATCCAAGTCCTCCCTTGAATGAATGGATTCCCCTGCTTTATAGCCTCTAATCTGTGTTTTCTGGGCCGAAAACTGGGCCAGAAACAGCCCAGAAATCGCTCCCAGCGATTTTTGGTTCGTACAGGTTGCTGCAAAGTCACGCGGAAGCGTCGTCCATGCGTTCGCGCGGATTGAGGTTTTGCCAGGTCACGTGTCCGAGTGATCCATGCATTTGCGTCACATGGCATCGAGGCAGCTATGACAAATTATATATCATTGCGAATTCCTGGACGTTAGCTTTCCAATGCAACTGGAACCGCGTCATTTGGATCTCTGTAGCTCGAGTTATGGTCGATTTAGTACCAAGAGGTCAGGCGGGACAGCTTTAGCAGTTCCTTCAGTTTCTTGTATTCCTTCCACTTTTGCATGCTTCCTTTCCATCCTCTAAGCCATTCCTGCCCTGTAATCTCTAAAAACACTTAACACACATATCAAGGCATCGAATGGTAATAAGAGAGAATTAATATTAGCAAATTAAAGGCCAAAGAAACATGTTTTCAATTATAGCACAAAATCAGGAAGGAAAATGTAAAAAATGCATTTTGTATGAATAAGTGAGCAGAGAGTTGATAAAAATCACTCAATTGAGCACAAGATAAACCATAAAATAGTGGTTTATCAATGACAATGACAAAATCTACCACATCTCAACCAGTCAATAAAGACAGGCCGGAGATCTCATTCGTCCCCAAAGACTATAAACCAAATGATCGAAACTTAGATGACCCGGTTGTCATCACAGCACAAGTCGGAGAACCATTGGTAAAGAAGATCCTAATGGACCCAGGAAGCAGCGCCGATGTACTTTTCTACTCAACTTTCCAAAAGATGAAACTCAGCGACAAGAACTTCCAACCATCCTTCGGAGAACTGGTAGGTTTCTCAGGTGAGCGTGTCTCCATTCGAGGTTATATTTGGTTACAAACCACTTTCGGGGAATACCCCAACAGTAAGACAATAGATATACAGTATCTTGTGGTAGATTGCAGAAGTCCATATAACATCATTTTAGGCAGACCATCTTTGAACTTATTCAATGCTATTGTTTCTACTGTGCATTTGTGTGTTAAGTTTCTTTCACAGGACAACAAAGTCGTTACTATCCACGGAGACCAGAAAGAAGCTAGACAGTGCTATAACGCCAGTCTAAAAAATGAACAGCCAAAACAAACCGAGCAGGAATACGTCCAAGCAGTATACAACTCAGATCAATTGCCTGCCTTGGCTGACCTGGACCCCAGAACCAACCATAATGAGCGTCCAATGCCACAGACAATCTAACCAAGATGCAACTAACAAAGAACGACGAATCCAAATACACATACCTCGACAACGCGCTTAAGGAAGAAGAGCGGGACCAACTAACCGAGCTCCTGAGACACAATGCTGACCTGTTTGCATGGACTCCAGCAGACATGCCAGGAATAGATCCTAACGTCATTTGCCATAAGTTGGCCATCAATTCGACAGTCCGACCTACAGCACAAAAGAAACAACATCTCGGCACAGATAAGAGAACAGCCTCCTTAGAAGAGACTCAAAAGCTACTCAACGTTGGCTTCATCAAAGAACTTAGATACTCCACTTGGTTAGCCAACGTGGTAATGGTAAGAAAGAACAACGGTAAGTGGAGGATGTGTGTGGACTATACAGACCTCAACAAGGCCTGTCCAAAGGACGCATACCCCCTCCCATGCATTGATAAGCTTGTTGATAATTCTTCAAATTGAAAGCATCATAAATAGAATAAAATAATTATTAATCTGAAATACCTCAAATAATATTAAATAGAATATTCAAATCTTGACATGAAAAGGTTTATAAGCCAAATTGGAACATTAACAAGTAAAAGCATTGGAATAAATAAAAATAGAAGAGAAATATTAATTAAAGGAAAATATTGAACTTGGTATTGGAGTAATAAAAATAAAAGGAATCCTAATCCTAAAACCTAAGAGAGAGGAGAGAACCACTCTCTCTAAAACTACATCTAAAACCTAAAAATTATGTGAATATCCAAGTCCTCCCTTGAATGAATGGATTCCCCTGCTTTATAGCCTCTAACCTGTGTTTTCTGGGCCGAAAACTGGGCCAGAAACAGCCCAGAAATCGCTCCCAGCGATTTTTGGTTCGTACAGGTTGCTGCAAAGTCACGCGGAAGCGTCGTCCATGCGTTCGCGCGGATTGAGGTTTTGCCAGGTCACGTGTCCAAGTGATCCATGCATTTGCGTCACATGGCATCGAGGCAGCTATGACAAATTATATATCATTGCGAATTCCTGGACGTTAGCTTTCCAATGCAACTGGAACCGCGTCATTTGGATCTCTGTAGCTCGAGTTATGGTCGATTTAGTACCAAGAGGTCAGGCGGGACAGCTTTAGCAGTTCCTTCAGTTTCTTGTATTCCTTCCACTTTTGCATGCTTCCTTTCCATCCTCTAAGCCATTCCTGCCCTGTAATCTCTAAAAACACTTAACACACATATCAAGGCATCGAATGGTAATAAGAGAGAATTAATATTAGCAAATTAAAGGCCAAAGAAACATGTTTTCAATCATAGCACAAAATCAGGAAGGAAAATGTAAAAAATGCATTTTGTATGAATAAGTGAGCAGAGAGTTGATAAAAATCACTCAATTGAGCACAAGATAAACCATAAAATAGTGGTTTATCAATGACAATGACAAAATCTACCACATCTCAACCAGTCAATAAAGACAGGCCGGAGATCTCATTCATCCCCAAAGACTATAAACCAAATGATCGAAACTTAGATGACCCGGTTGTCATCACAGCACAAGTCGGAGAACCATTGGTAAAGAAGATCCTAATGGACCCAGGAAGCAGCGCCGATGTACTTTTCTACTCAACTTTCCAAAAGATGAAACTCAGCGACAAGAACTTCCAACCATCCTTCGGAGAACTGGTAGGTTTCTCAGGTGAGCGTGTCTCCATTCGAGGTTATATTTGGTTACAAACCACTTTCGGGGAATACCCCAACAGTAAGACAATAGATATACAGTATCTTGTGGTAGATTGCAGAAGTCCATATAACATCATTTTAGGCAGACCATCTTTGAACTTATTCAATGCTATTGTTTCTACTGTGCATTTGTGTGTTAAGTTTCTTTCACAGGACAACAAAGTCGTTACTATCCACGGAGACCAGAAAGAAGCTAGACAGTGCTATAACGCCAGTCTGAAAAATGAACAGCCAAAACAAACCGAGCAGGAATACGTCCAAGCAGTATACAACTCAGATCAACTGCCTGCCTTGGCTGACCTGGACCCCAGAACCAACCATAATGAGCGTCCAATGCCACAGACAATCTAACCAAGATGCAACTAACCAAGAACGACGAATCCAAATACACATACCTCGACAACGCGCTTAAGGAAGAAGAGCGGGACCAACTAACCGAGCTCCTGAGACACAATGCTGACCTGTTTGCATGGACTCCAGCAGACATGCCAGGAATAGATCCTAACGTCATTTGCCATAAGTTGGCCATCAATCCGACAGTCCGACCTACAGCACAAAAGAAACAACATCTCGGCACAGATAAGAGAACAGCCTCCTTAGAAGAGACTCAAAAGCTACTCAACGTTGGCTTCATCAAAGAACTTAGATACTCCACTTGGTTAGCCAACGTGGTAATGGTAAGAAAGAACAACGGTAAGTGGAGGATGTGTGTGGACTATACAGACCTCAACAAGGCCTGTCTAAAGGACGCATACCCCCTCCCATGCATTGATAAGCTTGTTGATAATTCTTTTGGTTTTCAATGTCTAAGTTTTATGGATGTCTATTCTGGCTATAATCAAATCCTTATGCATAAAGCTGATCAAGATAAAACTGCCTTTATTACTGACAATGAAAATTTCTGTTATAAGGTCATGCCATTTGGACTAAAAAATGCAGGTACTACCTACCAACGACTAATGGACAAAATTTTCACAAGTCAAATCGGACGAAACATAGAAGTCTATGTCGATGATATGGTAGCAAAATCAACACACACAACAAACCATGTTAAAGATCTCACAGAGATATTCCAACAACTCCGAAAATACAATATGAAGCTTAACCCTAATAAATGTGCTTTCGGAGTACAAAGTGGCAAGTTCCTCGGCTTCATGCTCACTTGCCAAGGTATAGAGGCAAATCCAGAGAAGTGTCAGACAGTCTTGAATATGTGAAGCCCAAAGACAGTCAAGGAGGTCCAACAACTAACCGGCCGACTTGCAGCCTTAGCCAGATTTCTTCCTCGGATAGCCCACAGATCACACCATTTTTTCAAAAATCTAATGAAACAACAGGAGTTTCACTGGACCGAGGAATGCGAAAAAGCTTTCACCGAACTCAAGGCCATACTTTCAGCTCCCCCAATCCTCCAAACTCCAGAAGTTGGTAAACCACTCTATCTATATTTATCTATTACTGACCATGCTATCAGTTCCGTCTTGGTAACAGGGGCAGAAAAGCAGCAACACCCAGTATACTTTGTCAGCAAATCACTACAAAACGCAGAGACCCATTACCCAAAAATAGAGAAACTGGCTCTAGCCCTGGTCACAACAGTCAGACGCCTACGACACTACTTCCAAAGCCACACCATCGTGGTCCGAACAAAACAACCCTTAAGACAAATACTGACGAAGCCCGAACTAGCAGGAAGGCTAATCAAATGGTCGATCGAGCTGTCAGAATACGACATCCAGTACCAATCCAGAGGAGCTATCAAATCCCAAGCACTAGCCAACTTCATTGCAGAACTCACTACAGAAGAACAAGATTTTGAAAACAACATATAGACACTATATGTTGATGGCGCCTCAAACAGCAAAGGTTCCGGAGCAGGAATACTCCTCGAAGACAAACACGGAGCACAATTCGAGCAATCCCTGAAATTTATTTTTCATGCAAGCAACAACCAAGCAGAGTACGAAGCTCTAATAGCAGGACTCCGACTGGCTCAAACAATGGGAATAGCACATTTAAACGTCAAGTGCGACTTCCTGCTGGTGGTACAACAGGTAACAGGTATTTTTCAGGAGGATGACTGGAGATCGCCCTTCATTACTTACTTACAAACAGGGAACATCCCCAGCAACATCCAAAATCAACGAAAGTTCAAACGAAGAGCGAGCTTCTACACAATGCTCGGAGCCGACTTATACAAAAGAGGATTCACAAGACCCCTGCTAAGATGCCTAAACACAGCAGAGGCCAAATTGACAATAGATGAAGTCCGTGAAGGAGTCTGTGGCACACACATTGGTGGCCGAAGTCTAGCTGCCAAAATCCTCCGAGCTGGTTACTACTGGCCGACGTTACAACAAGACTGCATGAATAAAGTCAAACATTGCGACCACTGCCAACGCCATGCACCAATCATTCATAACCCGGCTGAGCAATTACACAATCTGAGATATGCTGGCCATTCAACAAATGGGGGCTAGATATCCTCGGACCATTTCCACCCGCTCCAGGACAGGTTAAATTTTTAATTGTCGCCATAGATTACTTCACAAAATGGATAGAGGCTACACCATTGGCAAAAATCACCTATGAAAAAATGATTTATTTCGTATGGAAAAACATACTATGCCATTTTGGTATTCCTCAATCCATCATCACCGACAATGGTAGACAATTTATAGATCAAAAGTTTACAAACTTTCTACAAAATTTCAAAATAGTTCAACAATTCTCTTCTGTCGAACATCCACAAACTAATGGCTTAGCTGAAGCCGCCAATAAGATCATTTTGCAGGGACTAAAAAAAAAGCTCGATAACTCAAAAGGAGAATGGGCCGAGCTTATTCCCGAAGTACTATGGAGCTATAACACAACTGAGCAATCAACAACAAAGGAAACACTATTCAGGCTAGTCTACGGAAGTGACTGATAAACCACTATTTTATGGTTTATCTTGTGCTCAATTGAGTGATTTTTATCAACTCTTTACCCACTTATTCATACTATTTGCATGGTTTTACGTTTTCTTTCCTAATTTTGTGCTATGATTGAAAACATGTTTTCTGGGCCTTTAAATTGGTAATATTAATCCTCTCTTATTACCATTAGATGCCTTGATATGTCTGTTAAGTGATTTCAGAGTTTATAGGGCAGGAATGGCTTAGAGGATGGAAAGGAAGCTTGCAAAAATGGAAGGAATACAAGAAGTTGAAGGAACTGCAAAGCTGTCAGCCTGACCTCTTCGCACTCAAACGGCTATAACTTTAGCTACAGAGGTCTCAATGATGCGGTTTTAGTTGCGTTGGAAAGCTAACGTCTGGGGCTTCGATTTGATATATAGTTTGTCATAGTTTCCCTGACGATAAGTGACGCGAACGCGTGATCTACGCAGACGTGTCGCAGTGGCAAAAAAAACCAGCGTGTTTGAATTCGAAACCAGCGAATTCTGGGTTGTTTCTGACCCAGTTCTCGACCTAGAAAACACAGATTAGAGGCTATAAAATGGAAGAATGCATCCATTCACAATAATAAGCTCATAATTCATAATTTTAGGATTAGATGTAGTTTTTAGAGAGAGAGGTCCTCTCCTCTCTCTTAGGATTAGGATTTAGGATTTTTATTATGTTTAAGCTATGATCTCTTCAATCACAGGTTCAATATTCCTTTAATTTAAATTCTCTTTTACTTTTATTTGTTCTAGTGCCTTGACCTGTCTATTTCTCTGTTTAAGTATTTATGTTGCCAAATTGGCTTATAAATCTTTTCATATTAGGATCTTCTTTATTTAATATAATTTGAGGTATTTCAGACTTATGATTGCTCTCTTTAATTTATTAATGCTCTCGATTTATCCAAATTATTTTCATTCAAGTAGAATTTCTTCCTTTTTGGCTTTGGTTAAGTAATTGGTAATATTTGAGTTGTCAAATAAAGCAGTGGTTGAAATTGGGAGTTGCTAATTGAATTAAATTCCAATAACTCTAGTCCTTTCTTAGGAATTGACTAGGACCTGAGAATCAAATTAATTAGTCTACTTGACTTTCTTTTGCTTTAGTAAAGGTTAACTAAGTGGGATTAAAACTCAATTCTCATCACATCTGATAAGGATAACTAAGATAGGACTTCCAGTTCTTATACCTTGCCAAGAGTTTTATTATTTATTTAAATTAATTCCTTACAATTTACTTTCTTGCCATTTACTATTCTTGCTTTTTATCTTATACATTAAAACCCCAAAAAATATATCTTTTGCCATAACCAATAATAAATCATACTCCCCTGCAATTTCTTGAGAAGACGACCTGAGGTTTAATACTTCGGTTATCAATTTTAAAGGGGTTTGTTACTTGTGACAACCAAAACATTTGTAAGAAAGGACTTTTGTTGGTTTAGAAGCTATACCTGCAACGAGGATTTATCTGCGAATTTCTAGACCACGCAAAAGTTCTCTCTTCAAACGTTTATAAGAAAGGACTTTTCGATCTCGATGGGTTAGTTACTCTTCTATCTCAACACCAATGGTTTATTTTCCTTGTTAATTGTTGCATTTGCATATTTGATTGCATGATTATTTGATTTTGTGCATATTTTACCACTTGGTTGAAGTAATATTTTCTTTTTTCAAGAAACCTTTTAGAGCATTTCACTAATTTGAATAAAATTTAATGTTACACTTGTTTGAAGAAATATTATACTGGAACATGGTTTAGAGCTCGAACACACAAAACCTGTGAGATTTTTGAGCCTATTTGAATTGGTTGCATTTTACCAACCAATATTTTATTTTTAGTGTGTGTTTTTCTCTCTAAAATTGTGATGTTTGTCTTGCTTAATTCTATATTTCCATTATTTGATGTATGCATACACGCACATGATTGAGGCCATTATTTGTTTAGCTCACCTATCCAAATTAAGCCTACCCTTTCAATTACCTTTGTTAGCCACTTTGAGCTTTTAAAACCCATTTGTTCTTTATTTTACCACATCACTAGCCTTAAGCGAAAAAACAATTATATATCCCAATTGAATCTTTGGTTAGCTTAAGATAGAATTATGTGTTAATTAAGTATGGGAAAATTGTGGGGACAAAAGATAATAAGGGAATGTGTGATGATGATATAATGGAAATTTGGGTACCTACTCATGTGAAACTATAAGAATTAAAAATCTATGAGCATTGATAAGCTATGTTTATTTTTATATTTATGTTAAAAAAAATCCAAAAAATATTCAATAATTAATTAAGGGGACAAAATTACCCCAATGTTAAGTTAAGAATTCAAAGATCAATGCATGTATGATAAAATTAAAATAAAAGTTGATATATGAGTAAGGAATGCGAAAGAAAAATTTTGGGTAGCTAGGTATGAGATTTAAGTTATATAGAATGTACATATGTGTGGGTTAAAGCTTAGGTTAATTAAAGATTCAATTTATAAAGCTTACTTAACCATATATGTATCCTTACCCTTACCTTGGCCCCATTACAACCTTGAAAAGACCTCATGATGTTTGCATTGGTATATATAAGCATGCATTTATAATTCCTTCCTAAAAATACTTTATGGTTGAAAACTTGCTTCCTAGAGACTTTTAATTTTGTATTTTAATTCTCCTTTATTCCATTCGATGCCGTGATCTGTGTGTTAAGTGTTTCAGGCTTTATAGGAAATGAATGACTTGGAGATTGGAAAGGAAGCTTGTAAAAATGGAAGGAACACAAGAAATTAAGGAGATGACCAGCGAGAAGTGATGCGGGCGCATGGCTCACGTGGCCGCGCGATATAGAGGAAATTGCAGTGATGCGGACACATGGCCCACGCGACCGCGCGGATTGGAAACTGCACCAGTGACGCGAAGGCGTGGACGACGCGCACGCGTGGAAAGGCAAAACGCTGGATGACGCGAACGCCTGGATGACACGATCGCATGACATGCGCGATCTGCAGAATCTGCAGAATTCACTGGGGGCAATTTTGGGCCCTGTTTTGACCCAATTTTCGGCCCAGGAAAGCAGATTAGAGCCAGGGAACATGCAGAGACAGAACACAACATTCATTCCACATAATTTTAGTTTTAGATCTGATTTTACCTCTACTCTAGGTTTTCTCTCTACACATTCATAGTTCTTAGGATTTTGATTTTATTGCTTTTGGATTGGAACATTGAGAAGAGTTATTACCTCCGCCAGGACTTCATTATTCTAGTTTGTTTTCCTTACTTATCTCTTACTCTTCTATGTCTTCAATTTATTTAGAATCACTATTGAATTATTTTTAGAATTTATTAATACAAGAACTATTTTTACTTTTAATTGATCTTTTGATTATTATTTATCATGTCTTTCTTTACTTCCCTTTTTTATGTTATGGAGTTTACATTCATAATGAGCGAGTAGTTCCATAACTTGATTGTGAGTTGATTGAAAGGAGGACCTTGAGTTGGAATGCTCAAGAGAAAATTGTAATTGGGTTTATTGTTGGATTGTCCTCTAGTCACTGACATTAATCCTTTCCAAGGGAAAGGATTGGATTGGAACTTGTGAATAGAAATAGCTTTCCAACTTGCTTGACTTTCCCCTACCTAGTAAGGGATAACTAAGCAGAATAACTCTCAATTATCAATTTATCTTGAGAGTACTCCAACAAGAATAGGGCTTCCAACTAATCTACTCCCAGTCAAGGTTTTTATTTAAAATTACATAAATTCTCTAATTTAATTTCCTGTTTATCAACTCAACCCATTTTAGAAAACATCTGATTAATAAAGTAGCACATCTTCCTGCAATTCGTTGGGAGACGACTTGGGATTCATACTCCCAGTATTTTAATTTTAATATTGTGACAACCCTTCTAAATTGATAAGTGGATTTTTGGTTGGTTAAGAACTGTACTTGCAATGTATCTCTTATAACAATTTCTTAACTCGCCGATTTCCGCCACGTCAGTGACGCAATGATACCAATCGAGGTATCCCTACAAAACACCAGAACCACACTAACAAATGAAAGCAATAATGCCGAAAGTAGAAGAGCCGAACTCGACCTTGTAGACGAAACTCGTGACAAAGCTGCACTACAACAAACAGCGGCAAGACGAGCTATAGCTCGGAAATACAGCGAGAAGCTCAAACAAAGAACATTCTCAGAAGGATACCTCGTACTAAGAAAAGTCGAAGACATACGAAAGCCACAAGTACATGGCAAGCTAAGCACAAATTGGGAAGGACCATTCAGAATACAGAAAGTCATCGGCAAGGGCGCATACAAAATACAAAGACTCGACGGAGCTATACTACCAAACACTTAGAATATATCCTCTCTCAAAATGTACTACAGTTAGTCTATAAGTTGGACATAATGATGCACTGTTTTTCCTACTACCAGATTTTATCCCTAAGGAGGGTTTTGCTGGAGAGGTTTTAATGAGGCACACCACCCCGCACTCCTTTTTATCAATCATATTGCAAACCAAACACACACAACTTTTTATATTCTATCTCCCATACCATCTGCGCGGCTAAATTCAAACAAACAATACTAAGCTTCTGACACATTCAAAATATCGCAAAACTAATCAAACGTCCAACAAGTTTATCAAATCCAGTTCCAACTTTATCAAACTTCCTCAAACCAAAAAAACCCCCCAAGTACGAGGTATACATAACCAATCGACTGCAAACACTAACAAACGCTGATAATACACAAAACCTATATATCCAAACTATTCAGGGGTACAAAAAACAACCACATGTACCCCAATCAATCACCCAAATAATTCGATTAACAAATACGAACAAATATCAAAAATGCCAAAATATTCAACACATGAACAAAACCAACCATTATATTTTTGTTTGGCCAACGGTACAACAGTTCATAACAACAAACCAAAACGATTATCAATCAAAACAAATTCATTACAGAAACTCAAACATCAGGGTTCTCCCCCTCGCCCTTAATACCATCATCGTCTTCGACCAATTCATCCCCCACTACAACTTTGCAAGGGTCCATTCTCGAAAGATCAGCAGCTGGAGCAAGGAATTTGGCCTGCTCAACAGCCCTCTCAAATCCAGCCGAAAACATCTCCAAACCATGATCCTCTTTTTCGGTCTCAGCCTGCATATTCTCCGCCCCAAGAACTGTTAGCCTCGCCTCCAAAGCTGTGTTTTTCTCCTTCAGTTCCTTCTCAGATTTCTCACAGGTCGTTAATTTCTCTTGGAGGACGTTCACCAAGTCAAGAGCATCACGAAGCTTGCCCGACTTTTCCACATTCTCCTGCATAAGCTGAGTCAGGAAAGCTCTATCAAAGGCATCCCGAGCATGTTTAAGCTCCTGAGTCTGACCTATACATATCAAATGGACTCCAAGAACCTGAAAAACGCAGAAACAATATCAATCAAGCAAGAAATATGAAGGTGAACTAAATTACACTTAAACAAATACCTGCAAAAATTGAGCCACGCCAACATCACCAGCATCATGAACAACTTTCACATCAGAAGGACCCTGGGCACGCTCATCAGCAACAGCAGAATAGGAGAAATGTTCCCCCACACAGACGTTAGGTCTTCACTTCCCCCGAAACCATGCAAAGCCCTCTAATTATCAGCAAACCGTTTCACCTGTTCCAAATCGACATCTTTTTGACCGAGGACATCCTCGGCCCCATCAGCTCCCCTCTCTTTCCTCTCTACCCTTTTCCTTTTGTAGTTAACTTTCTTCACAGGGGAATCCTGGTTCACCTCGGCACCCACCTCAGCAGCAACCTAGCTACTCGAACCTTGTTTCTCAACATTCTTCGACCGAAAGAATGCACACAAGCTCGTCGAAGTCACCTTAGGTGCCTTTTCTACTATAAAAATACAAGACAGTCAAACGACCAGGCAACACCAAAATATCAAAACAGACAGAATAATGAAACAATCATTTACCTATATACTCAGACAACGCATCTTTATCAGACTCAAGATCAAGCATATCCACAACAGAAAACAGAAAAGAAGACAATACATTATTCACTAAAAATTCAACCATCATTTCGTTCTCATACTCCATCACATCCATACCTAGAATCAGCCTAGGCCTTGGAACCCAAAACAAAGGAAATTTCTCTAACAAGCAGTGATCAACATACCAAGGAAAGTCACTCTCAGTCACACCAATTTTTAAAAACATGGACTTAAATCCTTTGAATGAGGAACGATAGAGGCTGAAAATCGCCCGCCCAAGAGCACTAGCAAGGTTTAGCCAACACCCCCTCTTCACTCCCTTACACTGAAACAAAGCAAAAAATACCTCTAACGACGGTTCCATTTCCAAAACACCCATCAAAATCTCAAAAGCCCTAACAAACACCCAGGAGTTTGGATGCAGTTGTGATGGAGCACACTTCAATTGCATCAAAACCCCACACTCAAAATCAGAAAATGGAAACCTAACTCCTAATTCAACAAACACAGCACTATACATGTAAAAGTATTCAAAACCCTCACCCCGGTGACAAACCCGATCGTCAGCATTGCATGGAATAAACCTCAGGCTTATTTCACTACCTTCCCTTACCCAGGACGACGGCGAACCTAACTGAGATACGCTAAGTGGTGCGCAGAAATTGTGATTACACTTTGATTATGTAAAATTCATCGCTCTTTCTTTCCCTGGTAATGGCGCCAAAAACATGATGCCAATACCATGGTTCACAACTTCGCACAACTAACCAGCAAGTGCACTGATGCATAAATCCACTTCCGGGGCCCACTTGGTGTGTGCTTGGGCTGATCTTGAGTGTTGCACGTGTAGAGGTCATTCTTGGAGTTGAACGCCAGCTTTTGTGCCAGTTTGGGCGTTGAACTCCACTTTGCAGCTTGTTTCTGGCGCTGGATGCCAGAATTGGGCAGAGAACTGGCGTTGAACGCCAGTTTGCATCGTCTAAACTTGGGCAAAGTATGAACTATTATACTTTGCTGGAAAGCCCTGGATGTCTGCTTTCCAATGCAATTGGAAGCACGCCATTTCGAGTTCTGTAGCTCCAGAAAATCCATTTGGAGTGCAGGGAGGTCAGAATCCAACAACATCAGCAGTCCTTCTTCAACCTCTGAATCTGATTTTTGCTCAAGTCCAAATGAGGTGAGGAAAGGCTAACCTTGCCATGGTGGAGGACTTGTCAGCCACCTTGTAGAGTTCTTGAGGTATAATCTCATGAACTTCCACCTCTTTTCCAATCATGATGCTATGGATCATGATGGCCCGGTCTATAGTAACTTTAGACCGGTTGCTAGTGGGAATGATTGAGCATTGAATGAACTCCAACCATCCTCTAGCTATAGGCTTAAGGTCCAGTTTTCTCAGTTGAACCGGTTTGCCTTTTGAGTCAATTTTCCATTGAGCTCCTTCTACACATATGTCCATGAGGACTTGGTCCAACCTTTGATCAAAGTTGACCCTTCTGCTTTGGAGATGAACCTTTCCATCTCCGAGGTGGAAGAGGTGGAAGCTTTTGTCTTCCCTTTTCCTTTTCTAGAGGATTCTCTGGTCTTAGGTGCCATCAATGGTAATGGAAAAACAAAAAGCTTATGCTTTTACCACACCAAACTTAGAATTTTGTTCGCCCTCGAGTAAGAGAAGAAAGAATAGATGAAGAAGAAGAAGAAATGGAGGAGAGGGAGAAGGGGTTGTGTTTCGGCCAAGAAGAGAAGAGAAGGTTATGTTGGGTGAAAATGAGGAAGAATGGAGGGCTTTATATAGGGGAGGGAGGGGGGTGAAGGTTCGGCCATTTAGGGTGGGTTTGGGTGGAAAATTGGTTTTGAATTTTGAAGGTAGGTGGAGTTTATGAGGTAGGTTTATGGGGAAGAGTGGATGGATGTGAGTGGTGAAGAGGTGATGGGGAAGAGAGATTGAGGTGATTGGTGAAGGGTTTTGGGGAAGAGTGTTTATGGGATTGTGTGAAAGAGGGGTGAGAAGAAGTGAGTGGAGGTAGGTGGGGATCCTGTGGGGTCCACAGATCCTGAGGTGATCCTGTGGGGTCCACAGATCCTGAGATGTTCAAGGATTTACAACCTTGCACCAAATTAGGCATGTAAAATGCCCTTGCACACAACTCTGGGCGTTCAGCGCCAGGTTGGTGCCCATTTTGGGCGTTCAACGCCTATTTGTTGCCCATTTCTGGCATTGAACGCTAGAACCATGCTTGTTCTGGGCGTTCAGCGCCAGCTCCTCTCCAGGGTGCAATTTTTCTTCTGCTGTTTTTGATGCCGTTTTTAATTTTTATATTTATTTTGTGACTCCACATGATCATGAACATATAAAGACATATAACTAAGAAAAATATAGTTAGATAAAAAATTGGGTTGCCTCCCAACAAGCGCTTCTTTAATGTCAATAGATCAATTCTCCTCTGTCCACATCAATTACAGCTCTTGCTGTGGCTAGGAAAGGTCTTCCTAGGATGATGGATTCATCCTCTCCCTTTCCAGTATCCAGGACTATGAAATCAGCAGGGATGTAAAGGCCTTCAACCTTTACTAACACGTCTTCTACTTGTCCATAAGCCTGTTTTCTAGAATTGTCTGCCATCTCTAATGAGATTTTAGCAGCTTGCACCCCATAGATTCCCAGTTTCTCTATTACAGAGAGGGGCATGAGGTTTATTCCTGAACCAAGGTCACATAGAGCCTTAAAGATCATGGTGCCTATGGTACAAGGTATTATGAACTTTCCAGGATCCTGTTTCTTCTGAGGCAA
>NC_029791.2:33872249-33872649 GCF_000816755.2 Arachis ipaensis
TTCCAGGATCCTGTCTCTTCTGAGGCAATGTCAGTTGATCCAGATCACTTAGTTCATTGGTGAACAAGGGAGGTTCATCTTCCCAAGTTTCAATACCAAATAATTTGGCCTTCAGCTTCATGATTGCACCAAGAAACTTGGCAGTTTGCTCTTCAGTAATATCCTCATTCTCTTCAGAAGAGGAATACTCATCAGAGCTCATGAAGGGCATAAGGAGGTTCAATGGAATCTCTATGGTCTCTAGATGAGCCTCAGAGTCCTTTGGTTCCTCAGAGGAAAGCTCCTTATTGATCACTGGACGTTCCAGGAGGTCTTCCTCCTTGGGATTCACATCCTCTCCTTCCCTTACAGGTTCGGCCATGGTGCTTATGTCAATGGCCTTGCACTCTCCTTTTAGATT
>NC_029791.2:33872718-33873928 GCF_000816755.2 Arachis ipaensis
AGTATCAACTTCAAGAACTCCCTTCTTCATAGGCGTCCCATTACTCACAGGATTCCTCTCAGAAGTGTACATAAACTGGTTCTTAGCAACCATGTCAATGAGTTCTTGAGCTTCTGCAGGCGTTTTCTTTAGGTGAATGGATCTACCTGTAGAAGTATCCAATGACATCTTTGATATCTCAGATAAACCATCATAGAAGATATCCAGGATGGTCCATTCTGAAAGCATGTCAGAAGGACACTTTTTGGTCAGCTACTTGTATCTTTCCCAAGCTTCATAGAGAGATTCACCTTCTTTCTGTCTGAAGGTTTGAACATCCACTCTAAGCTTGCTCAGCTTTTGAGGAGGAAAGAACTTGGCTAAGAAAGCCGTGACCAGCTTATCCCAAGAGTTCATGCTGTCTCTGGGTTGAGAGTCCAACCAGATTCTAGCTCTGTCTCTTACAGCAAATGGGAAAAGCATGAGCCTGTAGACTTCAGGATCTACTCCATTAGTCTTAACAGTATCACAGATCTGCAAGAATTCAGTTAAGAACTGAAAAGGATCTTCAGATGGAAGTCCATGAAACTTACAGTTCTGCTGCATCAGAGAAACTAGCTGAGGTTTCAGCTCAAAGTTGTTTGCTCCAATGGCAGGAATGGAGATGTTTCTTCCATGTAAATTGGAATTAGGTGCAGTAAAGTCACCAAGTATTCTCCTTGCATTATTATTATTTTCGGCTGCCATCTCCTCTTCCTGTTCGAAAATTTCTGAAAGGTTCTCTCTAGATTGTTGTAATTTAGCTTCTCTTAATTTCCTCTTCAGAGTCCTTTCAGGTTCTGGATCTGCTTCAACAAGAATATTCTTGCCCTTGCTCCTGCTCATATGAAAAAGAGAGAACAGAAAAATAATAATAATAGGGGTCCTTTTTACCACAGTATAGAGGTCCCAGTGTGAGTTAGAAGAAAAGAAGAAGAAGAATTTCGAACACAGATGGAAGCGGGGGTTCGAATTTGGGTGAGATGAAGTGTTAGTAGATGAATAAATAAATAGAGGGAGATGAGAGAGAAGGGGAATTTTCGAAAATAATTTTTGAAAAAGTGTTAGTGATTTTCGAAAATAGTTTTTGAAAAATGTTAGTAATTTTTTTCGAAAATTTTAAAATCAAAAGTTAAAATAATTAGTTAATTAAAAAGAAATTTTTGAAAAAGGGGAGATATTTTCGAAAATT
>NC_029791.2:33874110-33909451 GCF_000816755.2 Arachis ipaensis
TTTTTGGAAAAAGATTTGATTTTTAAAATCACAATTAATGACTTGATTCACAAGAAATCACAAGATATGATTCTAGAACTCAAAGTTTGAACCTTTCTTAACAAGTAAGTAACAAACTTGAAATTTTTGAATCAAAACATTAATTGTTATTGTTATTTTCGAAAATATGATGTAAAATTAAGAAAAATATTTTTGAAAAATATTTTTGAAATTTTCGAAAATAACTAAGAAAAATGAAAAAGATTTGATTTTTGAAAAATATTTTGAAAAAGATAAGATTTTTAAATTGAAAATTTGATTTGACTCACAAAAACAACTAGATTTTAAAAAATTTTGAAAAAGTCAAATCTAATTTTCGAAATTATGAGAGAAAAGAGGGAAAGATATTTTTTTGATTTTTTGAATTTGTAATGATGAGAGAGAAAAATTAAAACATCATTTTCATGTTTTTCTCTTTTATTTTTGAATCAAAACAAGGAATGCATGCAAGAACACTATGAATGTCAAGATGAACACCAAGAACACTATGAAGATCATGGTGAACATCAAGAACATTTTTGAAAAATTTTTTAATGCAAAGAAAACATGCAAGACACCAAACTTAGAAATCTTTAATGCTTAGGCACTAAGAATTCAAGAATGCATATGAAAAACAAGATACAACACAAAACAAAAAATCATCAAGATCAAACAAGAAGACTTACCAAGAACAACTTGAAGATCATGAAGAACACTATGAATGCATGAAATTTCGAAAAATGCAAGATGAGTATGCAATTGACACCAAACTTATGACATGACACATGACTCAAACAAGAAACACAAAAAAAATTATTTTTTGATTTTTATGATTTTATGATTTTTTTGTATTTTCTTTTAATATTTTCGAAAATTATTTTGAAAAAGAAAAATAAGGATTCCAAAATTTTTAATATGAATTCCAGGAATCTTATGCTCTTTAAACTAAAGCTCCAATCAAGGGGTCAGGCATGGCTTAATAGCCAGCCAAGCTTTAGCATGTAACAGGTAGATCATGAACAGTAGTAGGTGGATTAGCACCAACTAGCTTGCTCTTGATAACAAATTGGAAGCCTCAGTCCAAATGAATTTAGACATGGCTTTACAGCCAACAAGGCTTCACATGCGTCATGAAACACTAGAATTCATTCTTAAAAATTCTGAAGAAAAATATATTTTCGAAAACATTTGTATTTTAAATTTTTTTTTCGAAAACAAAGGAAAAATTTTTGAAAACAAAACAAAAAGAAAATTACCTAATCTGAGCAACAGGATGAACCGTCCGTTGTCCAAACTCGAACAATCCCCGGCAACGGCGCCAAAAACTTGGTGCGCAGAAATTGTGATTACACTTTGATTATATAAAATTCATCGCTCTTTCTTTCCCTGGTAATGGCGCCAAAAACATGATGCCAATACCATGGTTCACAACTTCGCACAACTAACCAGTAAGTGCACTGGGTCGTCCAAGTAATACCTTATGTGAGTAAGGGTCGAATCCCACGGAGATTGTTGGTATGAAGCAAGCTATGGTCACCTTGTAAATCTCAGTCAGGCGGATATAAAATAGTAATGGGGTTTTCGAAAATAATTAATAAAATAGGGATAGAAATACTTATGTAAATCAATGGTGAGAATTTCAGATAAGCGAATAGAGATGCTTTCGTTCCTCTAAACCTTTGCTTTCCTGCTGTCTTCATCCAATCAGTCTTACTCCTTTCCATGGCTGGCTTTATGTAATGCATCACCATTGTCAATGGCTACTTTCGGTCTTCTCTCGGGAAAATGATCCAAATGCCCTGTCACGGCACGGCTAATCGTCTGGAGGCATCACCCTTGTCAATGGTTACATCCTATCCTCTCAGTGAAAGTGGTCAACGCACCCTGTCACGGTACGGCTATTCATCTGTCGGTTCTCGATCATGCTGGAATAGGATTTACTATCCTTTTGCGTCTGTCACTACGCCCAGCAATCGCGAGTTTGAAGCTCGTCACAGTCATTCAGTCATTGAATCCTACTCGGAATACCACAGACAAGGTTTAGACTTTCCAGATTCTCTTGAATGCTGCCATCATTCTAGCTTACACCACGAAGATTCCGATTAAGAGATCTAAGAGATACTCATTCAATCTAATGTAGAACGGAAGTGGTTGTCAGGCACGCGTTCATAGGGAATGATGATGATTGTCACGTTCATCACATTCAGGTTGAAGTGCGAATGAATATCTTGGAAGCAAAATAAGATGAATTGAATAGAAAACAGTAGTACTTTGCATTAATCTTTGAGGAACAGCAGAGCTCTACACCTTAATCTATGGAGTGTAGAAACTCTACCGTTAAAAATACATAAGTGAAAGGTCCAGGCATGGCCGAGATGGCCAGCCCCCAAAACGTGATCACAGGATCAAAATACGATCCAGGATTCAAAGATGATTCCAAAGATGTCTAATACAATAGTAAGAAGTCCTATTTATAATAAACTAGCTACTAGGGTTTACAGAAGTAAGTAATTGATGCATAAATCCACTTTCGGAGCCCACTTGGTGTGTGCTTGGGCTGAGCTTGAGTGTTGCACGTGTAGAGGTCATTCTTGGAGTTGAACTCCAGCTTTTGTGCCAGTTTGGGCGTTGAACTCCATTTTGCAGCTTGTTTCTGGCGCTGGACGCCAGAATTGGGCAGAGAACTGGCGTTGAACGCCAGTTTGCGTCATCTAAACTTGGGCAAAGTATAGACTATTATATATTGATGGAAAGCCCTAGATGTCTACCTTCCAATGCAATTGGAAGCACGCCATTGCGAGTTCTGTAGCTCCAGAAAATCTTCTAGGATAACCACCCCACTCAGGATATCACTATCCCGATAAACCCGGGCAACAGCCAACATAAACCCCGTCAAACCTGCAGCAAAGATACGGATAACAAATCTGATCCAGGTAACAAACCACTCAAACAACTCACTATAAGTGCTAAGAGTCACTAAAGGTACGTGATGAGCGGATAATTTATACGCTTTTTGGCATTATTTTTAGTATGTTTTTAGTATATTTTGGTTAGTTTTTATTATGTTTTCATTAGTTTTTATTCAAAAATTATATTTTTGGACTTTACTATGAGTTTGTATATTTTTTTGTGATTTCAGGTATTTTCTGGCTAAAATTGAGGGACCTGAGCAAAAATCTGATTCAGAGGCTGAAAAAGGACTGCAGATACTATTGGATTCTGACCTCCCTGCACTCGAAGTGGATTTTCTGGAGCTACAAAAGCCCAATTAGTGCACTCTCAATTGCGTTGGAAAGTAGACATCCTGCGCTTTTCAGCAATATATAATAGTTCATACTTTGCTCAAGATTTGATAGCCCAAATCGGTGTTCCAAGTCAGCATAGAAATTCTGGCGTCAAAACGCCAGAACTGGCATGAAAGCTGGAGTTAAATGCCCAAACTGGCACAAAAACTGGCGTTTAACTCCAAGAAAGGTCTCTACACGTGAAAGCTTCAATGCTCAGCCCAAGCACACACCAAGTGGGCCCCGGAAGTGGATTTCTACACTAACTATTCTAGCTTACTCATTTTCTGTAACCCTAGGTCACTAGTTTACTATAAAAACAACTTTTAGTGATTCATCTTGTACCTCATGACACTTTACACGTTTCATATTGTATTTTTGATAGCATGAGTCTCTAAACCCCATGGTTGGGGGTGAGGAGCTCTGCTGTGTCTCGATAAATTAATGCAATTACTACTGTTTTCCATTCTATCACGCTTGTTTCTATTCTAAGATATTCACTCGCACTTCAACCTGATGAATGTGATGATCCGTGAAACTCATCATTATTCTCACCTATGAACGCGTGCCTGACAACCACCTCCGTTCCAATTGTAATAGCTTGAGTGCATATCTCTTGGGTTTCTAATCTAAGATTAGAACCTTCGTGGTATAGGCTAGAATTATTGTCAGCCATTCCTGAGATCCGGAGAGTCTAAACCTTGTCTGTGGTATTCTGAGTAGGATCTAGGAAGGGATGACTGTGACGAGCTTCAAACTCACGAATGCTGGGCGTAGTGACAAACGCAAAAGGATCAATGGATCATATTCCAACATAAGTGAGAACCGACAGATGATTAGCCGTGCGGTGACAGCGCATTTGGACCATTTTCACTGAGAGGACGGATGGTAGCCATTGACAACGGTGATCTACCAACATACAGCTTGCCGTGGAAGGAGCCTTGCGTGCATGAAGAAGAAGACAGTAGGAAAGCAAAGATTCAGATGATAGAGCATCTCCAAAACCTCAACATGTTCTCCATTACTGCAAAACAAGTATTTATTTCATGTTCTTTTACTTTTTACAATTAAATCTCAAAATTATTGATATCCTGACTAAGAGTTACAAGATAACCATAGCTTGCTTCAAGCCGACAATCTCCGTGGGATCGACTCTTACTCACGTAAGGTATTACTTGGACGACCCAGTGCACTTGCTGGTTAGTTGTGCGAAATTGCAAAAGTGTGATTGTGATTTCGTGCACCAGTACGCAATTCATTCTGATATACGTACTGAACCTTCTCTCACTCGTACTTACTTGAGCGTTGGAGTCCCTTTGCAGGTATCCAACGCCGCCTCCCCACAAGAAGACGACGTTCCACACTCTCCACTCCAAGGAAAGCCAGTTCAAGTGCCAACCAACGAGCTATACCCCGGAGTTCATTTTCACACAGGAACAACTATAATTTTAGTATTGTTAATATTGTTATTCACTAATGTTATTTTTATTAGAAAAAATTTCACTTCTCTCTCCTAAGAGATGCTAAAATGACACTCTCCTCCTTTCTATTTGTAAAATGTACACTCTCATTTGAGTTTAGTTTCATATTTTAAGTTTGGTGTCAATTGCATGCTTTTATTTTCTTTTAATTTTTCGAATTTGCATGTTCTTAGTTCTTTCTTGATCTTTAAAAATTCCAAGTTTGGTGTCTTCTTTGTGTTTTCCTTTAAATTTTCAAAAATTTGTGTTTGATTTTCTAAATATTTTAAGTTTGGTATGTTTTTGTGCTTTTATTTACTTAAAAATTTTTTAAAAAATTTGTTCTTGGTATTCATCTTGATCTTCAAAGTGTTCTTGGTGTTCATCTTGACATTCAAAGTTTTCTTGTTTGTTCTCTTTGTTTTGATCTAAAATTTCTAAGTTTAGTGTCATTTTGTTGTTTTTCTCTTTTCTCATTAAAATTCAAAAATAAAAAAATATCTTTTCCTTATTTTACTCATAAATTTCGTAATTTTGCATTAAATTAGTCAAAAGATTTTCAAAATCATATCTTTTTTTAGTCAAGTCAAAATTCTAATTTCAAAAAAATTGATCTTTTCAAATTTTTTTCAAAAATCAAATCTTTTTAATTTCTTCAATCTTATCTTTTCAATCATATTTTTTTAATAAATTGCAATCATATCTTCTCAATCATATCTTTTTCAAAATAATTTTCAATTATATCTTTTTGATTGCTAATTTCAAAATCTTTTTCAAAAAAATCACCTAACTACTTTTCTCTTTCATATTTCGAAATTAACTCAGCATTCTTATTCTAAAATTTTTTTAATTAATTAATTAATTTAGTTATCAATTTACTTTTATTCCATTTTCTTCTAATTTTCGAAACTTTTATTTTGTCTTCAATTTATTTTGTTTTATTTTTTCGGTTACTTTTAATCAAATAAAAAATAATAATAACATAAAAATAACATATCAATTCCCTTTTCTCCATCATGGACATAAGTGGAAATGAACAGTCCAGAAGGACTCTGGGGTCATATGCTAACCCTATTATAGCTGCATATGGGATTAGCATCTGTATACCTCCTATCAAAGCAAGCAGTTTTGAGCTAAATCCTCAGCTCATTATCATGGTGCAGCAAAATTGCCAGTATTCCGGTCTTCCACAGGAAGAACCTACTGAGTTTCTGGCACAGTTCCTACAAATTGCTGACACAGTACGTGATAAAGAAGTGGATCAGGATATCTACAGATTATTACTATTTCCATTTGCTGTAAAAGATCAAGCTAAAAGGTGGTTAAATAACCAACCCACAGCAAGCATAAAAACATGGAGACAGCTATCAGACAAATTCCTGAATCAATTTTACCTTCCAAAAAGGATGACACAGCTGAGGCTGGACATCCAAGGCTTTAAACAAGAGGATCATGAATCCCTTTATAATGCCTGGGAGAGGTACAGAGGGATGCTAAGGAAATGCCCCTCTGAAATGTTTTCAGAGTGGGTACAGTTAGACATCTTCTACTATGGGCTTACAGAAAGAGCTCAAATGTCTCTAGACTACTCAGCTGGTGGATCCATACACATGAGAAAGACGATTGAAGAAGCTCAAGAACTCATTGACAAGGTTGCTAGAAATCAACATCTGTACTCAAGCAGTAAGTTCTTTATAAAAGAAGAGGCTAGGACAGTAACTGCTGATCCTAATCCTCAAGAACAGATTGTTGAACTTAATCAGCAATTACTCCTTATGACAAAACAATTAGCAGAATTTAAAGAGATGCTCCAAGACACTAAAAATGCTAACAAGAATATGGAAGCACAATTGAATCAGACAAGATAGTAGCTATCTAAACAGATAACAGAAGAATGCCAAGCTATCCAACTAAGGAGCGGGAAGACATTGAATAACTCAGCTTAAAGTAGCAAAAAGTCAAGAAAAGAATAACTGACAGAGGATTACCAAATCCCTGCCCAAAATCCCTCTGAGGACAGCAAGAGCCCAGAGAGGAATAATTCTGGCATTCAAATGCCAGAAAAGGGTGAAAGATTGGCGTCAAACGCCCAGTGGATGCCCACTTCTGGCATTCAAATGCCAGAAAAGGGAGAAAAGTTGGCGTTGAACGCCCATTCCTTGCCCAGTTCTGTCGTTCAAATGCTAGAAAAGGGTGGAAAGCTGGCGTTAAACGCCCATCCAGCACCCAATCCTGGCGTTCAAATGCCAATGAGGGATCAGACACCTGCAAGTGCTGATAGTAACCCATCTAAGAAGGCTTCTCCAACCACCTCTGTAGGAAATAAACCTGCAGCAACTAAGGTTGAAGAATATAAAGCCAAGATGCCTTATCCTCAGAAACTCCACCAAGCGGAGCAGGATAAACAATTTGCCTGCTTTGCAGACTATCTCAGGACTCTTGAGATAAAGATCCCATTTGCAGAGGCACTTGAGCAAATACCCTCTTATGCTAAGTTCATGAAAGAGATCTTAAGTCATAAGAAGGATTGGAGAGAAACTGAAAAGGTATTTTTCACTGAAGAATGCAGTGCAGTCATTCTAAAAAGCTTACCAAAGAAGCTTCAAGATCCAGGAAGCTTTATGATACCATGCACATTAGAGGGTGCTTATACCAAGACAGCTCTATGTGACCTTGGAGCAAGTATCAACCTAATACCTGCATCCACTATTAGAAAGCTTGGCTTAACTGAAGAAGTCAAACCAACCAGGATATGTCTTCAACTTGCTGATGGCTCCATTAAATATCCATCAGGCATAATTGAGGACATGATTGTCAAGGTTGGGCCATTTGCCTTTCCCACTGACTTTGTAGTGCTGGAAATGGAGGAGCACAAGAGTGCAACTCTCATTCTAGGAAGACCTTTCCTAGCAACTGGACGAACTCTTATTGATGTACAAAAAAGGGAAGTGACCCTGAGAGATCAATGAGGATGAGTTCAAGTTAAATGCTGTCAAAGCTATGCAGCATCCAGACACATCAAATGACTGCATGGGCACTGATATTATTGACTCTTTGGTGGAAGAGATCAATATGACTAAAAGTCTCGAATCAGAGCTAGAAGACATCTTTAAAGATGTTCAGCCTGATCTGGAGGAATCAGAGGAAATAAAAGAACCTCTGAAAATTCCTTAGAAAGAGGATAAGCCTCCTAAACCCGAGCTCAAACCACTACCACCATCCCTGAAATATGCATTTTTGGGAGAAGGTAACACTTTTCCAGTGATCATAAGCTCTACTTTAAATCCACAGGAAGAGAAAGCACTAATTCAAGTGCTAAGGACACACAAGACAGCTCTTGGGTGGTCCATAAGTGATCTTAAAGGCATTAGCCCAGCAAGATGCATGCACAAGATCCTATTGGAGGATAATGCTAAGCCAGTGGTTCAACCACAGAGGCGGCTAAATCCAGCCATTAAGGAGGTGGTGCAGAAAGAGGTCACTAAGTTACTAGAGGCTGTGATTATTTATCCTATTTCTAATAGCCCCTGGGTAAGCCCTGTCCAAGTTGTACCCAAAAAGGAAGGCATGACAGTGGTTCACAACGAAAAAAATGAACTGGTTCCCACAAGAACAATTACAGGGTGGCGTATGTGTATTGACTACAGAAGGCTCAATACAGCCACCAGAAAGGATCATTTTCCTTTACCATTCATAGACCAGATGCTAGAGAGACTAGCAGGTCATGATTATTACTGCTTTTGGATGGATATTCAGGTTACAACCAAATTGTAGTAGATCCTCAAGACCAAGAGAAAACAGCATTCACATGTCCATCTGGAGTATTTGCCTACAGAAGGATGCCTTTTGGTCTGTGCAATGCACCTGCAACCTTTCAGAGGTGCATGCTTTCTATCTTCTCTGATATGGTAGAGAAATTTTTGGAAGTCTTCATGGATGACTTTTCAGTATTCGGAGACTCATTCAGCTCCTGTCTTGACCATTTAGCACTTGTTCTAAAAAGGTGCCAAGAGACTAACCTGGTTTTAAACTGGGAAAAATGTCACTTTATGGTAACTAAAGGAATTGTCCTTGGGCATAAAATTTCAAACAAAGGAATAGAGGTGGATCAAGCTAAGGTAGAGGTAATTGAAAAATTACCACCACCTGCCAATGTAAAGGCAATCAGAAGTTTTTTGGGACATGCAGGATTCTACAGGAGGTTTATAAAGAATTTTTCAAAAATTGCAAAACCTCTGAGCAATCTGCTAGTTGCTGACACACCATTTGTGTTTGACACAGAGTGTCTGCAGGCATTTGAGACCCTGAAAGCTAAGCTGGTCATAATACCAGTCATCTCTGCACCTAACTGGACATTACCATTTGAACTAATGTGTGATGCTAGTGACCATGCTATTGGTGCAGTATTGGGACAGAGGCATAACAAGCTTCTGCACGTCATTTACTATGCTAGCCGTATTTTAAATGATGCACAGAAAAATTACACAACCACAGAAAAAGAGTTACTTGCAGTGGTTTATGCCATTGACAAGTTTAGATCCTATTTAGTAGGTTCAAAAGTGATTGTGTATACTGACCATGCTGCTCTTAAATACCTACTCACAAAGTAGGATTCAAAACCCAGGCTCATAAGATGGGTGTTGCTTCTGCAAGAGTTTGATATAGAAATAAGAGACAGAAAAGGGACAGAGAACCAGGTAGCTGATCACCTGTCCCGGATAGAACCAGTAGCAGGGGCGTCCCTCCCTCCTACTAAGATATCTGAGACCTTTCCTAATGAGCAATTCTTCGCCATTCAGGAAGCACCATGGTTTGTAGATATTGCGAATTATAAAGCTGTGAGGTTCATACCCAAAGAGTATAGCAGGGTGCAGACGAAAAAACTAATTTCAGATGCAAAGTACTACTTATAGGATGAACCATATCTCTTTAAGAGATGTGCAGACGGAATAATCCACAGATGCGTATGACGTTAGGATTTTTGGCAGTAAAGAATGTCATAAAAATAGTTGCGTTGTAGATATAGTCTCTAAACCGACAGAAATTCCTTCTTACAAACGTTTTGGTTGTCACAAGTAACAAACCCCTAAATAAATTGATAACCGAAGTATTCAAACCTCGGGTCGTCTTCTCAAGGAATTGCAGGGAAGTATGTTCTTATTATTGGTTATGGAGATTGTAAATTGGGGTTTTGAGAAAGAGGAATAATTATGAAAGATAAATTAATAATAAAAATAAACTCTTGGCAAGGTATGAGAAATTGGAAGTCCAGTCTAGTTATCCTTATCAATGATGATGAAAATTGAATCTTAATTCCACTTAGTCAACCTTTACTAAAGTAAAAGAAAGTCAAGGGATTAATTAGTTTGACCTTCCAATCCTATTTATTTCCTAAGAAAAAGTTAGGATTATTGAAGTTCAGTTCAATTAGCAAAGATAACAATTATCAATTATGTTGTTGAATTAGATAACTCCTGAGTTACTGATTTCTTAACCAAAACCAAAAAGGAGAATATCTAAATTAAATTAAAAGCATTCATGTAAATAAAGCAATCAAACTACGTCTAAACATAAATTCAAGTCATAACATTGAAAGGTTCATAAGCCAATTGGGCAACATATCTAATACAAGCATTGAAGCATCTGAAAGTAAAAAGAGAAATATAAAGTAAAAAGAATGTTGAACCTGGGATTTAGAGGCACTCCTAAAACTAAGAGAAATCCTAAATCCTAATCCTAAGAGAGAGGAGAGAACCTCTCTCTCTCTAAAAACTATATCTACTCCTAAAATTGTGAATGTGAAAGCCTGTTTATGAATGGATATATTCCCCCACTTTATAGCCTCTAATCTGTGTTTTCTGGGCCACAAACTGGGTCAGAAACAGCCCAGAATCGCTGGAGAAGAATTCAAACACGCTGATTTCTGTCACTGCGACGTGGCCGCATGGATCACGCGATCGCGTCGCCTAGCGTCAGAGGAACTATAGCATATTATATATCAAATCGAAGCGCCGGATGTTAGCTTTCTAACACAACTAAAACCGCGTCATTTGGACCTATGTAGCTAAAGTTATAGCTGTTTGAGTGCGAAGAGGTCAGGTTGGACAGCTTAGCAATTTCTCCAACTTCTTGTATTCCTTCCAATTTTGCATGCTTCCTTTCCATCCTCCAAGCCATTCCTGCCTTATAATATCTGAAAACACTTAACACACATATCAAGACATCTAATGGTAATAAGAGAGGATTAATAATAAGCAAATATAAGATCAAAGAAGCATGTTTTCAATCAAAATACATAATTAGGAAGGAAATATAAAACCATGCAAATAGTATGAATAAGTGGGTAAAGAGTTAATAAAAACCACTCAATTGTGTACAAGATAAACCATAAAATAGTGGTTTATCAGCGTATCCAGAGAAGAGGCACAGAAGATCCTATGGCACTGCCATGGATCACAGTATGGAGGACATTTCGGAGGTGAGCGAATAGCCACTAAGGTCCTCCAATATGGCTTCTACTGGCCTACTCTCTATAGAGATGCCCGAGAGTTTGTGCGTAACTGTGACAGTTGCCAAAGAGCTGGCAACTTGCCTCATGGTTTTGCTATGCCTCAACAAGGGATCTTAGAGATTGAGTTGTTTGATGTATGGGGTATTGACTTCATGGGTCCCTTCCCACCATCATACTCAAACACTTACATTCTGGTGGCAGTAGACTATGTATCTAAATGGGTAGAAGCAATTGCCACACCCACTAATGATACTAAGACCGTACTGAAATTCCTCCAGAAACATATCTTCAGCAGATTTGGCATCCCCAGAGTACTAATCAGTGACGGTGGCACTCATTTTTGCAATAAACAGCTATACTCTGCTATGGTCCGATATGGAATTAGCCACAAAGTAGCAACTCCATATCACCCACAGACAAATAGGCAGGCTGAAGTCTCTAATAGAAAACTAAAAAGAATTCTGGAATGGACTGTAATTGCCCGTAGAAAGGATTGGGCAAAAAGCTTGGATGATGCTCTGTGGGCATACAGAACAGCATTCAAGACTCCTATAGGAACCTCTCCATACCAGCTTGTGTATGGCAAAGCCTGTCATCTGCCCGTGGAACTAGAACATAAGGCCTACTGAGCAACCAGATTCCTAAACCTGGACACTAAGTTAGCTAGAGAGAAAAGATTACTCCAGCTGAATGAGCTAGAGGAATTCAGACTCAATGCTTTTGAAAATACGAAAATTTATAAGGAGAAAGCAAAAAGGTGGCATGACAAGAAACTGTCATCTAGAGTCTTTGAACCCAGACAGAAGGATCTGCTATTTAACTCTAGGCTCAGACTATTCCCCGGGAAATTGAAATCCCGGTGGAGGGGACCATATGTGATCACAAGTGTATCACCGTATGGATATGTTGAGCTTCAGGATATTAACTCTGATAAAAATTTCATTGTTAATGGACAGAGAATCAAACATTATCTTGAAAGCAATTTTGAGCAAGAATGCTCAAAACTGAGGCTTGAATAAAGCTAAGTCAAGGTCCAGCTAAAGACAATAAAGAAGCGCTTGCTGGGAGGCAACCCAGCCATTAGCAAGTTATTTGTTTTAATTAATACTTGTAGAAGTTTGATATAAATTTTCTTCAAGATTAATCATCAAAATTGAAGGAATTCACAGAGTTATAGAAGGATTCAGCGCAAAAAGCAGAGAAAAGGAGCTCATTGGCAAGAAAACGCCAGTAAGGAGCATTTTGGGCGTTAAACGCCAGAATTGCAGCATCTTGAGTGTTCAGAAAAACGCCCAGTAACAAAGGATTTTTGGCGTTTGACGCCAGCCAGGGTACCTGGTTGGGCGTTAAACGCCCACAATGGCCAACTTATGGGCGTTAAATGCCAGAATGGATACCATTCTGGGCGTTTAACGCCAGAAAGACAGGGAGGAGAGGATTTTGTTTTCCACTTCAAAATTTTTCAAACTTTCATGTTTTGACTCATAATTTTCTGCATAAACATGTTTCAAACTTTCATCATTCACCCTCAATTTTCAAAAATTAACCAATTTTCTAAATCTCTTTTCAAATTTCTTTCAAATCCTTCCCAAATCTTCTTCAAAAACTCAAGTATCTTTTCAATTTCTTTCCAAATCTTTTCCAACTCATCATATCATCTCTTAATTCTTAGATGCATAAACAAATTTTTAGATTTAACCTCTTTATATCTTTTCCATTTAAAAATCTCATCTTTTTCATATCATGACTCTATTTTCTTCCACCAATAATATCTTTATGTCATATCTTTTTCAAATTTTCGAAATCCCTCCCCTCCACTTATAAATACACATTCGGCCATCCCCATCTCTCCACCATTCGAATTTGCCTCTCCTCCTCTCTCTCCTCTTTCCTTTTTTTTTTGCTTGAGGGCAAGCAAACCTCTAAGTTTGGTGTGTTTTTCCATGATCACCGAGCTAAGACTCATCAAGATCATGGCTCCTAAGGGAAAACAAACCAATTCAAGAGGCAAGAAAGAGAATACTCCAAAGAGTCTTTGGAATCAAGAGAGGTTCTTCACTAAAGAACATGCAGACCATTACCATAAAATAATGGGTCTAAGATCAGTGATCCCAGAAGTTAAATTCGATCTGAAAGAAGACGAATATCTGGAGATCCAAGAGAAAATTCAAAACAGAGGATGGGAAATTCTAGCTAATCCTAAAACAAGGGTTGGAAGAAACATGGTTTAGGAATTCTATTCAAATATGTGGCTGACAGATAAGCAGAGAATAACTGGAACTGCCTTTCATACCTACCGAACCATGGTCAGAGGGAGGATTATTTACTTCCATCTGGATAAAATAAGAGAGCTCTTCAAACTGCCTCAACTACAAGATGATCCAGAATCCTTTAATAGGAGAATGGTGAGAGAGGATAAGGGGTTAGACCAAGTTCTAGAGGAAATATGCCTCCCTGGAACTAAGTGGATAACCAATTCAAAAGGTGTCCCAAACCAACTCAAGAGAGGAAATCTCAAACCAGTCGCAAGAGGCTGGTTGGACTTCATTGGGCGTTCCATACTGCCCACTAGCAACCGTTCTGAGGTCACTGTCAAAAGAGCAGTGATGATTCATTGTATTATGCTGGGAAACGAAGTGGAAATTCATCATCTGATTTTTTGTGAGATTTACACAATTGCAAATAAGAACTCTACTGAAGCCAAACTGACATACCCAAGCTTAATTTTTCTGCTATGTAAAGATGCTGGAGTGAGGATGGGAGTAGATGAATTCATCCCAATCGAACACCCAATCACCAAGAAGTCAATGGAAGGACAACAAGTGCAAGACAACTCCATCAAAAGGAGGGCGCAGGAGTTCCTCCCAGAAATCCCTGAAATTGACTACTGGACCCGCCTAGAAGCATCTGTCCCAAGCTGCAAGAAGCTATGGATCAACTTAAGGAAGAACAGCAGAATCAAAACTGCATGCTCTGCAAGCTGCTTAAGGAACAGGAGAAGCAGGGGCGTGAGCTACAGGAGCTGAAGCGCCAGAAGCTCTCCCTTGAAGGACCAAACACCCCACATATTGAAGGAGCATCCACTGCTCAAAATCAAGGTTGTTGAGTTCTAACTCTGTGATAACCTTTATTATTAGGAATCTATTTTAAGAGTCATTTATTTTTCTGTTTTTAATTTTCTGTCTTCTATTATTATTGGTTTGCTCTTATATTTATTTTTGAGTCTTATTTTCATTCCATGATTAATAAAATTTAAAGTTTATGTCTTAAAGCTATGAATATCCTATGAATCCATCACCTTTCTTAAAAGAAAAATGTTTTAATCACAAAAGAACAAGAAGTACATGATTTCGAATTCATCCTTGAAATTAGTTTAATTATTTTGATGTGGTGACAATACTTTTTATTTTCTGAATGAATGCTTAAACAGTGCATATGTCTTTTGAATTTGTTGTTTATGAATGTTAAATTTGTTGGCTCTTGAAAGAATGATGAAAAAGAGAAATGTTATTAATAATCTGAAAAATCATAAAAAAATTGATTCTTGAAGCAATAAAAAGCAGTGAAAAAAAAGAAGAAAAAACATATTTGGCGAAAAGAAAAAGAAAGAAAAAGAAAAAGCCAATAACCCTTTAAACCAAAAGGCAAGGGTAATAAAAAGGCTCCAAGGCTTTGAGCATCAGTGGATAGGAGGGCCCACAGGAATAAAATCCTGGCCTAAGCGGCTAAACCAAGCTGTCCCTAACCATGTGCTTGTGGCGTGAAGGTATCAAGTAAAAACTTGAGACTGAGCGGTTAAAGTCATGGTCCAAAGGCAAAAGAGTATGCTTAAGAGCTCTGGACACCTCTAATTGGGGACTTTAGCAAAGCTGAGTCACAATCTGAAAAGGTTCACCCAGTTATGTGTCTGTGGCATTTATGTATCCGGTGGTAATACTGGAAAATAAAATGCTTAGGGTCACGGCCAAGACTCACAAAGTAACTGTGTTCAAGAATCAATAATACTGAACTAGGAGAATCAATAACACTATCTAAATTCTAAGTTCCTAGAGATGCCAATCATGCTAAACTTCAAGGGATAAAGTGAGATGCCAAAACTGTTCAGAGGCAAAAAGCTACTAGTCTCGCTCATCTAATTGGAGCTAAGTTTCATTGATAATTTGGAATTTATAGTATATTCTCTTCTTTTTATCCTATTTGATTTTCAGTTGCTTGGGGACAAGCAACAATTTAAGTTTGGTGTTGTGATGAGTGGATAATTTATACGCTTTTTGGCATTGTTTTTAGTATGTTTTTAGTATATTTTGGAGAGTTTTTATTATGTTTTCATTAGTTTTTATTCAAAAATCATATTTCTGGACTTTACTATGAGTTTTTGTGTTTTTCTTTGATTTTAGGTATTTTCTGGCTGAAATTGAGGGACCTGAGCAAAAATCTGATTCAGAGGCTGAAAAAGGACTGCAGATACTATTGGATTCTGACCTCCCTGCACTTGAAGTAGATTTTCTGGAGCTACAGAAGCCCAATTGGCACGCTCTCAATTGAGTTGGAAAGTAGACATCCTGGGCTTTCCAGCAATATATAATAGTTCATATTTGCTCGAGATTTGATAGCCCAAACCGGCGTTCCAAGTCAGCATAGAAATTTTGGCATCCAAACGCCAGAACTGGCATGAAAGCTGGAGTTAAACGCCTAAACTGGCACAAAAGCTGGAATTTAACTCCAAGAAAGGTCTCTACACATGAAAGCTTCAATGCTCAGTCCAAGCACACACCAAATGGGCCCCGAAAATGGATTTCTACACTAACTATTCTAGCTTACTCATTTTCTGTAACCCTAGGTCACTAGTTTACTATAAAAACTACTTTTAGTGATTCATCTTGTACCTCATGACACTTTACACGTTTCATATTGTATTTCTGATAGCATGAGTCTCTAAACCCCATAGTTGGGGGTGAGGAGCTCTGCTGTGTCTCAATAAATTAATGCAATTACTACTGTTTTCCATTCTATCACGCTTGTTTCTATTCTAAGATATTCACTCGCACTTCAACTTGATGAATGTGATGATCCGTGACACTCATCATTATTCTCACCTATGAATGCGTGCCTGATAACCACCTCCGTTTCAATTGTAATAGCTTGAGTGCATATCTCTTGGGTTTCTAATCTAAGATTAGAACCTTCGTGGTATAGGCTAGAATTATTGTCAGCCATTCCTGAGATCCGGAGAGTCTAAACCTTGTCTGTGGTATTCTGAGTAGGATCTGGGAAGGGATGACTGTGACGAGCTTCAAACTCACGAATGCTGGGCGTAGTGACAAACGCAAAAGGATCAATGGATCCTATTCCAACATGAGTGAGAACCGACAGATGATCAGCCGTGCGGTGACAGCGCATTTGGACCATTTTCACTGAGAGGACGGATGGTAGCCATTGACAACGGTGATCCACTAATATACAGCTTGCCATGGAAGGAGCCTTGCGTGCATGAAGAAGAAGACAGTAGGAAAGCAAAGATTCAGAAGATAGAGCATCTCCAAAACCTCAACCTGTTCTCCATTACTGCAAAACAAGTATTTATTTCATGTTCTTTTACTTTTTACAATTAAATCTCAGAATTATTGATATCCTGACTAAGAGTTACAAGATAACCATAGCTTGCTTCAAGCCGACAATCTCCGTGGGATCGACTCTTACTCACGTAAGGTATTACTTGGACGACCCAGTGCACTTGCTGGTTAGTTGTGCGAAATTGCAAAAGTGTGATTGTGATTTCGTGCACCAGTACGCAATTCATTCTAATATACATACTAAACCTTCTCTCACTCGTACTTACTTGAGCGTTGGAGTCCCTTTGCAGGTATCCAACGCCGCCTCCCCACAAGAAGACGATGTTCCACACTCTCCACTCTAAGGAAAGCCAGTTCAAGTGCCAACCGAACGAGCTATACCCCGGAGTTCATTTTCACACAGGAACAACTATAATTTTAGTATTGTTATTATTGTTATTCACTAATGTTATTTTTATTAGAGAAAATTTCACTTCTCTCTCCTAAGAGATGCTAAAATGACACTCTCCTCCTTTCTATTTGTAAAATGTACACTCTCTTTTTTTTTTTATAACTTTTAAAAAACCTTCTCCTTAATCCATTTTAAATTTTTTGTGTTAACTAACACTAACTTTACCCATTTTTCAAGAAAAAATAAATTATTTTTTATAAAAATACCTTTCAATATAACCAATAGAAAGATAATTTGTTAAAGCATATTTTGGTAAATAAACTTTTATCACAAAAAATAAAATTTTTGTTAAAGGATATTTTTGTAAAAATAATTTTTTTTTTGAAAAATGGGTAAAGCTAATGGTAGTTAACACAAAAAATTTTAAATGGATTAAAAATGAGGTTTTTTAAAAGTTATAAGGGAGGAGAGTGTATATTTTACAAATAGAGGAGAATTGAGTGTCATTTTAGTATCTCTCAGGAGGGAGAATTATTTACTGTTGTTGTTGTTATTATTATTATTATTATTATTATTATTATTATTATTATTATTGATGACTATGTTAATGATGGTTTTGAATTTCCTGCCAGTTTGGATTCTTAGTCCAACCGAGACTTTGGTGGATGTTTTCCATCAGAGCCTCCTCTTCCAAATATTGAAGTTAGACGATAGAGACTTGAATCATATTTAAGACGCGCTGGATTTATTATGTTTCTTTGATAAAGTACTTTGAATAGGACAATCCGTTAATTAGCACGCTTGTTGAAAGATAGTACCTTGAGACACACACATTTCACCTCCCATGAAATACTACTACAAGGGACGCGGCTCTTACCTGCGAAAAATTAGCAGCCTTCTTCCAATGCCCTGCAAATCCAGTGAGATGCTCCAGTTCTTGCTGCGGTTTGAGGGTCCGCTTCCAATAGATCCTAATTGATGGCCGTTTTCGTCCTAACCGCATCCAATAACAGGGTGGGGGTGCAATTCTTGTTGCGTTCTGGGAGTCCGCTTCCAATAGATCCGAATTGGAAGCCATTTTGGTCCCAACCGCACCCAATAATAGGGTGGGTGCGGGTGTTTCATTAAAGTACCCCAATCAAGCTATTTCGGCGCCAAGAAACCTTCCCCCTTTTGGCGCGAACCCTAGCAGAGAAAAGGCACCAATCCCTGGTCTCCTTCCACCAACATCCGTGACTCATCCCTCGTTTCATTAAAGGGTCGTCCAAGTCTTCCCCCTCCTCTGTGCACCTCCGTGACATCGTCGGCGGTCGCCCCAACCATCCATCCCGGTGTCGTCGTCGGAAGCCTTTCCCGTTGCCCTTGTCCTGTTCTGCGCCGATCGCCCCCTATCCCCTCTCTCAGGTTCGTTCTTGTCCCCTCCCCCAATTTAATTTGAGTGGTTGTTGTTAAATTAATTTTGCTGCAATTTCATCCCTGTGCCATGTGAACTTTTGCTGTCAAAAGCATGTGAGGAACGATCCTCTCCCTCATATGTTCCTATTTTCTCCCCCAATTTAACATGCATATTTGATTTTTTCCCAATTTCTAAAGCACTGAGTATCGATATATTTGTGTTTAGTGCCATTTCATATTGGAATCTAGTTTTGCACTTTCGATTTGGCTTAAACTAATTTACTTCATGCATGACTGTGTGGATTACTAAATTAAGTAGAATCCCATTTTATTAAGCAAGAATATTGTGTGTTTTATCAAACTATCTATGAACTGTATGTTCTCTTAGTCCTGGCTTGTTTTCCATCAATTCAAGTCTGACAAGTCTTTATTCATACTCCTGTCTGTTTTGAATACTAAATGGAGCTTTATTTTCATGAGCAGTCTTTGTTTCCGACTATACACTTAGGAACAGAAAATAGTATATGTTTTGTAGGGACAAAAAGTGCAGAATAATCAGCATCACAGTCCTTTATAATCCTCTTAAATATGCTGCAATGATATTTAATCAGATATAGTTTCATTTGAAAGAAACTACATTTCAACTATACTAAGAAAATCTTAGATAAGTCTTCATATAAGTCCTAATCATACTTATCAAAACTCAGATAATAAGGTTGCAAGGAAAAAGGTGACATGACTCATAGATCCGATTCCTATCTTAGAAACCTATCATTATCAAAAGTAAGCTTAAATGTGAAGCCGGTTCAGAGTACTACTACTGAAAGTGAAATGAATGAAACAACATAGACACCTCAAGACCTTGGGGTCCAAGCTTGACTATAGGAACTTCTGCCATTTTTGTGTTTCTGTGTTCCAAGTTTGCTCCTCTATTCAAAGTATGAACCTACTACCTACCTACCACAATGCTACAGTGACTTCTTATATTTAAATGCTACATTGCTAGTAGTAAACTGAATTAAATAAATGCTAATACTAACACTAATACTTAATCTCAGCACAATAAGTTATAATCACTAACCTCTTTGTGATGGTTGTAAAGTCTCTCAATCTCCAAAATAAATAATATGTTAGAGGTACACTTAGAGCCGCATATACCTTTGGTTCATAGTTACTTGCTAAAGCGTTGCATTGATTAGGCATTTTTATTGAAAGGAAGTTTTATACAATGTAAAGTTCTATATATTAGTTCCAGCCGGCTAGAAAGTCTAGTTTAGTATTGAATTTGTTTGACTCAACAGTATTCACATGTTATAAAATCCGTCTGAAGTGTGAAGTAAAGCATTTTGTTGATCTCACTGTAGTTGGAGACTTCTGTTTTGTGGCTCACTTCCCCAAAAAGTGGGAACCAGCTTGATAGCTACCATAAGGCTTCATCACTTACATTTGCTATCCAAGTAATACTCTTGTTTTTATTTTTTTGAACTTATTTTTATTTCTTAGATTGCTAATTCAGTTCTATTTTTGTATTTAATCCTTGTGAATTCTGATTTAATTTGTCCCCAATTTAATTTTGGTGGCTGTTGGCTAAAGTTTTCTTTCCCAAATATAACATTTAGATTCAATTTGTCCTCAATTTCTGACCCACACGCTTGATATGTTTGTGTTTACTGCTTCGGCTCATTTAGCACATGCTGCTTAACAGTTTTCCCTGATGATAGCAACTAATGCACAAGTTATTGTGACTTCTCTTTCACTTCACCTTTATTTTCTTAATATGGAATATAGTTCTCTTTAAAGTTATACTCATATATCAATTATCTATTTTGGCATGTGTTACCAAGATTCAATGTCAAGGATCAAAATGTGATGTCTAGGATTTTATATCAAGCAGGCCAAGAATAAAGGGAAAAAAATAAAAAACAAACGAAGAAAGTTTGGTGGCAATTTATCTTCACTGCTTTGCTTTTCAATGGTGGGGTGTAAAATATTAATATAGACCTCGAAAGTAAATAAATAAAAAATTAATCATTCAAATTAATCTTTATATATTTATATATAGTATATATATTTTTTAATTAATTTTTAATGTATCTTTTGTATTGAAAAATTACCATTCTATATCACTTTTATGTCCTATTTTTTTTAGTTTTTTTATTTTATTTTTGATAACCGTTTGCTAGCTAGCTTCGTTCTTTCCTTAGAGTAGCAAAACACTTATTAATTATCCAACATTAGAAACAACGGTACTAGAAACGAATTGGTGATGAAGAATAGTTTCATGTGCAACTTACTTTGTTGATGAAAAACAGTGACTTCTTATATTTAAATGCTACATTGCTAGTAGTAAATTGAATTAAATAAACGCTAATACTAACACTAATACTTAATCTCAGCACAATAAGTTATAATCACTAATCTCTTTATGATGGTTGTAAAGTCTCTCAATCTCCAAAATAAATAATATGTTAGAAGTACACTTAGACATGACATATACCTTTGGTTCATAGTTACTTGCTAAAGCATTGCATTGATTAGGCATTTTTATTGAAAGGAAGTTTTATACAATGTAAAGTTCTATATATTAGTTCCAGCCGGCTAGAAAGTCTACTTTAGTATTGAATTTGTTTGACTCAACAGTATTCAAATGTTATAAAATCCGTCTGAAGCATGAAGTAAAGCATTTTGTTAATCTCACTGCAGTTGGAGACTTCTGATTTGTGGCTCACTGCGCAAAAAAGTGGGAACCAGCTTGATAGCTACCATAAGGCTTCATCACTTACATTTGCTATCCAAGTAACACTCTTGTTTTTATTTTTTTTTGAACTTATTTTTATTTCTTAGATTGCTAATTCAGTTCTACTTTTACATTTAATCCTTGTGAATTCTGATTTAAATTGTCCCCAATTTAATTTTGGTGGCTGTTGGCCAAAGTTTTTTTCCCCAATATAACATTCAGATTCAATTTGTCCCCAATTTCTGACTCCCACTCTTGATATGTTTGTGTTTACTGCTTCGGCTCATTTAGCACATGCTGCGTAACAGTTTCCCCTGACGATAGCAATTGATGCTTAAGTTATTGTGACTTCTCTTTCGCTTCTCGTTTATTTTCTTAATATGGAATACAGTTCTAATTAAAGTTATAATCATATATCAATTATCTATTTTGGCATGTGCTATCAGGATTCAATATCAAGGATCAAAATGTGATGTCTAAGATTTTATACCAAGTATGCCAAAAATAAAGTGGAAAAAAAAAACAAACAAAGATAGTTTGGTGGCAATTTATCTTCACTGCTTTTCTTTTCAATTGTGGGGTGTAAAATATTAATATGGACCTGGAAAGCAAATAATTTATGCGTATATTAAAATTAATCATTCAAATTAATCGTTATATATTTATATATAGTATATATATTGTTTAATTAATTTTTAATGTATCTTTTGTATTGAAAAATTACCATTCTATATCACTTTTATGTCCTATTTTTTTTTCTAGTTTTTTTTTTATCTTTTATAACCGTTTGCTAGCTAGCTTTGTTCTTTCCTTAGAGTAGCAAAAAAATTATTAATTATCGAACATTAAAAACAATAGTACTAGAAACGAATTGGTGATGAAGAATAGTTTCATGTGCAGCTTACTTTGTTGATGAAGAACAGTGACTTCTTATATTTAAATGCTACATTGCTAGTAGTAAACTGAATTAAATAAACGCTAATACTAACACTAATACTTAATCTCAGCACAATAAGTTATAACCACTAACCTCTTTGTGATAGTTGTAAAGTCTCTCAATCTCCGAAATAAATAATATGTTAGAAGTACACTTAGACATGACATACACCTTTGGTTCATGGTTGCTAAAGCGTTGCATTGATTAGGCATTTTATTGAAAGGAAGTTTAATACAATGTAAAGTTCTATATATTAGTTCCAGCCAGCTAGAAAGTCAACTTTAGTGTTGAATTTGTTTGACTCAACAGTATTCACATGTTATAAAATCCGTCTGAAGCGTGAAGTAAAGCATTTTGTTGATCTCATTGCAATTGGAGACTTCTGATTTGTGGCTCACTGCGCAAAAAAATGGGAACCAACTTGATAGCTACCATAAGGCGTCATCACTTACATTTGCTATCCAAGTAATACTCTTGTTTTTATTTTTTTGAACTTATTTTTATTTCTTAGATTGCTAATTCAGTTCTATTTTTGCATTTAATCCTTGTGAATTCTGATTTAATTTGTCCCCAATTTAATTTTGGTGGCTGTTGGCTAAAGTTTTCTTCCCCAATATAACATTCAGATTCAATTTGTCCCCAATTTCTGACCCCCACTCTTGATATGTTTGTGTTTACTGCTTCGGCTCATTTAGCACATGATGTGTTTGTGTTTACTAATTAAACCATGTATCATCAAATTTTTGATGTGGAAGAAGAAGAGTAAGAAGAACCCACCTATACGCATATGACTATAGATATATACGGGATGTGTTGTTCAGCTTCTCCTTTATATTGGTCATATGTCTACTATAGGTTTTGATACTTTCATTTTGGGTGTTTCCAAGCATAAATCTATCCTCCATGTTATTACTTATACCATTTTGATTTACCTATTTCCATTTATATATTATTTAGTTCGCCAACTCATACATTATATTGTAATACTATTTTAATTTCTCATTTTATTATTTCTCAGATTAATATAATATTCATCTTTTTTTTAAGGAAGGAATTTTATTTTCCATTTCAAATATTTGGCATTGGACCCAGAGTTTCTTTCTTCTAGTATTTTTTTTGAGAGTGCAGAAATTTTCAATGAGTAAGCAACTTTCTCAAACAATTCTGTTAGCTGTGTATTTTCTTGTATGCTGTTAAATGGGATTTTTATCATTCGGTTTAATAGTTATTCTCCCATTCTATATCAAGTGTCAATTAGTTACTTTTTTCTCGTGGTCTGACTTTGTTTTATGATTTATCGTCGTTCTATTTTTTTATTTAAACTAGATATTGATAAGAGTTGGATTTCAAAGTCACGAGTTGGTGCAGAATATAGGAACGGTTTAACCAGATTCTTAGATTTTGCATTTCCCAACGCATCATCCGATGGGATGATACGTTGTCCATGTCCGAAGTGTGGCTTTCGCCTCTTACAAAATAGAGAGGATGCGTTTGATCATTTGGTGATAAACCCTTTCCCGTCTAGTTACACATTTTGGATCCATCACGGTGAGAGACACGGGGTCGAGCGCTCTTGTGACGGACAAGAAGATCAATCTGAACAAAATTTCAATGCCCCGATGCTTGATATGGTCCACGAGGCATTCAACTTCTCAGGACTTCCCGGCCTCGAAGAAGACTCAGAGAATGAACATGACGGCGGCGCTATGGATGAGTTGCCTTACTTATACAATGAACCTAGTCGAGAGACCCACAACTTTCACGACCTACTCGAAGATGGAGAGAAGGAGTTATACCCAGGATGTTCAAAGTTCTCTAAGTTGTCTTTCTTGGTGAGGCTCTATCACATAAAGTCCATGTGCGGAGTGAGCAATAAGGCCTTCGGAATGGTATTGGAGTTGCTCGCAGATGCCTTTGAGCATGCCTGGATTCCATCCACTGTGCACGATGCCAAGAAAGTCATAAGAAAACTCGATCTCGCATACAAGAAGATAGATACATGTCCAAACGACTGCATGCTATACTAGGGCAACGACCAAGAGCTGACCAAATGCAAGCAGTGTGGGACATCGAGATGGAAGCATAAGACTAAGAAGAACTCTAGGGTGAGGATCAAGATAGTTGTTAAGAAGAACGGCAAACCACAAGCGGCGAAGATTCTTCATTACTTCCCCCTTATTCCACGATTACAGAGGTTATATATGTCTAGTAAGACAACTGTTGACATGCTGTGGCATAAGAGAGGTCCTAACTCTGATGGTATGTATAGTCATTTAAGGGACGCCGAGGCATAGAAGTCATTTGACATACGATATCCGACTTCTCTCATGATTCGCGCAGCGTTCGCCTAGCATTAGCTAGCGATGGCTTTAACCCCTTTGGGAACATGAGCTCGAAGTACTCAATTTAGCCCATGGTACTTATCCCGTATAATATGCCGCCCTGGATTTGCATGAAACCCACTTCGTTTATCCTCTCTATTATTATTGCTGGTCCTAAAATGCCTGGAAATGACATAGATGTGTACCTAGAGCCGTTGATCACTGAGTTGAAGCATTTATGGGCTGGTGTTGAAACTTATGATGCAGTCGAGAAAAAAAACCTTCAAGACATATGCTGTGTTGATGTGGACAATCAGTGATTTTTCAGGCTTGGGCTACTTATCTGGGTGGAACACATACGGTGGGAGAGCCTGTCCTGCGTGCAATTTGGATGCTGAAACTAACCGGCTCACACACAGCCAGAAATGGTGTTTCATGGGTCATCGTCACTTTCTAAATCATGACCACAAATACAGAAAAGACCAGTACTCCTTTGATGGAAAGATAGAGGAGAGAGGTCCACCTATCAAAGTCTCTGGTGGTGACATTGTTCGGCAGTTAGAAGGTGTGCATGTCCAACTTGGCAAGGTGCAATCGGTTACGGGAAAAAGGACACGCGGACAACAAACTGCCGTGCAAGACGAGACTCCTTGGAAGAAGAGGAGTATATTCTTTGAACTGCCATATTGGGAGTACAATGGATTGCGTTACAACCTTGATGTCATGCACATAGAGAAGAATGTGTGTGATAACATAGTATTCACCATAATGAACGAGAAAGGTAAGTCTAAAGACCACATTAAAGCTCGAAGAGACCTCCAGTCGATGGGAATCAAGCATGATTTGTGGCCACGGAAAGATGGAAAGTACCCATCTTCCATCTTTACTATGACCAATCAATAGAAGGAGCTCTTTCTAAGGACTATCAAGAACGTGGTCTTTCCAGATGGATACTCTAGCAACATTTGCCGCTGTGTGGACTTACGACAGCGCAAGTTGTCGGGCCTGAAAAGCCATGACTGTCACATTCTAATGGAATATCTACTTCCAATCGCATTAAGGAATGCATTGCCTGCCCCAGTGTCTTCTGTCCTGGCAGATTTGTCATCCTTTTTTCGCCGATTATGCAGCAAATCCATAGACCCTCAACAACTTCCTCTCCTTTAGAGTCACGTGGTTCATACTCTGTGTCGCATGGAGATGATTTTCCATCATTCTTTCTTCACAGTCATGGTTCACTTGACAGTGCATCTGGTCAAGGAAGTGCGTCTCGGTGGCCCAGTGCATTATCGGTGGATGTACCCAGTTGAACGGTAATTATCAAACAAAATTTTTAGTTTGCTTTTAATCAATGCTTATGACATGTGTTATATTCCCAAAGGTACCTATGCCATCTCAACTAGTACATGCATAACAGATCACAATCAGAGGGCTCAATTGTAGAGGGATATTTATCTGAGGAGATTCTCGTATTCTGTTCAAGGTACCTAGATAATGTCGAGAGTAGGATTAATCGACCAATGCGTGTTAACGATCGACCACGTGAACTTATGCCTGATGAGAGTGCAACCATGTTCCCCGAGGTTGGAAAGGATGTCGGGGATGCTTTTTTTTACACCCTCACACCTATTGAAAAATTCCAAGCTCACTGTCACGTATTGGTTAATTTCCTCGCTGTGGAAAAATTTATAGAGTAAGTGCATTTGAAAGTATCGACTTCGTATAATCTACTATAGTTGGAGAACCTGACATGAAATTGTTGTGACTTTTCCAGTGAGTATAAGGTGATCACAAAGAGAAGGTTACGAAGTAGGACAAGGTCCCAGTCTCACATAGATAGTGTTGTGCACAGAGAATTTTCCTATTGGTTCAAGCATCAGGTGATTCCTGGTGGCGTCTCGTATTACGGAAAACTCTTGGACATCATTGAGTTAAATTACAGTGGTCAGTTCATAGTCATCTTGTTTAGATGTATCTGGACAAACACCACCTCTGGCAGAGGCATAAAACAAGACTCTTTGGGACACACAGTGATTAACTTCTCTCATCCAATTCATACCGGTGTTCGAGAAGATGATGAACCGTACATTCTTGCATCCGAGGCTCGCCTAGTATACTATGTGGAGGATGATGCTGATAAAGAATGGAGTGTGGTAGTCCATGTGAACCTAAGGGACATGTTTGAAATGGGTGAAAACATAGAACAGTGTCAGTTCAAACTTTCTCCCCAACTAATTCTGACTGGGTTAGCTGAGTTTGACGTCGAAGGTTTGTCATTGAGACGGGACGACGATTTAGAAGAACTAACCACTGATGCCATCGATAACTGCGAAGAGGCTGCCTATATATAGATGTGTTCATATACTAATTTAGGACATTTGCACTATTTTTCCGTGTATAGCACTATTGAGGGTATAAAATTGCATAATTATTAATTAGGAACTAGCATATAATTGATTTTTAGAACATGGAAACACTTGATGTATATTGCTCTTTATCTACAATTAATTTACCTGGAGAATGTTATTTTTTTTAACATATTGTGTCCTCAATTTATTTAATTTAGTAGGATGTTACTAGATTGTAATTGACTTTATATATTGGCTGACATGATCGGAGTTGCCAGGGAAATTGGAAGAGAGGGACCTCTTTCTTTGTGCCTCTAGCATCTTGTTTTGCAAGGTGATGGTTGAGGCATCCCTGTTCTCTTCGCTGGAGCATGCAACATCATTCGCAAGAGACCTGTGGTTCAACACGTTGCCAATTCAGTCATGGCTGGATACATTCTCAGCACACAGGCACATATTTGATGCTATTACTGTTGCGCATGGGGATATTAGGACGGTATGTTGTCATATTTCTGCTCGTATAAAGGCTGTTTGGCTTTATTTCAACCTGCCATAGTCAATCCAGATGTTTTATTGTCTTTAATTAAAAGTAACTTTCGAAGGGCCTAACATATTTGAAACCCTGGACATTGTAGGGATTGCTTCAATTCGCAACAAAGTACTGCAAGAAATTCGGCTTTGGGTTCGTCACTAGCACGAACCTGTTTCTTTCGCAACAAATACTGGAGGAAGTGCAGGTAAAGTTTGGATTTATTGTAATTTGTTTAGCCATCTAGTTGGGTACAATTGTTTAATTCAATGGTGATATGGCCGGTTGCTTTTCTTTATTTTTTGAAATGAGGTACTGAATGGGAAAGTCAATAAATATATGCATGTTCCTCGATTAGTTTGTTCTTTTTTTTTTTTACTTTTTACTTAGTAAGGAGATTGTTTGGAAAAAGAGAGTTGAAAACCAAGAACTGGATGTGGATGTAATTTAGGACTGGGCATCAAGTTTGCATCAAGCTTTAGAAAAGATACATATTTCATTTTATAATTTAATTGCTGATGTAGAAGTTATAGTAGTAAATTTACTTCGATAGATAATTATTGAGGTGCAAACACGGTAATTTGCTCTTTCCTTTTTTTTATCCAGTTTTAAGAATGATCTGGTGTCTCTAAGATACTCCCTGTAACCTTTCTTCTGTTTAGTACTTTGTGTGCTTGAATGATTTTGATATCTTGCTTAGAATTTATTTTGAAGATTATTTTATCAATCTGATTCAGGATGGCTTCATACTTTATTCCTCCTTATTGTATCTTGTATTCTTTTTCTTTTCTTCTTTCTTATATTCCCCTTCCATATTCCAGGTGTTGTCCTAAACACGCTAATTTGTAGGTAGAATAGAACACCTATGCCTGATTTATATTTCTGTTTGATCTGGCTGGTTCTGAAAATGATTGTGTCTGATTGGTAAGTGTAAAACAAAAAAGGAAAACAAGAAAACACAGTACAGTAGAATGCGCTTTTGAGCTCTTTAGTCAAATACGATTCAAATCTAAGGTTCTCATGAGTTTGAAGCATAGAAGACAATTTCTTCTAGTTGTTTTGGTAAAGAACTTACTATGGTAGGAGCTATGCTTTTCACTCTTCAGAACTGAATTATATTGAGATTGAGATAAGAAGACCCTTTCTCTCTCTCTCACACACAATGGAGTATAATGCAATGATGAGAATGAGAATGAGAATTAACCTATATGAATAATGAATTTTAATTAATTAAATAACTAATTGTAATAAGAAGTATATTTTATTTTTACTTCACGCAAAGGTCTATGTCAATGTCTGATCTCTGATGTCTCCAATTTGGAAGAAAAAAAAATGAAACCAGAATGACCTAATTACTTTTACTTGAGTGCAATGCAAGAAGAATTGATATGTTTCACAAAAATGGCCACTCACTTTGAAACCCCTTTTTCTATAAAAACTTTGCTGAAAAGTAGATCAAGCTTCATCCTTGTGTCACCTTATTCAATGTAGAATATAAGAAATTATAAATGAAGCATGTTTGGGTATATGTTGTGTAATTGTGTTGTGTGTGTATGTGTGAGTCATTGACTTTTTAGAATATTAGTAACTATTTTGTCTGAATTTTTCTATTAGTTCTAATTTTATTCAAAATAAATACTGTTAAAACCAGTTTAAATTACTGCTCTTATTTTGATTAATGTGAGCTGCTTACTAGTAGGACTAGTATACTTTTTAATTTTATATTAGAGAGATGGTTGTGTTTTTACGTAGTTATTAAAAGTTAGTGTGTTTTACACTATCACTCAGCTGTGAAGGTTATATTCGAAGAAATCGAAGAGTCTATTTTAGCTGAAGTATCTAGAAAGTGCCTCTGGTTAGTGTTGTTGATGACTTCTAGCTACCAATTACTGCACCTTTTCAGCTGGAACCTCTTTGAATTTGTGCAGGCACGCTATCATAATAGGCTGCATGTTGAACTTGAAATTACGTCTCGGGAGGAATTCACTCTTATAGAAAGAGGGCTTAGGAAACTTTGGGAACGTAAGCCAAACCAACAGTTTATAACATGGAGATATTTTGTGATTTGGTTTTTGTAAAATTTGTAAATTCTATTAACTTGGTTGCTTATGGTGTATCCGTCAGGTTTGGCTCGGGAAAAGACTCAAGAAGATCTGGAAGAGACAGGCGAGATAGTTCAAGATTCAATGCTCGAAGAAGACGTTGTGCCAGATAGTTCTGATGAGGTTGTCTCTAAAGGACACTAACCTTCCATCATAACCTTTGACCTCAATAAAACTCCAGAGGAGAATGATATCTGTTGACTCAATGCTTTATTATTAGTCTGACTTATCTTATGAAATGTTGGGACTAACTTCAACAAGGTGACTGTTTTTGAAGTTTCCTTTGGATGTTCAATTTGATGAAGTAGCTATGAATTTGGAGGAGATTAAACCATTCAACATTGTCGAACCATTAAGAAGCCTTCTTCGTCCTTGTTATGGTCCTCCACGCTGTCTCTGCGGCAATTCAGTGTCTTGGAGCCACTTCTCGCTCTTCCCAAAGTGCGGTGGTTCCACTCTCACCCTCAATCCAGTCATCCACCTGTGGGTAAGCACCACTTTGACACCCTGTGCTCAATTGCTTGTTTAGTGTTTGAGAAAGAGGCCAATAATGAGTTTAAAGTTGACATGCAAGTTTCTGCTAATGTGGTTAGCTGAGTTAATTTGTTAATGGGGAGTGGCTTTTGTTGATAAGGAGCATGAGTCCATTAATGGTGGATTCTGAGTTGGATATTAAGTCTCAGTTTGACTGCATTTTTTTTCTCGCTGTTATATTTGAATATGGTTGCTGATAATGGTTGCCTGCGTTTTTTATTCTCAGTTTGAATGCGTTTAGTAGTTTCTCAGTCAATACTAATAACGCTAAACCAGTTTATCATGATTCTCAAGTCTCCCACTCCCCCTTTACCATATAGGATCCTTTAACTTATTTTTCATGCTAAAAAATATCTAATGCTTGGTGATGATGACACGAACAATTAGAACTTAGAAAAGGTAAAAATTTTCAATCTTTCAGAAATTAGTAACCTTCAAATACAGGCGAGGTGATTTAAACTAATAAGAATGGGCATGGAGTATTATATACAAGAATTAGGATTCTAATTATCAAATAATATTTGCTATGTATCAAAGACTTTGCACTTTTGTTATGTATCCATGACTATATATTTTGGGTCAAATGAATTGTCTTAGTTCAAACTTAGAAGGTATATCAAATAACAAAACATGTACTCAACTCATGCTACTGCCAAGTCTCAACTCATGTACTCATGTACTCTCCTAATCTATATATGAGCTTGGAATGAATTTATGAATTGTGAATTGCACATGCTATATATTATTCTTATTATAGTTTAAATGTATGTGTTTTGTTTAATAGAGTCTCTCCACTCATGTACTCATGTACTCTCCTAATCTATATACGAGCTTGGAATGAATTTATGAATTATGAATTGCACATTTCTTATATTATTCTTATTATAGTTTATATGTATGTGTTTTGTTTAATAGAGTATCTCCACTCATGTACTCATGTACTCTCCTGATCTATATATGAGCTTGGAATGAATTTATGAATTGGGAATTGCACATGCTATATATTATTCTTATTATACTTTATATGTATGTGTTTTGTTTAATAGAGTCTCTCCACTCATGTACTCATGTACTCTCCTGATCTATATATAAGCTTGTAATGAATTTATGAATTGTGAATTGCACATGCTATATATTATTCTTATTATACTTTATATGTATGTGTTTTGTTTAATAGAGTCTCTCCACTCATGTACGCATGTACTCTCCTAATCTATATATGAGCTTGGAATGAATTTATGGATTGTGAATTGCACATGCTATATATTATTCTTATTATACTTTATATGTATGTGTTTTGTTTAATAGAGTCTCTCTACTCGTGTACTCATGTACTCTCCTAATCTATATATGAGCTTGGAATGAATTTATGAATTGTGAATTGCACATGCTATATATTATTCTTATTATACTTTATATGTATGTGTTTTGTTTAATAGAGTCTCTCCACTCATGTACTCATGTACTCTCCTAATCTATATATGAGCTTGGAATGAATTTATGAATTGTGAATTGCACATGCTATATATTATTCTTATTATACTTTATATGTATGTTAATTATTATCACTTTGTTTTGATCCGAATGCAGTTAGAAAAGATGCCCAGGGTAAGTCGTTTCACGAAGAAAGCCCGTGTAGACACAGCATGTCAGCAGCCTCAAGTAGGATTTGATGTGGCCTCAACTTCACACAGAGCGGACTGCCCAATTCCGCCGCCCAGTGGTAGTGGTGCCCCCCGCATCCTCGTCTTTACGCTCCTTTCGTCCACCCTGTAGTGAACCACTGCCTGCTCCACAGGCTTGCACCCATGATGTTCAAAACTCGGAGACGGACGCCGAAGACTTAGACCCAGAGGCAGATGAGGTAGATTCTTTTGAGCAATATGTTGTTAACCTTTTTGCTACATCGAATGCTCAGAAGCACAAAGGACGCAAGACCACAGAATTTTGGGATGTTAAAACAATTGGTATAAGAGAATTTATTTAATTCTATTTTTCATTCAGCTATTTTCCTATGATGTCATCGCAGCTTGGCTCCAATGGTAACTAACGAAGAATAAATATGTTTTATAGAATCCGATGGCACAATCAAACAGGTCAAACTGAGTGTGAAGGAAGCTATGAAGCCACCTAACGGAAGAAGGATCGTACTTAGGTTTCACAGTGCACTGCAACTAGTTGGGCATGAAGCAGGTCTACTGAGCGGTGTTATGGGACTGCTAGGATCTGACTACACCAAATTTCCAATCTGCAAGAAGGACTGGAGAAAGGTTCGCACCAGGGACAAGGTCTATAATGAATGTGTAAAGGTAAAATGTTATTTTTATTTTTTTGTACCATTCCAAACTCATAATTTGAACACTACTGACAACTTAATTTTAATATTGCAGAAAATGTTCCATTTTGAAGAAGATAGTAGATAAATTATCAAGCGTATAATATTCAAAATGCTAGGAAGGGCTTGGAAGGAAACGAAGAACAGATTATACCTTCACTGCTATGACCCTGAACTTTTACTTGAAGAAAATATTGAAAATCGCCCAGATGGAATTACTGCGGACCATTGGAGATGGTTTCTCGATTATCGCAATAGCGAATAGACACAGGTAATATAGTTTTGTTTCATAACAGAAAAAGTCCATTTATGTCACGTTGAGTTAGTCAGAACTAGTATCTAGTAACTCTTAATTTGATGGCATGACAGGAGAAGTGCAAGAAAATGCTAAGAATCGATCAAAGCAGCTTTACACCCACACCGGCAGATCGAAAAGCTTGGCAAGGCTCAGAGAAGAAGAGGTAATCTAATTTTGGGAACGTTTTTGAACTATATCTTCCTCTACTTATTCACTTTGTCATCATTATTGGTACTGTCGGAACGACAAGGGAGGAGAGTTAGTATAGGAGAGTTGTATCTCTTAACGCACAAAAGAGCTAATGGCTCCTATGTCCATGATGCAGCTCGGGCTATTGGAGTAAGTAATGTGTTGAGAATCGGGAAGTAGTTTCTCCTATGTTTTAGTTTTTAAAATTTTATTGGAAGTCTGTGCAGTTATCGACTAGCTAATAAATGCTTATAATTGCTTATCTATGTGTGTAGGAAAGAATTGAGGCTATTGAGCAACGTGATGAATCCTCTAGACTATTGTCTCAAAATGATTTGCTTGCTCAAGCTCTCGCAAAGGAGCACCCGGGTAGGGTGCGTGGCATGGGATTGGGGCCGACTTCTAGTCAAGTCTTCGGTATGAATTTCCATCAGCCGAGCAATGGTTTTGAAAGGGAGGAAATCCAAAGGGTGTTGCTTGAACTACAAGCAGAGTTGGCAGCAGAGAAATTGAAAAGGAAGGCAGTGGAGGATGAAGTAGCAGCCGAGAAGACCAAAAGACAGGAAGTGGAGGATGAAGTAGCAGCCGAGAACACAAAAAGACAAGCAATGGAGGATGAAGTTGCAGCTGGAAAGGTCAGGATGCAGGCAATGGAGAGTACTTCGATATGTCTACTTCAAGGGCAAGGTAGAAAGCTGCCATCAGACGTCGCCCCATAGATGAGTATGTTGGAGGGATAGAATAGAAAGTATAGCTTAGGATTATGGAACCTTTTCTTCTTTCAGATATACACTTTTATGTTGTTGATTATGCAACTCTTAGTAAGGAGTACCCTTTATTGATATTCGAATAATTATGTTAATTAAATTAATGGTTTTGCTATTATTGTTTACCTTGCAATTTATTTTTTGGGATATAAAATAATTTAATTTACTAATATTAATTAAGATAAAAAAAACAAAAAAAATGTACATTAAAATAAAAAACAGCATGAATTGCCAGTGTACAATACAGTATTTTTGCGGCTATTTAACCGGAAAATAGTGGCGGTTGCGAACTAGCCGTTAGAAATTTGAAAATTCAGGTTAGGAGATAGCCAGTTACATTTCAAAAAACATTGGCCGTTAAACAGCAGCGTTTTCAAACCGCCGGTCATTTCGTGCGGATCACTGTTGTCCAGATCGCAGCGGTTTTAAACCGCCGCTAAATATTGTGACGCTATTTCTCAGTTTTGCGGCGGTTGTGCCAGCGATTCCTGAGAACCGCTACAAAATCATATAACCACCCCCTAATAGGCGACGCTTAACAAACCGTTGGAATTCCGTTTCGCGGCGGCTTAAAACCGCCGTAAATCACTCCAAGAACCGCCGCTATTTCCCGTTTCCTTTGTAGTGTACGTGTACGATAATATTGGAAAACGTGACAATGCAGTTAGGTTTATCTATTGATGAGAAACCTATGAACGGTACTTTGAGATCATGAAACAAGTTTTATCATAGAGATATATAGCAGTAGTGGAAGGAACTTCTTGGAGACATGCCGGCTGAGCATATTGGGACCAACAAGTTCAACATAAAACTGAAATGGCTAAGAACTCGACTTCAAGAGATGTCACTCGATGGTCCTAACAAATCTCTGATGCAGTATGCCCGTTGTTACATCATGTATTTGCTAGATGGTATTTTACTACCCGACAAGGCTAACAATACAGTGCACGTACGATTTCTTTCACTTTTAGACAATTTTGGCGCCATCAGCGGTTATAGCTAGGTAGTTCCATTCTTTATTGGTTATATCAAGTCATGTGTTTAACAATCGATCAAAGTGTTTAGGGTATGGGTAATTGTCATACCCTATTAATGTCTTGGATATATTATACATGTAAGACACCGAATTTTCGAAATTTGAATAATAAATTGTTTATGATTTATTATATTTGTTCAAGATATTATTTTCAGAAATTCTTTTATTAGAAACTTTTATAATAATTGAGTATTTTCTTATTTAGAATTTAAAGTTTTAGTAATTGAAAAATAATGAGAATTTTATATGGTTTAATTTGAATATTAAGATTTTGAATTTTTGTTTTATGAATAAAGGAAAAATTAATTTGATTATCTCTAATTTTTTAATTTGAGTATTTATTTAAAAATAAATTTATAAATTGATAATTAAACAGTATTCTTAAGGATAATTTTATTGGGCTAAATTTGGATTTCAATTACTATATTACTCGTAATTTTATTAAAATTCTTACACTACCTTAACCCTAATTTTTCCTAACTAAACCCTAACCCTAGCACACACTAACCCACTCACTCTCTCCTCACTCAGCGTCGCACCCCTACCCACCCCCTTTTCACTAAACATACAACACAC
>NC_029791.2:33909469-33927654 GCF_000816755.2 Arachis ipaensis
GTTTCCAGCGACGAGGGATGCCGCCGTCACCGATGAACCGTCGAGCCTCCTCTCACCATACACCATCGAGTTTCCTGCCACCGCCATCACTGGAGAGAGCCAGAGGAGATAGAGACATGATGCAGCAGATGAGGGAGGAGCTGTTTGCCGTCATCGTGCCTCCGTCACCGATGATCCACCATTGTGCCTTGACTCTGTCGCCATCGATGCTCCTGTCATTGTCGATTGGAAGTCACCGTTGTTGACGTAATGAACAAAACACGAGAAAGGTTCGAGGTTGAGCTCGTTCCTACCGCTGCCGAGCTGTTGCCGTCTCCCACAGCCGCTGCCTGAAATCCCGTCACCATGCTTGGAAATCAGAAACGGTGTTGTGGTCGCCAGAATTACCACGGGATTTACTGCTGCTCTGTTTCCACATTCCCTCTTAGTTACAGTAAGTATATTTTGTTTTAAAACACTATAGCCGTCATTCTGTTATATATTACTGAGGATTTTACAACGTTAATGTCTTGGGGTTGAGTTTCGGTATCTGCATGTTATGTTTAATGGTTGTTGCTGCTGTGGGGATTGTCGGAATTGATGCACTGCTGCGAAATAAGAATAGAAACGGAGTTTGTCGAGTAGTTGAATCGTAATCGAGGTAAGGGCTCTTTCTTAACATTTTTATTTCTAGGAATTGTTATAAATCGATATCGATGCAAAAAATATATTTTTATGATTATGTGAGTCTTATGGATTACATTGAGCTATTTTGGATAAATGAAACTGGTTAACTAAGTTTGGATTCTTAAGCAATAAGAATTAAATGAGACGTTGGGATGCTTGTGATTGACTTGATTTTCTGATTGTTGGGATTCTTGATTTGTTTGGTTGGTTTGTATTGAGAATTGTTGAAAGTTTTGGATGATCTGATTTGTATGTATATTGGAAAATTGTTTAATATTGAAATGGTTGAAAAGGGGTGAGAGATGTTAGTTTGGTTGGAACCCTTGAAGGGTGGCAAAGTCCGAGTTTTGGAAGAAGTGCTGTCGAAATTTTTATAAATATTTAAGTGAAATTGAATAATAAGAATTAACTTATTGTGGTTTGGTGAATTATGAAAATAATTATGTTTTGGGATGCTTTAAGCGAAAAACAAAGCAATAAAAATGGGTATTTAAGAATAAATGACTTTTGAGTCTTTGAGGAAAAGTTTTGAGTTTGGAAAAGAAGTTGAAGTTAGTTTCGATAAGTTTTTAGTGAATTTAAAAGCGATTGAATTTGGTTGAAGAATACCATTTTGAGATGTTTTAGACAAATTAAAGTATTTGAATTTGATTTAGCGAAACGAAATGATTTTCTAGTCTTTTGGGAATGTTTTAAACTTATAATGAAATCAAAATCGGTTTTGAAAACTTGGTTAACTCAAAAATGAGTTTATTTTATTGATTCTAACTATTGAGTTATGATTTAAGGATTTTAATGAATTTAAAGTAATGAGATTGATTATTCAAGGTTAAACAAAAAAGAGATTTATTTGATTTTGAATAACCATAGAAAGGATTATATTTTTGAAGCTTCCTAGAGATTTCAAAGTAATTGCTTAAGAACAAAAATGATTATGTTTTCAATTAAGATTTTAATTGGCAAAATAAAGTGATTTTTGAGTCTTTTGGTGAATAGAATTTGGGGGTAAATATAATAGATTGAATTGAGTAATTTTCCAATAAGAATTTTGTTAAATGAAATATTTTGATGTTATGTTGGGGATATATGTGAAATTGATTTTTTCGGTGATATGAGACATTACTTAGTGTTACGATGGACAAGTTTGAGGTTGAGAATTGTCTCTCTTATCCCATCGGAGAATTGGATAGAAGGTTGAGGATTCCCTTCAGTCCAATTCCCAACTGTGGTGATGACGGTGGCTTGGTCCCGCTTACAGATCGATGAATTTGACTATGATGATTTTATTGATGATGAATTATAATTTACTGAATTGGTTGAAATTATGAATCATGATTGAATATGATTACGTAATTGATTGAATGATATATAATGAGGTGTAATCATGAGTTGAGGTATTATGAGCCATAAGTTGAGGTTGAGGATTCCCTCATCTTGTGTTGCGATAGACAAGTTAGGTTGAGGATTCCCTTTCTTGTTGCATCGGAAAATCGGATAGAAGGTTGAGGATTCTCTTTGATCTAATTTCCAACCGTGATGAGGACAGTGATTTTATCCCACTCACGCTTTAAGGGATAATTATCCTTGTGATATATGTGAACATAATGAATTATAATTATAATAAGGGTTGATTGAAATATCATTATATATAATTGCGGTTTTGACTTTGATCTTGGTTATGCTTGATTTTGATTATGTTTTGAAATGAGATTTTGATTGATGTTGTGGGAATGGTGGTTTTGTCCTGCCCAAGGTGAGGACGGTGGCTCTGTCCTACTCACGAATAGGTAAGTTGAGATTGAAGATTCTCTCGCTTGCTGTGATAAACTAGTTGAAAAGATTCTCCCTCTTGTTGCGATGGACAAGTGGGGTTGAGGATTCCCTCTCTTGTTACATCGGAAAATTAATAGAAGGTTGAGGATTCCCTTCGATTCAATTCCTGATTATGGTGCGAACGAGTTAGGTTAAGAATTTCCTATTGTTGCATCATAGTCTCTCTCTGATTGTGAAGTGTGGCGGGTACTATATCTCGATAGTGTGGCGGGCACTGTATCTAAGAGTATAGCGGATACTATATCCCAGATAGCGCTACCTCCAGTGAAATGGTGGAAGGTTGAAGATTCCCTTCTAGAAGGTTGAGAATTCCCTTGTTGTTGTTCCTCCTGGGGATGCACGATAGAGCGACAATGTTCAGGTTAGCTACCAGATGTGTCGAGTCTGGCATTTTAACCGACACGTGAGCTCATGGCCAGTAGGACAGGCATACATCATACTATATTTGTTTGAAATTTCTTGGATCTGCATAATTAGTTTGGTTTGCCTAATTGATATTCTATTAACTGCTAATTATACTATTTGTTATAATTGTTCTCTATGTGTGACTCTTTGATTGTTTGTTGATTGCTTGTGATTGTGACTTGTTGATTCTAAATTATAGTGGTTGTGTTGAGGTATTATGGGCCGAAGGACGTGGTTGATTGACTTTATGATGGTTGAATGCTGAATGCATTGTGGTCCATGTTTGATTTGAGTTACATTTCTTAATGTGTTGTGGTGATTGTTTAGGCCGGAGGCCGTGATTGTTTGGCCGGAGGCCTTGATTAACTAAGATATATGCTGTGGAAAGTTTGGTGAAAATTGGTATGTATATTGACTTGTGGTGGTGTGATTGATGATTTTGGTTTTCAATGGATAATTACATGGCTTTGAAATAGAGATTGAGGTTTGATGAATTAATGAGTAAAGAATTGGATGGAATTAAGAATGAAATAAATTAAATTAGAGAAAGGATTCATAAGACAAGTGATGATCACTGCTATTAAATGAATTTTTATTATATACATATATCCTTCTATGACAATTTTAAAACTCCTCTGGTGAAACCATGTGGTTAGGTTCTCACCCCCTACAGTTGTATCTTTCTAGGAAACAGACGAGGAAGCTGATGAAGATTTTGCCAAAAAATCGGTTGTATATTAATTATTTTATTTCCTTAGATATTTTTCCTTGACTTTGTTATCGATATTTACATTTTGTAAAGAAGGATAGGAGTTGTGATTTTATGATATGGTTTTGTATATATGTACATATATTTGAATTTATGTATATATGTACACACATGTTTTTATTTCATTACACGAAGATTTTTCACATATAAAGAAGGAGAACACAAATCCCTAAAAATCTAACTCAATTCTATTCATGGATTCAAAACTTGATTAAGCAACTCTCTCAAGGAAACTTGGAGGAACATTTCATGAAAACATGACAGTCATGACTTTTCATGCCATAGCCATCAGGAAGCCTTAACTCTTGCAAGTACCAACACATGTTTTGTCTTTGTTATATGGTTAATACGTACACCCTATTGGTTTAACCTATTTACCATCTCCCATTGACACAAGATTTAGTTTTTGCCTTCTACACAGTTCTGCCAAGTCTAGCCTAGATTTGTGGTTATCTTTGGTTCTATCTTTATCTATCACTGTGTGAATGACATTGTCGAACATGTTCTTCTTGATATGCATCACATCAAGACAATGACAGACGAGAAGATCCTTCCAATAGGGTAACTCTCAAAATATACTCCTCTTAGTTCAGTTATGTTATTACCATATCCAAAAAATTGTAACTGGCGGCCCGTGTCAACTATTCTGGGATAACCACTAACCATTGACTACATCTATTCATCACTCAATCTGATAGGAGGCTCCTCATGTTCCTTTGTTTTCTTCCTAAATGCAGTCCGATTGTATCTATAATTTCCTCTGTGTCACTCAATTGGACAACATCCCATAAGCAGAAATATCGTTGACTGTCTATATTAGGGTGGCTTTAGGTGTGAAGATATACCTCTATTTTGGATTTTGGATTATCGGGCTTGGGAATAACACAAGTTAGGAAGAGATAAGGATATTTCAATCACATCTTCCACAGAAGATTGTAAGGGATAACAATGATAGGCCAACACAAATAAGAGAGGCAAAGGTGGATGTTTAGGGCAAACCCATCAGAACAAAGACCAAGTCTTATATATCTAGGTTTGGCTACAAAACTTAGGTGATTTTTATTATTAACATGAAGCCAAGCTTCCTCATGTAAAGGGTGGATCATGGCATCGTTTGTTCTTTAATTTTTATTTTTGAATAAATTATATTAATTTACTGACGGCTAATAAATTATATTATGTCATCAGTAAAGGCAAACATTGATAATAATAAATTACATTAATGCATACACTTTTATTAGCGGTAAACCTTGCCTTATCACGGGTCATCGGTAATCAGCTTGTCTCTAATGGTGTTATTTCACATTTGTCGGGCATTAGGTTTTATTTGTTTGACATTACTTTTTTTATACATTTGTTATTTTACATTTTCATTTATTATTTTAATAAAAACTAATATTTATTTTCTATTAATAATTCTGATATAAATATTAATAGCTAAATTATTGAATCTATTAGCAGGTTATAATAAGGATAGTGAATATATGTATTTTCAAAAAAACACTACAAGAAAACCACCTTTTTTGCTATGCTTTTAAAGCATGGCCAAAAGTTGAAAAATGCATAGCGATAGCTTTTTGCCACGTTTTTTGAGCTACCAGCACACTTTTCATAGGGTCATATCTGCAAGCGTGCCGGTTGCTCTATCGCCACGCTTTTGTCAATCTAATGGCATGCTTTATTTTTTCGCCGTGCTTTTATCTATTGTCACGCTTAAAAGCGTGGCCTATGTGAAAGATATGACAATGCTTTTAAAACGTGCCAATAGTAGAAGATATGACCACACTTTTGAAGCATGTCAATAAGAGAAGATATAAAGCATAGCTATTAAACACTACTGTACAATATGGCCATGCTTTTTAAGCGTGGTTATAAGTTAGCTCAGAAAACCTTTTTTTTTTCTCTTTTTTCATTAATCTTCCTAATAAAATCTTGCAAAATTCATATATAATTTTAAATCATAGACAAAAAAAATTATGCATATAATTTTAAATCAACCAATCCAACATATATAAACTTGTAAAAAAAAAAAGACTTTGATCACAACACAACATTCTAACAAAGTACCAAAAATCAACGTCATAACTACCCATGAATTCTTAATACATGAATTACAATTCCAACAACTATCACATATCTACTTTTTTTTTACATACTTCATCACAAAATATCAAGCTTCATGATTAGTGTGATCATCCACTGTGAGCTCCGTTGTTTTTACCAATGTCTTGCACAATTTTAAATATTGTTGTGTTAGTGCATCTTATAAGCTAAGGCTAATTAAGAATACAAATCCAATTTCAAATCCAAATTAATTAAGAAGAAAATGGCAGAATGAAGAAAAGAGGAATTGAAAGAAAGGAGAAACAGACAAAAGTGCAATTAGAATATGAAACCTAAGATTCATTACATGTTTCTCCTCCTTTATTGCCCTACTTAATTCTACACCCCTTAGCATCAATTTTAGCTCCTCTTCAGCTACATATGACTTGCTGGTAAAGTAAACAATGTAACAAACATATCCACCATGAAAGTCAAATGGCATACATTCTTAATTTTTTTTCATCATAGTGATATGATTGACGCTCCTACCAAATGAAGAAGGCAATATATTTACATGGGAAGAAAAAATAAGGAATAAGTACTGTTTTAGCCTCTAAGATTTAGGGTCAAAATCAAAATCGTCCCTAACCTTACTTTTTTATTTGAAATCATCCCCAACATTTCGTTTAGTATTAAAATCGTTCTTTTGACCGTTTTACCCTTATTTCGCTAAACCTGTTCTCTCACCTCTCTGACTCCAAATCCTATCTTCATTTCCATCGTCATTTACTCTTCTTCTTACTCTCACACACACAGAGTTTCTTCTTCTTCTTCTTCTTCTTCTCACTAGACACACTTTCTTTATCTCCACTGCATATCTTTACGTCGGTGACCTCCACCCTGACGAAGACCTCCAAGAGTAGCAGCGGTGGTATGGGAAGGGATGTCAATTGTTGTGATTCTTAGGGATTTCGGTCTGATGGTTGATTCGTTGGATTAATTGTTGTCAACCACACAACGACAGTTTCTAGATCTCCTTTGCATGCTTGCTTACAAGATGGAGGAGATAGGAATGAGTGAGGAGGAGGAAGATAGTGGTGAAGAAAATGGTTTTGGGGATAGGAAAGAGGAGGATGTTCAGTTTAAAGGGGAGGATTGAATGACGACACGTTTTTCTCGATTAAGGGGAAGACTAGGCATATATTGTGGTTGGAGTTGTGTGAATTGCTCACTAGGCATACTTATGAGGTCTCAAGGTTAAATGTGGATGTCATAATTAGGGGTGGGATTAGGAAGTTCACTGATGAGTTTGGTAGCTTGTGGACTTTATTGGCCAAGTATTATATTAGGAGGGGTTTGCACGTTAGGCGAGGGATGTGTTCGAGGAAGGGATGTCAACCGTTGTTGTTGGAGCTCACCTTCAAAGCTGTTGGAAGCCGTTACCATCGCCATTGGATTGATGAATTTTTTTATTCTTTTTTTTTTAATTTAAATCTATTGCTAGTGATGTTGTTGAATTTGAAGAATTTGATGTTATTGAATTAAAAAATTTATGAAGTGGTGATGGTGGTGACCATAGAAAGGAAGGTAGTGGTCGTGCAGATTGTAGGGTGAACGCTGGTGTAGCGGTGGTATTTTTGTCTTTAAAACATTATTGTCTTCAAAAGGATAATTTTAATACTAAATGAAACATTGTGGATAATTTTAAATAAAAAATAAGGTTAGGGACGATTTTAATTTTGACCCTAAACCTTAGGGACCAAAACAGTACTTATCCCAAAAAATAACATATTGGATATTTAGTTATGATAATTAGATAAATTAAAATAGACATGTTAATATTGGGAAGATACAAGTTTGTACAAAAAAAATATACAAAGTACACAAATGAAGGTTGTTCAAAGAAAAATTATACTTTTTTTAATGTCTCTACTCAGTTTACTTTATCATGTATCCTATATACCCCTTTCTTCATTTCTAATTAGAAGAGCAAAATTCAAAGCCATATATATGGCATTTTATTGGTCTAAACCACAATCATGCACATGATGCATAAACTGAAAGAACTATCCAACCAAAAAATATTTTCAGGTTCACGTCCAAACAACCCACAAAATATACCTTTTGCACCACCAACTTCACTAGCAACTGAGTGTATTTCCTCCATTTCAACTTCAAACATTTTCGATCAGTTCTTGCTTGATGACCATTTGCAATGTTGAACTTCTCTGAACGAGTCATCTCAGCATTATCATCTACCATATGTCAATGACCATTAACTACCTTATTTAGCTGATCAATTTTATTGCTCTCTGAATTAATACTTCTATATGAATCTCCATAATGTCTTCTAGCACTTGAAACCTGCATGTGTGCTAAAGAAAGTTTACTATTCAAGAAAATTACATGGAACTCAATGGTAATAAAAACAATAGTAAAAACATGGAACATGGAAACCATGTTACAAAGATTTTAGTCACTTTGGCATGACCGACATACTACTTAATATGTAGCACACCATGCAAGAGAAGTGGCCACACAAAAATAATTTGATAAGCACACGTGTCAGAATGAATTTACATTTACATACAAAAAGTTCTTCAGTTTACCATAAGAATGAATAAGTTTTTCTCTGCTTTGTGATGACTTGTATCTCAGCCTATACTCATTTGTAATATCTCTGAAATTCTTGAATATTTGACTTCCATGGAAGGTTACAACACTCTCTGGATGAAACTGAAGGTCAAAAGTGTTGACATTTTCTGCAATGCACTACGTTTATGTCACTTGGCCATAAACATGTTCTATAAAGGTTAAAATAAACAATTTTAACTTAATCTTGCATGTAAAATTATAGCAAACACTTCAAGTCTTCAACCAAACCGATCCAAAACCTAAACTAAAGTAGCTAGGCTAGGGTGATTGTGATGCTTCTTCTCAGGCTACTAATTTACATGAAGAACTAGTGCTCAAACCCCATATAAATGCCACAAGGATAGTTCCAACAGCAAATTGAACAACGGTCATAGTCACCAGAAAATGATACATCTTCAAGACCTGTAAATAACCATATATTTATAATTTTTTTTCCAAAAACCAACAGGCCAAATTCAAATCCAAATTGTCAGAAAAATGAGAAATGACAATAACCTTCAGAACCTCAACAACAGAGAAAAACAATTCAAATTCCAGCACAACACTACAATCACAATTTGACAATTTCACATAGATATATAAACTATAATTCAACATTGAATTGCTAGAACATAGTCAGAGCCTTCACAACAAAATCAAACATTTGCACAAACTATGGTTATCAGTCCAGCTCACACACGAGGCAATCATTTATCTAAAACTACATTATAAGATAGATAAACAAACCTAATAAAACAAACTTACCTATAGAAGTAGAGGCAGAAGCTGAGTCAGGGACGCGAAGAAGCTTTAAAGTTTGGAGCTTCAGCACAGTCACATGCAGAGGATGACGAGACACGCGAAGGAGGCAGAGACCAGTGGTGCGCAAATTAGGATTTTGCACAACTTAACCAGCAAGTGCACCGGGTCATCCAAGTAATACCTCAGGTGAGTGAGGGTCGATCCCACGAGGATTGTCGGACTGAGCAAACAATGGTTGTTTAGCTGAACTTAGTTAGGCGAATCAGAAAAGGGTTTGGTGAGTTAAAATCACATAAAATAATAAATAAGCAATTAAAGGAAGTAAATAAGAATTGGTGTAAAAACAGTATGAGAAAATAGTTAAGGCTTCGGAGATGTTTATCTTTCCGGATTAAAGTTTCTCACCAACTATTTTTACAATGAATTATTCATTCTCTGGCAAACTATAAATGTCTAAACCCTAATCTCTTAGTGATTTAGCCTCCTCTAACCTTCATTAACTGCCACTCTCGTGGTCACTTAATTCCGATTAGAGGGTTAAGTTTAGAAAAATAGTTTAACACCACAAAAACCCTAATTACCCAAGACTAACAGGATTATATGTCACATATCCCAATCAGTTCATGTAATTAGCAGTCCAGGAGAAATTTGTTTTCAAGCTGTAGTTCAAGCGAGATAACTCTCTCGAGAATAACAAGAACTCATGTAAAAAAGGCTCATACTCTCGTTCCACCCAGTTCATAAGATTATGAACAAAAACAATCCTTAGAATTGAATCAAAATATTAATTAAAATAGAAGAATAATAGTTCTAATCTATAGAAATAAATAGAGCTCCTAACCTTAACTAAGAGGTTTAGTTGCTCATACTTACAGAGAAACTAGGGTTCTGAAAACATGCGGAAGGAAGAAGATCCTAGACCTAAGTGATCTTTTGCTTTAAATACTAACCTAATTTGAAACGAAAATAAAATAAAATAATAAATTCTAAACCTAAAAGATATTGTTTTAAAATAAAAATTACAAAAAGAAATTAAAATACTAAAGGCTAGATCCACTAGAGATGCTCCAAGAGTGGGCCTTCACATTCGAATTCAAAGGGAATTTTTGCGCTAAAATCAAGTAAAACTAAATGAAATCTAAATAAAAACAACTGGAAAATGCTAGGAAAAAGGGTATAAGATGTTCACGCACACTACTAGAAAACTAGTTATTACAGACGGATATTTTCGACGGATTTTATCCCACGGAAATACAGACGGAATTTCAGAGGGATTTTTTCGTCGGAAAACAAAAAAAATGAATTAGCATAAATTACAGACGGAAAAGAGAATCCGTCGATAATTCCGTCGAAAAAATTAATTTTTTTCCGTAAAAAATAGTTACAGACGGAAAATCCGTCTGTAATTAAATAGACAAAACGCTGCGTTTTTATTAAATTATTACAGATGGAAAATCCGTCGGTAATTTAAATTTTCCGTCGAAAATATTAAAAACCCTAATTTTATCACCACCCATTTCACACTTAATTCACACTCCATTCGAACACCATTCACACTCCATTCACACTCCTCTTTGCCCTCATCCCTCGAACTCTTCGCCCTGCAGCCACCGCAGTCTCTGCCACCACTGCAGTCTCTACCGCCACTGCAGCCACGTAGCCCCCGCATCAGCCCTCGCAGCTTCCCACAACCCCACAGCCTCGCAGCCCCGCAGCGGCGCAGCCACCGCAGCCCCTACACAGACACAGCCTCCACCGCCACCGTAGAAGATCCGTCGCCGTCGTAGGAAGCTTTGTCGTCGTGATTGGAAGCTCCCTCACCGTTGTTTGGAAGCTCGTTGGCCTTCTCCTCTGTTCGAGCGCTCTCCTTCTCTCTCGGTGTCGCCGTTGTGTTTCTGCCACTGCCCTTCCTCCTCGCTTTCATTCCCGAGTCATGACCGTTCCTTCACTCCTCCATTGGAAGTAGATCTGAATAGCCACGAACCGAGGAGATTTTTTTCCCATACCTCCTCCATACGCCATTTTCCCTTTATTTCTGAGGTAAGATTTGAGATTTTTTTTCCTATTTCTTAGTTTTTATTTTTTGTTTTTGTTCTTGGTGTTTCTTCTGATGAGTTTTCTTATTGTGTTGTTATTGTTATGTTCAACATTTTTTTTGAGGGATTTTGCTCAATGTTAAGGTTCGTTTAGTGTTGTAACATTTATGATTAGTGGAAAAATAGATAAAAAAACTGAATAAAGTGTTGGTGAGACATCTCCAGACAAGAAATTAAAAGAATTAAAGCTTACTGAAGATCAATCATATGTTTAATTGTTAGTTGTTTATGAAACTACCATAAGCTATTGAGTTTTTTGGGCCAATTGAGATGCTATGAAGTGTATAGGCTTCTGGTTCAACCCTTGTCGCATTCTGTCTCTATCTCCTATTGATTACTCACTTCTGTAGACAAACTGATCTTACTTTGTAAAATGTATGTTATTGATGGTACTAATAAGTGATTCCACCATTAGAAATAATGAATCATGATCATTAATTTTCTGCATATAATATCTTTTATCATGCATGTGTTATAAATAAAGTGGAATTATTGTTCTATTTTCTCATCAACTTGGCAGCATACTTTAATTTTCTTCTTCATTATATTTCCAAAGTGGTTTCTGAATGAAATATATATGAGCATGATGTGCTGAGTGGCTAGCTGATAATTTAGGATAGGAACTATAAAGTTTGGTTCTATTTATATCAAGTAATTAGGGAAAAAATGGTACTTTTAAGACATGGATCTATGAGTTAAGGTTAATGCAATTCTTCTGATTCAGTTCACGCAATTCTGTAAAAAACTGCATGCTTTGGATTTTAGAGACTCTTTTTTCTTCAATTGATTTATATTTCTTTCCTTTACTGATTCTTTTTGTTTCTCAATTGGATTGAGGAGTTATGTAACAGAAAAATAATCTAAGGTGGTTGTTGATGATGTTGAAATTTAGTAGTCCTATATATATTTTTCAGCTTTTGATTTTTGTAGTTTGCAATGCAGGGGACCAATGTGGTTCTGATTTGATGTAAATGTGAGTCTATGTTTTTGTTCTTTTATTTCTCAAATCACAGTCAATGATTTTGATAAACTAATTCTGTGCAATCTCTGGTATGTAAGTAGAAAACTAATACCTAAATATACTTTTCATTTTTCATTAATACAAGTTTAAATTATATATAGCATTATATAGTTTGTGAAAATATACTTGTTCAAAATAGAAACACTCAAGTTTTCTAGAGATAAATTGGTCAGTTGTTTATAGGCTAAAAGAATATTAAGTAATTAAGTGGAAAATTTGATGAAACCCATATTGTCGTGTCTATATTTTTTTTCCTGTCTGATTTTGGTTTTGTTTAGGAAAACCATATATCGTGTTATATACTACTACATTTATAATTGATGTTCATATTGATAATTGTCGTTAATTAGTTCCTAGCATATGACACCAGCAAAAGCAAAAAGAAATTCAATTGAATGTAGCCCCCTATAATCAACTAACTGGTCAGGTCTTCACGCGGCATTACCAGTCAACCAACCACCCTCCCACTCCTATTTTAATTTTCTACGATCTTAAACAAACCAATTTAAATCTATTTCTTAATTAATTTTTTTAATACTACTCCATAGGATCGACGGCTTAGAATTCAGCTGTCTCTCTGCTCCAAGTGACAGTCAGTGAGGTTAGCAAGCACACCCTGATTCTCAAGAAATTCTGTGTGATTTGTTTATCTATAGTGGTTGGATTAGGTCTTTTCTTGGGTCTTCTGATTGTGATTTTGCCATAGTAAATTACCAAATTGCCCTCTCTCATGATTTTATAAAAATAATACTCTAACACACACACTTTCTCTCTCTCTCTCTCTCTCTCTCTCTCTCTCTCTCTCTCATTCCACAGTAGTTGATTATTAGAAGACTAATTTGTGTGTTCGCTCAGAGATTTTTGGTCCAATCCCTTCAACTTTTTACTTGGAGTTAAGGTTAGTGCAATTCTTGTGTTATAAACTTCATTGATTTCTAGCAAAAATGAACTTCTTCTGTAAGTTTTGGATTCCTTGCTGATTTTGAAGCTTTTACTGTTGTAGACTCTAATTTTGCAATTTTATATTCTAAATCTGAATTCTGAATCTGAATTATAAAATTGGATTCCTTGCTCGATCTGCTAGCTTTGCTGAATTGTTGCTGAGTAGTGAAAATTCTGCATTTGATTTGGCCTGAATCTAGGAAATTGGAGGCTCCTGGAGTCGTTGATGATCGTTGATTTGGCTGTGGTTACTGTTCTAAGGTCGTATAATGAGACTACATTTTTTGTTAGTCAAAATTATCCTTCATTTCCTTTTCACATTTGTTTTATTAGCTACTTTGGATCATATTGGTGGCATCCTGCGCTGCTCTATTAATTCAATCCATGGCAGCCAATCTTGGGGTCATCACTGGTACTTAAATCAATTTCATTTTATAGATACTTTTCAAGTACGCAAGCAACTAGCAATTTTCTCTTGTTTTTTGTTCACTCTCTACTGCTTGCAGGAAAGCACTTAGCAGAGCATTCTAGAAATGAATATCCTTGGGCTACCAACTTTATTCTTTGGTTTATTGCTGAAATTGCCATAGTCGCCTGTGACATTCCTGAAGGTATTCAGATTCATCTAGCAATTTTCTTTTATCTCATTTATTTGTATAATTACCATGTTTTATAAGATACAACAGAGTCCATGACTTTAAAACATACACAACCACCAACATAAAAGTTAGATCCATGATTGACAACCATATATTTCCAGTTTTGAAATCTTGATCTCTCACTCTACATGTGCAGTAATTGGGACAGCCTTTGCATTGAACATGCTTTTCAGCATACCTGTTTGGATTGGTGTTCTTCTAACAGGACTCAATACATTGGTGTTCTTCTGACAGGACTCAATACCTGTTTGGATTGCTGCATGCTTTTTTGCTGAGCTTGGATATGCAAAACCTGTTGCTAAAGAAGTTCTGAAGGGTCTTTTTGTGCCAGAACTAAAAGGAAGCGGTGCTACTGGTCTCGCGATTTCACTCCTAGGGGCTATGGTTATGTTGTGCGTTCTCCCTGTCTTCTACAGCCATTTGATTTTTCTTTCCTTTTGAAATGTATTCTCAAGCTTTGTTTCTTTGTGAATTCTGCAGATTATCCAGTATACCACTCACTGTATGATGATTTCATCTGGATGCAGAACTTTGGAGATCCTATGTTTCATAGGCATGTTGCAGGTTGGTGGCATTCAATTTCCTTTTTCAGTTTATGTCACATTAAACTCCATCTCAGTTAACTCTAATGATATCAAAATGTTTCTTGAAGAGTTAAGAATTTAATAATTACATATACAACTACAGGTTAAAATATGTTAACTTTTCTGCAATTAGTATATTCACAATATATACACATAGTGTTACAAATGGGAAAGTTCTGTTATCATGTTTGACACTTCATGACCTTATTTGATACGAGAATTTTTCTCCGTATTGAATCGAATCAAATCCTAACAAGTGGTAACAAGATCTATGTCATTTCATACGTTAGGCGAAAGAATAGGTGAAGGAACTATAGAAACCACAAGAGAAACTGTAACTACATATACTTAATTCACTTGAATGACAATTGGTTCTGTTGTGGAAAATAGCTGCAAGTGTTTGGGGTCTAGTAGCATTATGGCTAGCAGATGAGGAGTTCTTACCTTTTGATTATCAATCCTATGCTAAGGAGCTCCAGGTGTGTTAACTTTGTACTTTTTACACTCAGACTGTTGTCACTGAATTCGACGTGGCAATATAGTGCCATATAATCTATGTAGCCGACCTCACATTATGAGATAAGGATCATTGTAACTGAATTTTATAAAGATATTCATGAAACCAAAATATTTGAATCACAGCTTAATGTGAAGAACTTGGAAGATGAGATTTCAAATAAAGACATGAATTTGTCTCCTATATTGAAGTCAATCAAGGAGCTTGAGAAAGCAGCAATCAAGATAAATGACCAGAGAAAGGTATCATTTGGCCAAGTTTAAACTTAAAACAAACTTATGATAGACTTATGATGGCGGAAATAGAAGCAGGAAATAGAAGCAAGTAAAGGTTGGAGAACATGGAAAGAGTACCAAATGAAAGTGAGAGATGTGAATGATAGACTTATGATGGCGGAACGTGCATTCACTGACAGAGATGGCCTCTTAGGAATGACATGGCATAATCATTTGGTGAGTATATAGTTTTTTACTCTAAGAAGCAAGTGTTTTCTGGGCCAGTTCCCTCATTCTTCTTCTGACTTATAATATCACATAGTCTCCTTAACAAATGCCATGTGAACATTAGATGAATTCTACTGTTTTGAATGAAACCAGGGTTCTAACTTCTAAGAAAGATGAAATTGAAGAAACCAAGCAAGCAAAGCAGAGAAGAAACATCAAACATGGCTGCTACTGTTGGAATCACAGAATTTATTGGAGCAGAGATGATTGAGAAGGCAATTTCTTAGTAGATGAAGCTATTTTGTCCAAGCTAAAGTCAAAGAAGGAAAAGGTCCTTGTTGAGGTAAATCTATATTGTGCCCGTCAATTGAAAGGCAAATTCAGTTGCCAAATATTAGTATAGTTGTGATGTGTGTGTGAAGACCATTTAGAAGGATAAATTTTTGAAACTCTGCTTTGTGACAGCTTCTATATCAGCAAACTCTATAAATAAAGAAGAGAGCTGTGTCAATACAAACTGTGTTTTCTTCCCTTTGCTGATTAAAATAAATAGAATATATAGAATATTATCTCAGTATTTCCATTAATCAATGTCACAAGGATGAATTTTTGAAACTCTAGTTGATGATTTGCTGCATTAGCTCCAACAATGCGAACCTGGTTGCGACTCAACAAAAGACTGGCTGCAATTTCCTCAGCTAGCTTGAAAACCAAAGGGAAGAACTTGTATATTGCAATGCTGATGTGGAGTTTAACTTGAAGTGGCCACACACAACCACAAGGAGATCCAGGAGGTGTATTTGTCAATGACTCCGAGCAAGTCACCATCATGCAATCTAAAAGGAATAGGATCAATATAAAATCTTGTTTGTTTAAATTGTTGAAAATGAAGGAACTAGTAGTGTCAATGAGTAATGTAAATAGTTATAGTTCTGTCAATGGTTTATTTTTTTGGGTATCTTTTTATTGAGATAGTGAGATATTGGCCAATGATGTTGAAAAATAACATCCAATTTTATAGGTATCATGTAATGAATATTATGTTTATCTATATGATTTTTGGCCTTTTTTTTTCAATTTACAGTGTGTTTGATGGAGGAAATTTAAAAAATAAACCTAAAGTATTCAATTTGCAATGGAAAAATTTAAAAAATTTTCTATTTTACTTTACCGACGGATTTACAGACGGATTTTCTGTCTGTAATCATAGTGTGAGATGATGTTCTAAGGTTCAAATTACAGATGGAAAATCCGTCGGAAAATCTATCTGTAATTACAAACGGAAAATTCATCGGAAAATCCGTCTGTAATTACAGACGGAAAATCCGTCTGAAAATCCGTCTGTAATTACAAACGGAAAATCCGTCAAAAAATCCATCTGTAATTACAGACGAAAAATTCGTCAGAAAATTCATCGCCTTTGGAAAATGGATAGAAAATTTACAGAGGGAAAATCCGTCGATAACTGGTAAAAATCCGTCTGTAATTTTTCGACGGAGAAAAAATCCGTCGGTAAATAATTTCCGACGGAGCTTTTACAGAGGGACAAAATCCGTCGGTAATTTCGTCGGTAACCAAAAATCCGTCTGTAATAAAGACTAAATCTGTCTGTAAATCTGTTTGTATTAATCCATTTTCTAGTTGTGGCATCAACCGGCGACTAGGAACATGGTGTGGAGGAAGGATAACGGAGATTGGTGGCACGAAGGAGAAACAGAGCATTACGGGTTTGAGCCATGGAAGGGCTTGCGAGAGAGAATAAGCACGACGGAGGGTTTTGAGACGGAAGGGAGCACCGAATAAGGGGTTGGAAGCACGATGAATCTCTAGGGTTAGTGTTGGAAGCGCAATGAAGCTCTGGGGTTAGGGTTGGAAGCGCGATGAAAAAGCTTTGGGGTTACGGTTAGAGGCGCAATGAAGAAGCTCTAAGGTTAAGGTTGGAGGCACCATGAAGTCGAAGAAGCAATGGTGATAGAGTGAAAAACAACCGTGTTAACAGTGAAGTGTTTACTTTTGTTCAGTATAGTTTTACATAACCCCATTGGCATGCTTTAACAATGTCACCATAAACGTAACTCTATTGGCATGCCTTAAAAGTGTACCTGTTTCTTAAGCGTGGCAAAAAAAGTGTGGTCATATCTCTAATCAATCGTCACCCTCGTAAAAGCGTGACCAAATCTCTAATCAATCGCTGTCCTCATAAAAGTGTGGCCATTGACCCCTTTCGGCCACGCTTTTGAAGCGTAACAAGAAAAAAGCGTGGCGACAAACTTTTTTTCTTGTAGTAAAAAATTGATGTTTATTACCATCGGATTTACTGGAGAAAAATGCCATGGTAACTTTTAAAATTTAATTTTAAAATAAAAATTACTCTCATTTATTATCGTTGGATTTAGGGTTAGATAAATCTGCAACTAATAAATGGCATAAAAAATTAAACTGACACCAAGGTTATTGTCAGATTTTTTGATAGTAACCGATTTCAATATTCATCTCCCTAGTTATGCTTACTAGTGAGGTTTTTCCTATTGGATTATATCTACCGACAGTAATAATATTACTGTTGGATTTTTATATTAATTTCGACGATAACCAATTAGTTTTTTTTGTTGTGGAGGAGAGGTTTAAATAAAGTGAAGCTCCCATAATTGGTGGGAGAAAAGGGAGGGCGAAGCATTTTAATTATTCTTTCTAACCTACCGACGTCATTAAAACAAAAAGATTCATTAAACAAGTTTTACAAACAATATTTTTAGAACAAAATGTTTCACTAAATGAGTTATATTGATAGTCTAACTATCAATAAATTAA
>NC_029791.2:33927666-33934046 GCF_000816755.2 Arachis ipaensis
TAAATTCATAAATTCATTCTTTTTAAAAATAATAAATTGAATTAAATTCTTTATACCAATGACCAAGGCATCAGTACAATTATTTTTTGATATACTTTTTCTATTTAATTATTTAATCCTTATCGACAGTTTAGTGACGGCAGAGCTGTCGCATATCCATCAACAATACCATTAGTGGCTGGTGCCAAAGTTTGCTAATGATCATCTCGTCGATTAAAATGGCTCCTCAAAAAATTTTTAGTTTTTATTGATTATGCTACACATTTGTATAATTCTCATATACTTGTTTCATAAAAATAAATATCTAGATATTATAATAGAAAATTCTAAAAAATAAGTAAATAAATCAGGTAACTAGAAAGATCTAGAAAGATAATATCTATAAATATCTATAATATCCAAGAACTAGAGTTGTCTAGAAATTGTAATGAAAAAACTTGTGAAGCCTATAAATAGGCCATCATGGAACTCATTGTAACTAACTAACAAACACAAATTCTACTAGCCTTTGTACTCTTTCCTTAACCATTCAATAATATAACTATCAATTTTCTCAAACTATTTATCCAAACTACTTATTAAAACTATCATTGCTACAATATTCAAATCTATAATACATTAAACCAACATCAAACTATTTCTACATGAAAGATCAGAAGTTTATGGCATCTTCAAGAAGTTCAAGCAACATGTAGAAAACCAAAGTGGTCATAGCATCAAGGTACTTCGTAGCGATAGGGGAATTGAATACACTTCCAAAGAATTTAATAAATTATGTGAAGAAGAGGGTGTCGAGCATCAACTCACAATGGGATATGCTCCTGAGCAAAATAGAGTATCTGAGAGGAAAAATAGAAATGTGATAGAAATAGCACGCTCGATCCTCAAGAAGAAAAAATTGCCAAACATCTTCTGCGCAGAAGCTATATACACAGTAGTATGCCTACTAAATCGCTGTCCCACTAAGGTAGTAGAAAATAAAACTTCAATCAAAGCATGGAGTGGACAAAAGCCTTCCACAAAGCATCTAAGAGTTTTTGGATGCATATGCTATGTTCACATTCCCACACACAAAAAAGCAAGGTTGATGAAAAGGCAGAGAAAGGAATCTTCCTTAGGTATAGTACACAATCAAAAGGATACCTTGTGTATAACTTGCAAATAAAGAAACTATCATCAGTAGAGACGTAGAGTTTGACAAAAATATTTCTTGGAACTAGAAAGATGAAAAAGTCGAGAAAGGAAGCATTGAAGTATCACAGCAACCACCTACAAGACTAGAAGAATAAGAACGTGAAGAACTAAGCATAACTACTCCAACAGTAGAAGCAACCATTGATTCTTCTTCAAGTAAAACTAAGCCTTTACAAGATGTATATGAAATATGCAATTTTGCCAAGATCGAACCTACAAACTTTGAAGAAGCAGAAAATCAAGAAGAATGGAGAAATGGCATGGAAGAAGAAATCAAGATGATTGAGAAGAACAACACATGGGAGCTAGTAGATCGTCCTTCAAATAAAGATGTCATTGGAGTCAAATGGTTATACAAGACTAAGCTCAATCCTGATGGATCCATTCAAAAGAATAAGGCAAGGCTTGTAGCTAAAGAATATGCACAAATTCTTAGGATAGATTACACAGAGACATTTGCACCTGTAACTCGCCTAGATACAATAAGAGCGCTCATTGCACTAGCCGTACAAAAATAACGGATGATCTATCAATTGGATGTAAAATCTGCCTTTCTAAATGGAGAACTAGTAGAAGAAGTATATGTTGATCAACCATAAGGGTTCCTTGTAGAAGGACATGAAGACAAGGTGCTAAGACTAAAGAAAGTGCTTTATGGACTCAAGCAAGCTCCACGAGCATGATACAATCGAATTGACAAATATTTCGCTGATCATGAATTCAAGAGGAGTAAAAGTGAGCCTACACTCTACATTAAGACACAAGGTAATTCAAACACTCTCATAGTTCCCTTGTATGTAGACGATCTTATCTACACAGGAAATAATGAGACCATGATAAAAAAATTCAAAGAAGAAATGAAGCAGATATTTGAGATGACTAACTTAAAATTGATGCACTATTTTCTCGACATTGAGGTAAACCAAAATAAAGATGGAATTTTCATCTTGTAAAAGACACTCAAAATTTGCTACAAAGGTTTAAGATGAATAATTGCAAAGCAGTATCTACTCCTCTAGTCCATAATGAGAATTACAAAAAGAAGATGGATCTGAAGAGGCAGATGCTTCGCAATACAGAAGTCTTATTAAAAGTCTCCTTTATCTAATTACCACAAAATCCGACATCATGTATGCAACACGTTTACTATTATGATTTATGCAAAAGCCAAGTCAAAAGCACTATGGGACTACAAGAAAAATTTTAAGATATCTATAAAGCACAAAGAACTATGGCATTCACTATAAATGTACTAAAGATCTAAAACTACTTAGATATACCGATAGTGATTGGGCAGGATCAATTGATGACATAAAAAGCACTTATGGATATGCATTTACACTAGGATCAGGAGTATTATCTTGGGTATGAAAAAAATAAGAAGTTGTGGCTCAATCATCTGATGAAGCTAAGTATGTTGCAGCCGCAAATGCTACTACTCAAGCAATATGGCTAAGGAAAGTATTCGAAGACATAAGAGAGCAACAAGAAGAACTAACAACTATGTTGTGCTGTAGTAAGTTAGCATTAGAAATGGTAAACAATCTAGTCTATCATAGTAGGACCAAGCATATAGCTATCAAGTATCATTTTATACGAAAAGCCATATTGGAGAAAAAGATAAAGATTGAGTATTGCAACACAGATGATCAACTGGCTAACATCTTCACCAAGGCACTACCAAGATCAAAGTTCGAACTATTTCAAGAGATGCTTGGAGTTATACAAATGTGCATCAACGAGGAGTATTGATTATGCTACACATTTGTAGAATTCTCTAGAATTCTCATGCTCTTGTCTTATAAAATAAACATCTAGATATTATAATAGAAAACTCTATAAAATAAGTAAGTAAATCAAGTAACTAGAAAGATCTAGGAAGATAATATCTAGAAATATCTATAATATCCAAGAACTAAAATTATCTAGAAATTGTAATTAACCAACTTGTAAAGCCTATAAATAGGTCATCATGAAACTCATTGTTACTAACAAACAAACACAAATTCCACTAGCTTTTATACTCTCTCCTTAACCCATCAATAATATAACTATCAATTTTCTCAAAGCATTCATCCAAACTATTTATTCATCAAAACTATTATTGCTACAATATTCAAATCCATAATATACTAAACCAACATCAAATATTTTATAAAGGGTAGGTCTTTGGTGGCCAAGGTTATAGTGGCTAAGAGTGGCTAAGCTTTGACTGACCAATAAACACATGACATGTGGAGAGTTGGGTGCAAGTTGTTAGTGAGAGTGATAGGCGCTTATTGTTAGTGATTACTGCAGGGTAAAAGAGTAAATAAACTGACCAAAATGGTGTGTATATCATGTGAGCCTTTTATTTGAGGAAAAAAAACTTGTTAGTGTTTCTTGAGTGGATAATTCCAAAACTTCAATGGTTGGGCCTCTGAAAATCCAATGTTGGATCAATAAGAAGTCTTGAACTGTTAATGAATGAGAGTAATGCGAAAAAAAAAAACAAGAACTAAATCATGTGATATTTATGTGAACTCTTACTATTAATGTATTTGTGGCTTATTAAAAGATAAATTTTTAGAGATTAGTAATTTTTAATAGTTTTGCCCATCTTTTGGTCAATATAAATACTAAATTATTTTTAACAGATAAATTTTATTAATTTATGTGTTCAAATTCTGAAAATTTGAGTGCAAATGGTAATGATTCATGTGTGCAAAACTTTGATAAATATAGGTGCAAATTATATGTTTATTGTGTACAAAATGTCTATAAATATAGGTACAAATTATTACCGACTAAGTGCTGGCAAAAAATGATAATACTTGTTAGTCATGTAGTATTGTTCTTATTAAAAATCTTCATAATAGTTTTATTAATAAGATTTACATTTTTACTTTGTGAATCCACTAAAGATGGCATCTGTAAATCTTGAATTCATAATGTCATACCTTTGATAATGTTGGTGGGTCCCCAACCTCAAGTAAGACCCACACATATTAAATCAAAAAAAAAATAAAAGAAAACAAGAGTGGCCTAATAGCCACGAGAGAGGGCGAGAGAGTTTGGAAGCCTCTCTTTTCAAAAAGAAAAGAAAGAAGGAAACAGAAAGCACGCCGTCGAGGTCGAAGGAGAAGAGAAATTTGGGGGAAAAGGGCAAGCCAACTTTGATCACATTGACTTGGTAAACTTGCTCCATTTCTTATAAAATTTTAGTATGTTATTCCTGGTGTAGAGATGAACATTAGGATATAACTTATTTGTTGTATTGCCTTCTCTTTTGCCTGATTTGAGATACCCACTTTGTGGAGGGTTTATGTTGATTCCACCAGTTTTGGTGATGTATTTTGTTGATTGTTGAGATGCCCTAGTGTCACTAGGAAGACTGTTTGTGTACCCATTATTCTGATAATGGAAGATTCTTCTGGACTAGGTCCCGTGGGTTTTTGTCCCTCTTTTGGGGGTTTTCTCACGTTAAAATTCTGGTGTCTGATTATTTAATTTCTGCCATTATATTTCCTGTTTGGAGTATCTTTGGCATTGCCCATTTAATTGCACAGGTTGTGGGAAAATTATTTCTGGTGCTTCCGCTGTTAGACAGGTTCTTGTTTTGAACCTTGGTTGAGATTTTCCCAACAAAGTGGTATCTAGAGCTTTGGTTGTTTATCTCTGTGCTGATTAAATGGAGGAAAATACTCATGGACCGAATATAGTCAAATTGAATTCCCAAAATTATTCAATTTGGAAGACCCTCATGGAAGATATGTTGTATAGCAAGGACTTGTATGATCCTGTGGAAGGGGATAAATCCAAAGGTACCAAATCCGATGCTGAATGGAAGAAGCTGAATCGAAGAAGCCAGAAGAAGAGAGCAAGGTTTGACTAATGCCTCCTCCCAGTCAGAAGCACTTGTTTCAGAGTCACGGGGGAGAAGTCAAAGTAGAAAGCCTCACAGTTCTGACAGGTCAGAGAGTCGAAGCAAGTTAAGAGGAAAGTACAAGCCAAGAAAGGAGTTCATTTGTCACCATTGTGGCAAGTCGGGGCATATTAAGAGGTATTGTAGGTTCTTGAAAAGAGAACAATCAAGGGGAAGAAATGAAGACAAAGGTAAAGATAGTGATAAAGAAACTGCTGCTATTGTTTATGAAGATGTTCTTATCACATATGATGAAAATTATGTGAATCTTGTCTGTGATGATTCCACTTGGATTATGGACTCTGGTGCCTCATGTCATGTCACTCCGAAACGTGAATTTTTCACTTCCTATACTGCTGGAAATTTTGGCAAGATTAAATTGGGAGATAAAGGAGTGTGTGATATCATTGGTATGGGTGATATGTGGCTTGAAACCAACATGGGATGCAAGTTGCAATTGAAGAATGTTAGGCATGCGCCAGATATGCGGTTCAATCCCATTTCAGTGAAGGCATTGGATCAAGAAGGGTATTGCACTTCCTTTGGTAGTGGAAAATGCAAGATTACCAAAGGGACTCTCATTGTTGCTAGAGAAGACAATAGTCTCACTACTCTCTACCGGTTGCAAGCAAAGTTGTGCAAAGAAGATGTGAATGTAGCTGATGATTCCTCTTCTGATTTGTGGCATATACGTCTTGGTCACTTGAGTGAGAAAGGACTAAGCGTCTTGGCCAAGAAGCACTCACTTCCAGTGAAAGGTACAACTTTAAATACTTGCACTCATTGTTTTGTTGGAAAGCATGCTAGAGTATCATTTCATAATTCTGGACCTCATAGGAGATCACATGTTCTAGATTTAGTTCACACTGATTTTGCACTATGGATGCTAAGACACTAGGTGGTGCATCATATTTTGTTACTTTTATTGATGATTATTCTCGAAAAGTGTGGGCTTTTGTTTTGAAATCTAAAGACCAGGTGCTCAGAATCTTCAAACACTTTCATGCAAGTGTTGAAAGAGAAACAGGAAGGAAATTGAAATGTGTTCGAGCAAATAATGGTGGTGAATACAGGGGTCCGTTTGAGGAGTATTGTAAAGGACATGGGATCAAGCTTGAGAAGACGGTTCCTAAGACTCCTCAACATAATGGAGTTGCAGAGAGAATGAATCGCACTATCAATGATAGAGTAAGGTGTATGCTTTCTCATGCAAAGTTGCCTAAATCCTTTTGGGGTGAAGCGATGAGGACTGCAGTAGATCTGATCAACCTTTCTCCTTCAA
>NC_029791.2:33934067-33950704 GCF_000816755.2 Arachis ipaensis
ACGAAGTTTGATTCCTTCATGGAAGGTCATGGGTATAGTAAGACTTCTTCTGATCATTGTGTCTATGTTAAGAAATTCTCTTATGGTGATTTTATAATTCTCTTGCTTTATGTTGATGACATGTTGATTGTTGGTCATGACACTAAAAAGATTGAAAGTCTTAAGAAAGACTTGAATAGATCCTTTGCTATGAAGGATTTAGGTCCTGCAAAGAAAATCCTTGGCATGAGTATCACTCGTGACAGGAAGAATGGAAAACTGTGGTTGTCACAGCAGAAGTACATTGAGAAGGTTTTAGAGAGGTTTAGCATGAGTAATTCCAAACCTGTTAGTACTCCACTTGCTAGTCATTTCAAGCTGAGTTCACAGCAATGTCCTACAAGTGAGAAAGAGAAAGCAGAAATGAAGAAGATTCCATATGCATCTGCAGTTGGCAGTTTGATGTATGCTATGGTTTGCACCAGGCCGGATATTGCTCATGCCGTTGGAGTTGTTAGTCGGTTTCTCTCTAATCCTGGCAAGGAACACTCGCAAGCAGTGAAGTGGATTCTCAGATACCTTAATGGTACTTCCAGAGTTTGTTTATGCTTTGGGAGTGGCCAACCTGTGTTGGATGGTTACACAGATACAGATATGGCTGGGGATCTTGATTCAAGGAAGTCTACTTCTGGTTATATGATGACTTTTGCAGGGGGAGGCAGCCTATCCCCACTTGAGTTGGTGAGGGGGAGATTTGTTGGTGGGTCCCCAACCTCAAGTGGGACCCACACATATTAAATCAAAAAAAAAAAATAAAGTGGCTAATAGCCACGGGAAACAAAATGGAGAGAGAGTTGGATCTTTTCAATTTTGAAAAGAAAGAAAGCAAGACGCAGCAGCGGCGTAGGAGAAGAGAAAATTTGGGGGAAAAGAGCATGCCAACCTTGATCACATTGACTTGGTAAACTTGCTCCATTTCTTATGAAATTTTAGTATGTTATTCCTGGTGTAGAGATGAACATTAGGATATAACTTATTTGTTGTATTGCCTTCTCTTTTGCCTGATTTGAGATACCCACTTTGTGGAGGGTTTATGTTGATTCCACCAGTTTTGGTGATGTATTTTGTTGATTGTTGAGATGCCCTAGTGTCACTAGGAAGACTGTTTGTGTACCCATTATTCTGATAGTGGAAGATTTTTCTGGACTAGGTCCCGTGGGTTTTTGTCCCTCTTTTGGGGGTTTTCCCACATTAAAATTCTGGTGTCTGATTATTTAATTTCTGCCATTATATTTGCTGCTTGGAGTATCTTTGGCATTGCCCATTTAATTGCACAGGTTGTGGAAAAATTATTTCTGGTGCTTCCGCTGTTAGACAGGTTCTTGTTTTGAACCTTGGTTGAGATTTTCCCAACAGATAATTTACTTAAATAAACTAGTTGAAAATCAATCATACCAGATTGTCTTAAAACTAAATTCATTGTTAATTTTTTGTGTCCTCTCTATATTTATATAAAGCGTGGTCCTTGAATAAAATTTCAAAGAAACAAATATAAAAGCTACAAAACTACCACGACTTGTGAAGTAAATTTGTTAGTTTTTATTTAACTAAAAATTTTTTGTTTTTTAATTTGTATATCCATGATTATGCATATTATTTGTTAATTCCTCTAACCCAAATGCAGCAACCATGTCTGTCCAATACTGGTCAAACTTCTCTATCACAAAATGACCATACATAGCAGTCTTAAATGCAGCACAAAAATTATTATTCTTGATATTCGAAACAGCAATCCGCGCTAGGTGCCAGGTGCAAAGTCGATGTGTATCATTAGGAAATTCTGTCCTAATAGCCTCCTTCATTGACTCGTCTCCATCTGTAATCACAACTTTGGGCTGTTTTTGATGCATGACTTCAAGAAAAGTGTCTAGCAACCACTTATAAGATGGAATTTTCTCGTCCTCCAGCAACCGAAAACCAGAAATTATTGTCTGTTGGTGGTGATTAGTGTCAGAAAATATCACCAAAGGCCAGTTGTATAGATTCTTCCTATACAAAAAAAGGAGAAAGAAGATAAACATGGGGTTTATTTTAACCCAGGATATCTAATAAAAAGAGTACCAGTAGAACTAAAGCATAACTCGAACATAAAAGGTTTATTTTGTGCGAAAAGAATTGGAAATTGAAATAAAATAAAATAAGAAAAATTCAGATAGATACATTAGATCATAACTTGCAATGACATTTGTGGAGAAGTACTCAAATCTCCTTCAACCCTTCCAACCGAAATAAGGAGAAAAAGAAGATAAATAGGAGAGTTTATTTCAATTGAAAACATTTGAGAAGAATAAATACGAACCAAAGTATACCTCGAAAGTAAAAGGTTTATTTTGTGCGAAAACAATTGAAAATTGAAATGAAATAAAATAAAGAAAACTCAAATAGATGAATAAAGAAAACTCAAATAGATGAGTAAGATTATAACTTACAGTGGTATTTGTGAAGAAGTACTCAAATATCTCTCGACCCTTCTAACAAAAGTTTCTAACGAAAACACTCTTTATGGCTAATGACTCTCTCTAAACAACCAATGTAAACGAATAAGCTATATATACATAGATAGTGTGATACATAGATTTTCTCAGCAACAAGAAGCTAACTAACTAAACCAATAATACTTTTTAAAGATAGAAAGAAAGTGAGAAAAAATTTGATTCATGAAAACTAAAACATGTATACACATTATTGTTAAACTTTTTGTACAATCACATGCCATGTTTTGATATTCTATTGAATTTATTCATGTTGGAAACCAACAGAAATAAGACATTTTCATTGAAGTTTCAATAATAATCCAAACATGGCCAATTAATATGCTTCTAAGATCTATACTCATTCAAGATACTAACAATAAAAACAGAGAACTCAACAACGATGGCAGGAAGAGATGAAAAAAGGATGATAACATATCTGAATGTAGCGACTGCCAATGCCACCGACGATATACTCATTGCACCAAGCCGCTTCCGACACTTTGATGTTCAATTCCATGCACACAACCTTCTCTGATCCGTGCTACCAGGTACGATGCCAACGACCCACGACGCTTGTTCTCTATTTTCACCTCTGACCAGCGCCACTCAATACCGCCAATGATATACCCCCTCTTCCGACACCTTAATAGAATAATCCATGCAAATCACCTTCTCCAATCAATGCCTAACAAGTGCCGCGACAACGACCCTAATCGATTTTCACCTCTGCAGACTACTGCCGGCCACAAAGGGAGGTCAACAGCCTTAAAAAATAATCACACTATCTGACTCATTACACCATCATTGATTAAGTCCCCTGTTTAAAGTTGAAAGTTAGAACCTTAATTGTAGCTTTTAAATTTCTTTTATTTTTCTCAATAAATTTTTTCTCAAAAATAAATTTTAATTTCATGATTTTTTCCTTCATTAATGTTACCAACTATTATTTTTACTGTAATTAATAAAATCACTAGGTCATAGTACAATCCATCACAAGTTTCCACTGCACGGGGTCACCAAAAAATACAACACACATCATATAGTTACTTTAACCACCTTAACTTTTTGGCCACTACAGAAGCACCCTTTTATAAAACTAACAGTTTTGCCCTTTTGTAGGCCTAAATGCCGCATTGTCGATTCAATTGTCGGTAATAAAAGACCAATGTTCATTGCCTAGGAGAAGAGAAGCAAGTTTTATTACTTTCCATCTATATCTATAGGCAACAACGGGAACAATTGGTAAGCATGGTAACTATATCGGCAACTGGCGCTCTGCATTCTATCTAGGTTCTACACTTACGTACACCCCCCACCTCACATAAAAGAATAGAAGAACCCGTATGGGTGAGAGGGACTGAATCATTCATCAGATATGTCTTTTTCTGCCATTCATTTTATCTCAACTCTAGTTAGTTATAAAAAAAAGTAACCTTATTTGATATTGGACCTTGATTAATTCTTTGCAAGAGGAGCCGATGCCTTTTGGGTTAGGGTTCCTACCGACTACAATACATATGGAAGCATGGAGTTATGGGTTGAATACAATTTCTATAGTAGAAAGTTTGTACACCTAGCCATAAAAAATTATAGTATTTGGAGAAGCATTGAGTATGTGGACAAGATTATGCTTAACTTGATAGAAATCTTATCTGCAAAATCAATTTTCTATCATATATAGAAGATAATCTTTCTGTTTCGATAAGAGTACTACAAGGCGTTACATCATGGAGCAAAATTATAGGTTTAGATTATCATACAGAAAGGTATGAATAGTGTCAAGATAGTGAGTAAGGAATTAGTTATTGGCAATAATTGTTGCTTCAGTTAGTTATTTTGCAGTGATGTATATCTAAGGAGAGACTCTGAGAATGTGTGTGTAGGATTCTAATTCCAATGCTATATAATCATAGTTTGATATCTCTCCTTTTCTTGATTCTTTCCACTCTCATAACCTCATCACAACTACAATTAGCAACACATAGAAACTCTCTTTTATTGTTTTCTTAGTTTTTTACAACTCTGGTATATCATGCTCTATATGTCAATAGAATATCTAACAAATAGCAAGTGAAAAATAATTGCTTAGATTTATAGGAATTGAGAAGAGTTACACAGCTAGCATTCGAGGTTGCTTAATGTGATATAACAGTTTTTGTCAGCTATGATACAAAAAATGAAATCATCTATCATATATTATTAATTTTATAACTAAAATGTAAATTTTACAATCAAAATATACAATATAGTATTTTCTAATTACATTTAAATTAAACTAAAATTAAAATTGAAAAATTAATATTGAAATATAACTATATTAAATATTACTAACTAACTTAATTTAACGTATAAAAGTATAAAATATATATTAAAAATTATATTTTTGTAACAATAAAATAAATATATAATAACTAATTTTTAATATACTTGTGCATAATAACATTTTTCAAAAACATATTATGAAGAGACCAAATAGTAATTCAATCATCATCATTATATAGGTGAAATAAGTATATGTCAGAAAATTCTGTTATGACCTGCAACTTGGAGTTACATAAATAGTTGTTATATAATACATACGGTAAGCGATGCATCTTCGCCTCAATATTTGAATTTTCTTTTTTCCCTCTTGAATGATTGATTTTATTAGCTATGTAACATTATTTTTAGGATAAATATCTTATTCGATTTCTGATTTTTTTTTTCTTTTGAAGAACAAAGTGTATTTTTATCATTTTAAAATTTAAACTAGTCCTCTATCTATCTATAAAATTATATAAATTGACCTCGTTTTCGATTGATAAATGGTGGCTCATTTGTCGTACATTACAAGAAAAGAGAGCTATTTTAACATGATTTTTTTTAACAGTCATAATTAAGTATAAAAATTAATATATATTTTTGACATATATCACAAATGTCAAATTCTCTATTTTTTTTTATGAATAATTTGATTGTAGAAAATTACTCCTCAATTTTGACACTCATTTGTTTTCAACTTACTTTATTATTTCTTTTCTTCGTTGAGCTCCGTCAATTTTGGCATCACACTGCTCTTAGTTTGGAATCATACTACTCATTTTTCATCTTCAAAATCTCAGTTTATTCTTCAGTTTGAAGATCTCATCTCATTCTTTGTTAAAAATTTTTGTTGAGAATTTTTTATGGTCAATAAGTGTCAAAATAAATAGTATTTTTGACGGTTAATAAGTATCACAAAAAATATATTTTGAAATTTTTCTAAAAAATTATTTTTGACGGCCAATATTTATCAAAATAAGAGTTAAACTTTTTTTTACAATTACTTATATGTTAAAAATACTATTTTTGACAAAACTTTTATTAACATATTTTTATAGTTAAAATAATGTCAAAATTTATTTTTTGACGAATTTTAATTTTTTTGACACATAATAATCCTAAAAAATATTCTATATTGTTGTAGTGGTATCAAAATAAGGTCTGACCATTGTCAGGTGTCAATTTGTTAAAGAGATTAAAAACTCCCTTGCCAAAACTAAAATGTCATCGCCTAGCCCTAACTACCTTTGGCTCTTGCTGCTACTACCTTCCTCTTCTCCCCTTCCTTCTCCTTCTCTAATTTCCAACTCCGCCAAAGTTTGCGCCTCCGACGATTGTTACTCCATTCTCCCCATCTCTTCCTGCTCCGTTTGACTCCAACGTCTCCGTTCTCAAACTCACACAGTTACACTAGCCCCTAAAAGAGAGAACTGGTTAGTCTCTTGCGTCTGCGTTCATGCTTTTGTATCTGCCTTTACCTTTGGTTTTTTTGCCTGCAGCTGCTTCGTTCCCCGCCTGCGTTCCCTTCTATTTTTGCAGCCGCTGCTGGTTGTCCTGTTCGGCTACTCTGTCCGTACTTCTTATTCTGCTTCTCCTCAGCTATTAATAACTTAGGAGGTGAGAACAGATGTAATAGACAAATAATTAGAGTTGTGGTAATTTGTTTTATATTTCAAAGTGTGAAAACTGGAATTATGTCACTGTTAAGTGAGGGAGGGGGAGAGATGAAATTGGTGAACAGAAGCAGTTTAGAAAAGGGAGAGTTGTTAGTGGCGACAACAAGAAAGATTGTGAGGATGGTGAGAATAATCTTGGTGACACCGGAATTTGGGGTGAGCTATTGAGGGAGGTTGGGTGAGGACAAGAAGGAGAAAAAGAGTAGGAAGAGAAAACCACGATGGTGGTGGTTGCTGGTGGTGGCGAAACAAAGGGAGAAGATAGTGATTTTGAAGATGATGCGATGGAGGAAGAAAAAAAAAAGAAAAAGAAGAATAGAAAAGGAAGAGGAAGAAGAAAAGAGAGGTTGGATGGCGGTGTTCCGGTGATGGTCGTGAAGATGAAGCTCGATAATGATGGTGATGGAGATGATGGTAACTGACCGAAAAGAAAAGAGTAGAGGGGGAAGAAAAGAAGAGAAGAAGAGAAGAAAAAAAATTTTTTTTTTTTTTGCGAAAGAATTTTTAGTCTTTTTAACAAATTAGTATTAACACTTGACGCTATAACATGACACATCAGATCTCATCAGATACGTTAAATGGATCATTATTTATCAATTAAAATAAAAATTAATTTGTACAATTTTATAAATAAATGTGGACTTGATTAAAATTTTAAGATAATCAAAATGTGCTTTGACCCTAAAAAAATCAGAAGTCGGATAGGTTAGTTTATTCATAACTTTGAGAGTGGTTGTGAGTTGTGGTCTCTCTCATATGATATGAGTTTAGTTTCAAGCAAATTGAACATACAGCTGTATCAGTTGGTTTCTTTACAATGTAATCTAACCTTTGTATTTTTATGAGATAGAGAAATCTATTTTTGTGTATAATATAATTTATATTACACGCCAACCTTAATGATGACCATTCAAAGATATTAACTAACTATTAATATAACTAAAACTCATGTATATAATATAGAAAAGATACGTATACAGGTACGTGAACAAAATAACAAAATAGCCACATACACAAGACATGCTGATGATGTGCACGTAAACAGAAACGAAATTTAGCAACCAGTTGGTATGGTCTTCTAATTCGTCCAAAGACCCACTTCAAAATAAATTGAATATACATTTTAATTTGTAAGATTTTGTTAATACGTATTTCTAAAATCAATATAAGTTATTAGTTTACACAGTTTTAAATTAACTATACACAAGGTTAGAAATTTAAAAAATTATTGACAAAAAATTTATTATATTTGTTACTCTAAGTTCTAGAGAACTTAGATGAAGAGTACTAGAGAGCCAACAAATTTTGTAATTTGTAATTATCTGTTAGTTATTATTAGTATTTTTAATAGTGTGAAATTACATATAATGATATATAATTGCTTACTTTTTTTTTTTACTAATTAAGGACTGGCCAAATTTTAGATTTTCTCATTTATATGTTTATTCCTATCCTTTGATGATATTTATAATTTAGTATTTAATTTTTATTTAATTTTTTTTTTATAATAAATTTTAAATATTTAAATTTATCATTTTTTATTCTTTAAAATTAAATATTAAATATTTACTTTTTTGACAATTAAATACTAAATTTTTTTATACCGCAATAAGTATGTATACTATTACAACATTTTGGGTTTATGGTCACAATTTTTTTGGCTAAGTAAAAAACTGTGACTATTAAAAAACCGTGACCATAGACCTTCTATGATCACGATTTTTTACCGTGACAAAAAAAAGGTTATGGTCACGGTTTTTGAAAAAATGGTGGCCTAAAAGGGGTCTATATGGTACGATTTTGGAGGATGATCTAAAGGGGTCTATGGTTACGGTTTTTTACAGTGATAAAAAATGGTCTATGGTCACGGTTTTTCAAAAAATGGTGACCTAAAAGGATCTATGATCATGGTTTTGGGGGTGGTCTAAAAGGGTCTATGGTAACGATTTTAGGGGTGACCTAAAAGGGTCTATGGTCACAGTTTTTACAGTGACAAAAAAGGGTCTATGGTCACGGTTTTTCAAAATAGGGTGACATAAAAAGGTCTATGGTCACAGTTTTTGGGGGTGACCTAAATGGGTCTATGGTCACGATTTTGGGGGTGACCTAAACAGGTCTATGGTCACGGTTTTTCGAAAGGGTGACAAAAAATGGTCTATGGTCACATTTTTAGGGAGTGACCTAAAGGTATCTATTGTCACGATTTTGAAGGGTGATCTAAAAGTGTCTATGGTCACGATTTTTTAAAAAAAGGTGACCATAGAGTACCTATGGTCATGGTTATTAGGGGTGGCCTAAAGTGACGGTTTTTTCATTATTTTTTTTAAACCCTATCCAAAACAGCGTCGTTTCCCCTTCTAAAAATCCACATTTTTTTTAAATCCCTAAACCCAAAACGACGTCCCCCCCCCCCAAATTTCCCATTCCCTCGTAAGTTCTTAATAACTTAGGGAAAAAAAGAAGATAACCCAACAGCCAATCCCTCTCTTTCGGCCAGCCACGCACCCTCCTCCCCTCTTTCGTCAGTCACCAGCTTTGAAGCCCACCATCCGGCATTGTCTTGCTCCAACCCATGAAGCTGGGCATCAGCCGCGCTTTGGCAACCGTCTGTCATTGTTGTCCGTGGAGCTTGTCTCGAAGCCTCAAACCCCTCAACGATCGTGTCATCGTTGTGAAGCCTTAAATCCCTCCCTAGATTTGCGAATCGCCAGCTTCCACAGTCCTAGTGTGACCGCTCTTTGTGTCATCACTCACTCACTTACTCACTCCATAGAGTATTCCAAGTAAGTTTCTTTCTTGCTTTTTTTTTCTTTTCTCATGCATGCAACCTGTTTGATAATTTGACTCTGAGATTACTGATGTAGTATTTTTTTTATTTGTTACTAATATGAATATTGGGACATTTCATGAAGAAATCTGAATCTGGAAAGAAACCTGTTTTCAAGTTATCAACCTAGAACGGATTATAAATATATAAATATTTCAATTATGTATGTGCTCATCATCATATATACTTGGGCAGCAAAATGCGTTGAATTTTTTTCTCTGTGCTTCTTCTTATTATCAGTTATATTTCTTGCAAACATATATATTGGGATTATATACACAGAAACACTAGTACTATTCAAATGTGTCATTAACATATTAGTTTTCCTAATATCAATATTATATTCATATTAAAAGATTCTTCCTTCTTTTACTTATTATTTCATTGACTGTTGAAAAATATTTATAGTTTTACCAGCAATGTCGAGAAGTGGATTTACGGTTCCAACTAAATTTTTCTTTTCTTTTCTTTTTAGTCCCTCACTGTTGGTACTCCAAGACCTCTAGTATAAAGGATGAGTACTGAGTAGGACAGTATAATTTTTGGATAGAATAAATTATTTGTCTGAGATTAGAGCAAATGACAACAACGACTCTCTATAGAGGCAATATGCGGAATTGAGAATAATGGAGTTGGTACTTAGCACCGATGTATTTAAATTTTATGTTATTTCATCAGTCAGGGGAAGAATTCCTTGGAATTTTTATACTAGTGATAAGTATCTTCTGCATATTAAGCTGCTAAATATTGATGAATATTACTATCACAATATGCGCTCTACTCTTGGTTTAAAATGAAACACGAGCACCTTGATGAGGTAAACTGTTTTCAAACACCATTATTAGGATTGTTTACACAAATTAAATATATTATTTAATTTCAATCAAACATTACATTATTGTAGTTTGGAAAATATTTATAGTTCATTATTATAGGATCTTGTGAGGTGTAATTGATTTTTTAATGTCCGTCTATGCCATCTAAGTCTGCATATGTGCATCTTGAGCATCAAATATTTGCATATTGTCCTTGATTCCGATGTCTTAAGAATGATAATGAGTTTGTTGATGTAAGTGTTGTAAAAAATGATTGGTCATGGGTAATTGTTGAAAATACTTGTTGAAATTTTATGATTTTATAAATTTTCAAGAATAATTGTTGAACTTTTTTCTTCTAAATTTTTGTTGCAAGTGAGATGAGGTTTATTGCTAATTACTAGATTCGAACTTAGAAGTTAATTAGAAATTTTTGTTACATCCTTATCATGAGCTTGTTCTGAATAATAATGTTTTTCTTATTACTTTTGCTTCTGATGCAAGTTTATTTTTACAATAGAATAGTCACAAACATTATAGTGTATAAAATTATGTATTGCATTGCACTTCAACACTTGTGCTATTCACTTTAGCTTTTTCACAATTAGTAAAAAATCATCTTCCGTGGTTTTCATGACTCTAATATTTCCTGATTCAAAAACCAAGCATTTTTAGGAATGTTGTTGGAAGAAGCAAGAAACATGTGCTATTAATCATGTGAAGAAAATTTAATGTACAGAGAGAAGTCAAAAAACCTGAGCTAACAAGAACATCATAGAATTACCATTTTTCACCATAAAAGCCTCAAGGAAGGAACTTGCCCTCAAACATGTGGCTGAAGGGACCATGGCCAACATCATACAGTAATCCTAGGCAGAATATCATATTATATTAGTAATACTAATAATAACAAAATAGCGGAATTAGAAGTGTCAAAACAAACAACTCCTCAGAGATGTTAGGTTCCAGCAAGCTTTACTGCCATCACATCGCAATGTTCAATACCAAGCTTTGGGCCCTAAAAGCATAGTAAGATTATTTAACAATATAATCTCATATCATCTTACCAATAACAAGAATATAGCAACACAAGGTAGTTTATATATATTTACTTGGTATTTTTTTTATTATGTCAATAGCTTTGCCGGCAAGCCAATAAACCAAGTGAATGCTCAAAACGAGTGTGTACAGCTCCAGGGTAAACCATATGAGTTAGACCTATATTACATTAAAATCAAAGATTCAAAGTTAGGGCTTAATTTTGATTGGCTAAGTGCAGACTTCCTCACATATAACATGACAACATCCATATGCTCTACCATAAAACTATATACTAAATTTGATAAACATAGAGTTATTTCGTGAATCCTATTTGACTACTTCATTCACATGTAGTAAGTTAACTCACCTAGCTGCTTCAAATCATGAAGTCTGCATAAATTTAAAACAAAAAGAAGTTAAAAGAAGTAAGAGAGTTAAGTAGTAGAAGTAGTATATAGTTTGACTATGCGCACTTGCCTCTGAAATTGTTCGGTGTCAACAAATTTCAATGTTGACTTTTGTTTCCTTTTTCAACACCTCGTCAATTCACCATCAATTTAAAAGTCACTGTAAAGAATAATCTAGCCTCAACTAGTAACAATACTGAATTTGCATAATTTGAAAGACAGCACAACATCACCATTAATCTATAGAAAACTCAATCCGAATCCAAATCCACATTAATAAAAAAAGTGGTAAGCGTTTTCATCTAAAGAACAAAGACTCACCTTTGAGGATTGTCGTCTAGTAGTTGTTGTAGTTCTTCCTGATTGAGAACCATTATAATTGAGAACCATGAAAAAGAAAACTTCCAGAAAATTAAAGTTATAATGCAGAGGCTGAAATTATGACTTTTTTATTTTTCAATAAAATATATTCCATTGTAAAATAAACTAATATAGTAAAATTCCAATATTTTTTGCAACGATGAACATTCATCCAAAAAAGCCTAAGCCACATACATAGTAAAAAATACTCATTGATTTTAAGAATATTCTATAAGTCAAACTTAAAAAATAAGAACATAGAATAAAAATACAAAATGCAGATTAACCAACCAAAACAAAGTAACTAATAATCACTCCTAACATAAAAAATGAGCAAGAATTAAAGAAAAGCCATATAACACTTGTGTTATATAGAAAGGTTTTAACGCTAAGAATTAGTATTGATATAGAAAGGTTTAATTGATTATTTATTACAAATTTCTTATGTTGAATAATTAACGGGTGACTTGGAGCTTGAAAATTTCAAGCATGTAGGCAAATATGAAGCTGAGTTAATAATATAGATAACATAAGAGCACTTCTGTATATATTTTTTTCCTTTTTTTTAATCAATAAAAAAGTCATACATCCTCTACTAAGAGTAGCTTCGTATTACTTCTCCTCCTACATTAAAGCTAGCTTCTTAATTCAAATCAACAAGATAAAATTTTCTTCCTAAATTCCATTTTGTCATATATTAAGCTACAAGCAGTGGATTAAGTGCATTGGCTACACCAATCTAATGACTGATTTTTCTGAATTTCAAAGGCATACCTTTCAAACTGATAACTTCAGACAGTGACACCCAATTAGAACATTTCAGCCATTTGGATTGGATACAGTTTTTATTTTTTAGGAGATAGCATTAGCAATTTAAACACGAGAGCGTGTCGCAATTCAGGTCTGTTCAGCTCATATGATATTCAAACCAATATAAAAAAATATCAATACTAATTGTATTGCTATCAAGTTACTGAATAATCGCAAAAGTAACAAGCCAAATTCAAAATCAAAGGAGTAATCAATCAAACTAAATTAATGTAGAGGAAATCACAAAATTAACAAAAAAAAAAGCTTCCATAGGAATGCATAAAAGAATGCAGAAGGAGATCTCAAAAGTTACCGTGACGCGATCTCAAGAGACGCGGCGACAGAAGAGACAGGAAAAGAGATTGTCGAAGCACGTGGTGGCATTGACGCTAGCGGCAAGGAGATGAATGGCAGTGGCGGTGCCAATGGCGGTGGCGGCGACGTCGACGAAGACTACAATTTATGGTTTCGATCAATTGGTCTTGTTCACTCTCCCTCTCACTGCTGAGATTTTTATTTAGGGAGGTTTTGTAAATTGCTACAAATAGATGATGTCAGGGAGATTTTTAAAAACTTCTACAATAAAACCTCCACCAATTAGTAATAATGTTGTATTGATATTTGGTCATGAGAACTAATTCAACTTTTGCAGCCATGAACAACCGTCAAGGTAACATATACACCATGCAGCTGCCTATTATGTCTCATATTACTCTTGATTTTATGACTTATATATGCTACTTGTTCATTTTCAATTTTTTCACAATGAAAAGTTTAGAGACAATCTTTTTAATCAACAATTTTTAAACTTTTTTATTTTTTAAATTTTTTATCATCAAATTAAGATTAAATTAATAGAAAAAGACAAATATCCTCTTATTTAAGATTTTTTGCATCTTATTCTCAGTCATCTCTCACTCTTAATTTTTATCTCCTTCATGTTTAGCTCTTACATATACACCCAACATTATCAGTCTCATTCAATCTTTTTCGATTCTCGCACTGCTCTACTCTATTTCTGTGTAAAGTCATTTTTTTTCTTTTCTGTTCAATCTTTTTTGTGCCACTTTTTTTGTTTTAACTTGCCACCGCTTGTTTTGCATAATCTCATCGCGCTTCTACTTTGTTTTGCGTTGTCACCGTTACTATTTTCTTGTTATTGAAGCTTGCATCTTTTTAAATCTGTTTTTGAAGCTCATGTTATTGTTGAAGTTTATGTCTTTCAGATATGTTCTTCTTTCTTTTCTTTTACTAATAATAATAATAAAATTGACAATCGTAATAATATAAGGTGTATTACAAATTAAAATAAAGCTAATAATTCACATTGATCATCGATAATTCATGATCAAAACAATAATAATGATAATAATAAATTTTCCCCCTTAGCTTAGCTTGTTCAACTAATTCCCAACCTGGCCTCCTAATTAATAATGACAATCCACCAAAGGTGGTGCAGCAGAAAGCATCATGGTTTTCTGTGTGGCCGAGAACTGAAATTGGGAATCCTAGTGGTGGTGGTCGTCGTCGGCCAGTGCAGGAAGGTTAAGATCCAATTCCAGAAGATTCCGCGGTGGCTTAACAACCTCCAGCGTTGGCTGAGGACTAGTAGTAGTGATGACAGCTGTCCTATGCCTCCTCATGTGACCACCAAGTGCTTGTCCAGATGTGAATTCTGAACCGCAAATTGAACACTCATGAATCTTGGGCTTGCCGTTATTGTTGAAATTTTATATTGTATTTAGTTTATCAATTTCAAGCTAGTAAATTTGTTGATTTAGTGTTGCAAATTGAGGTAGTACTTTGTTGATGTATTTTAATATTGTTGTTGCTTATTTAGCCAACCCTCTTGTTAAAATTATCTTGTCGATGAGTTTTAATGGAAGTTTAAAATAGAAATTATCTTGTATTTTATACTAATTTAGGATAAATATTTGTTAATTGATTATTTTGATTTACCTATTCTTGAATGTTATTTACCTTCTCTTGAATTTTGTTTTGTTTTGTATACAGGATAATCATAATTTTATTATCATTATTATTGTTTTATATACAGGGAAAATTTATTATTATCATTATTATTGTTTTGATCATGAATTATCGATGATCAATGTGAATTATTAGCTTTATTTTAATTTTCAATACACCTTATATTATTACAATTGTCAATTTTATTATTATTAGTAAAAGAAAAGAAAGAAGAACAGATCTGAAAGACATAAACTTCAACAAGAACACGAGTTTTAAACACAAATCTAAAAAGATGCAAGCTTTAATAACAATAAAATAGTAGTAGTGACAATGCAAAACAAAGTAGAAGCACAATGAGACTATGCAAAACAAGCGGTGGCAAGCTAAAACAAAAAAAGCGACACAAAAAAGATTGAACAGAAAAGCAAAAAAAATGATTTTATACAAAAATAAAGCAGAGCAGTGCAAGAATCGAAAAAGATTGAACGAGACTGATGATGTTGGGTGTATATGTAAGAGTTAAACACGAAGGAGATAAAAATTAAGACTGAGAAATGACTGAATAAGATGCGAAAAATTCTAAATGAGAGTATATTTGTCTTTTTCTATTAATTTAATCTTAATTTGATGATAAAAATTATAAAAAAGAAAAAATTTTAAAAATTGTTGATTAAAAAGATTGTCTCCGAACATTTCATTGTGGAAAAATTGAAAATGAACAAGTAGCATATATAAGTCGTAAAATCAAGAGTAATATGAGACATAGTAGGTAGCTGCATGGTATATGTGTTACCTTGACAGTTGTTCATGGCTGCAAAAGTTGAGTTAGTTCTCATGACCAAATATTCAAAGAAAGAGAAACTAGGACGGCACCATACGAAATCACTAATAAACCTGCATCAGAAGCAAAAGTTGTAACACCCTAACTACCAAAGCTCACGCTTCCGGCTGCGCGACTCTGATAGCTCGGACATTACGACAACTTTTATACTATTTAATACTAAAATATGAGCCTGTTTAAAACTTTAAACCGCAATACCGCTCCCAAAAATACTTTCATCCGATAACATACATCCATAGATACCATACAACTTACAAAAACTCATAAAGAGTACATCCATATACATACATATATACTCATATATACATAGATAATATTACAAGCTTTAACCAATACAATCCCTATCCCTCTTACAGAATATATCAAGATAAAGGCGAGGGTACAGTAAATAATCTAAGGCAATACAAAGCATCTCAACAACTAAATAAACTCTTCATAACTTCTGCGCCCATATCCTGAAAAGGGGAAAAATGTAGGGGGGTGAGAACATCATCCTCCAACCACGGCCCTAGGCCCAAACAATCCAACCAGCAACCAATCCAACAGAGTCAACAGAGTCCCAGTAGCAAACACAAATAGGAAGATGCAAGCACAAACAAACAGTTATTGCAAGTAGAACAGTTAGCAATTAATCACATAGGCAAACCAAGTATAATATGCACACCCAAACAATGTCACATAAATGCATAAGATGCATGCCTGTCCCTAGTGGCTGATGATATCATCCGTCGGTTACCAAGCCAACCCGACGTGTCCGGTAGCTAACCCGGGCACAGTCTCTCTGTTGCGCATTAATATCATTAGAGGGAATACGTGCCCTGTCACCATCAGAGGGTATCTGCGCCATGTCGCCATTAGAGGGTATCTGCACCCTGTCGCCATTAGAGGGTATCTGCGCCTTGTCGCCATTAGAGGGTATCGGTGCCCTGTCACCCTTACAACCAGAGAGAAAACACAAGCATATTCACATTCAACATTCATCTCAGCCATCCGGCTCACGGTTTAATCCAGAACCAGCCAATTTATCAATAAATACAGCCCTTCGGCTTAAACTCATAATTCTTAATCAGCCATA
>NC_029791.2:33950776-33968643 GCF_000816755.2 Arachis ipaensis
TTTTTATATTGAAATCAATATTAGAGCATCATTCTTTCCTTCAGTGATTCAAGCGGTAAAAATAGTTCATTTCTAAATGGGTCGAACTCAACGCATAAAGTTCATTAAATAAATTAAGCTTGAAAACATAATTATTCTCTTAATAAATCACATAATACAATTTCTCAAATCCAGCCCTTTTCAAATAACTTTTCAGACATGACTAGGATTTTGCAGAATTTCGGCAGCACCTCCCCTAAAACTTGGACTTTTGCCACCCGGTTCGGGTCCCAACTAAACCGTTTCTCATTCCTTTTCAACAGCTCAAAACCAGAAATCAATTCAAAGCAAGCTAAATCCAACAGTCGCCTCAGTGGCATATCTCAAGAAAACCATTTAAAAATCAACTCAATATCAACCGATTTAACTCATTTCCAAAGCTTTAAAGAAACAGTTCAGTAACAAATCATTTGTCCAAGATCAAGTCAATTAAAGTAAACCAGGATGAATTCAAAAGTGCATTCGACTTTTCACATCATCAAATAATTGACTCAAATCAAATCAATCCTCAACGGATTAAACTCAGATTTCAAATATTTAAAGAATCAGCTTCAAAACATTACATTTCACAAAGCCGCACAACAACTCAGCCAAACATTCGAGTCAATCAAATAATACATAAAGCCGATACAATCACCAAATACACATTATCTCACAACAGTATCCATATGTAATAATTCCAATAATAAACTATAGTTTTCGCAAAGCGCCCCTACCTCAAAACGCAATTCCATAACCCAAACGCGTCACAAGAACCTCCTCTCTTAAACCGAGATCACCAACAACGCAACCTTGGCTCCAAGCCACTCCCGCGGTAACCACAGCAACACTAATCGCGACACATAACAATAGAAACTCAGTCTCATAGCAATTGATGCCGTAAAACCTTAGCGTGAGATTACAGAACAATAACCAAAAGGGCTTTCATATCGAAAACGCTTACCAAAACTAAGAAAGAACGGCCAAATCAAGCAACGGTAGTCCCGGCGGTGGTTCTGGCAGCAATCAGAACTCAAACCTATGTTACCAAACCTCAGAGTCTTTAACCAAGCATTACAGAATACTGACTAAAAGGGCTTTCCGAAATAACACGCTTACCACAACAAGGGAAGAACTACACCGAGTAGCGGCAGCCCCGATGGTGGTTCCAGCAACACCCACGCCACTCCCGGTGAGCGTAACGGTGAAAGAAGCGATGCAGCCGCTCCGAAGGGCAAGCACAGCGACGAACAACACCAGCGGCGGTGAATGGCAGTAGCTCCGATGTGGGTCCGACGGCGGCAACTCGCGATAACTCCAAACGACACCGGCTTCAGTCGCGGTTTCCGGCCGCCAGGTGCGGCGACGCGGCTCCAGGCGGCAGAGGTGATAGGAAGCACTGGGGTTCAGCGAGCAGTGGCGGTGGCTCCCGATCTTGCCTTCTGTTCGCGTTCCCTCTCTCTCAGACCAGATCGGCGACTGACCACGTGGCAAGGATGAGGGCGGTGCAGTGAGGACGACGGCGGCGACGCGATGGCTCTGGCGGCTCTGCAACAGTTCGACAGCGATGCTAGCTCCTCCATCCTCACTTCCATCGCGTCCCTCTCCCTCCCTTGGTGATTTGACGATGACGCCTGAAAGTGGCGGCGATGAGTGCGACGGGATGCAGCGTTACCAGAACGGCGGTGGCTCGCAGCTGGCGGCAAGGCGTGGCGGGTTCGGCGGGCTCGTGAGGGCAACAGCGACGGCGAGCTCCCTCCCTTCCTCCACGCCGGCAAACTCTTTCCTCCTCCCTCTGTCTGTTTCCTTTCTCCCCTTTTGTCTCACTGTGTGCGTGTGTTTGTTACTGATGGGGGGTTGGGGTTATGGCTGCTGGGTTTGGGGAATTAGGGTTTCACTATTTTGAAAATTAGGGTTAAGGGTAATTTGGTAATTTCAAATGAAATTGGGGAAAATATAGTAATTGAAACCCAATTTAAATCCAACACTACTGTATATAGAAAATACTATTTGCTCATCAATCTTACAAATTATTTTTGTAGGGGTGTGATTGCAAAGCAAACGTTACAAGATAGGCTCAATGCACAAGGTCATATGATCTCAAAGCTTTACAAAAACTTGAGGTACCAAATAGGATGCAAATCAAGATGGGCGTTCACAAAGCAATGATGACATGGTTCAAACATGTGATAGTAAGGCAAGGTATTGAAGGTTATAAAACATGATGGGGTTAAAACGACGTGCTTATCATCTGCACACTAATCTCATATCAACCTCAAGGCTTCAACTTTCTAACCTCATCAGGCACTTTTCAACCTAATAGCCAATCATAAGCCTAACACCCGCAAGCTCGTTTGCAAGGGACAAAACACCCACAACTCATCATAACGTTACACACCTACCGCTTCACCTTCCATATACACATATCACGTCTTAAAGAACTAACGCATCACGTTACGTATACATCTACAAGTCGCACGTGATATCAAAATAATTCTCGAGTCTACTCAAAAGGATACAAGATTTAGAAAGGAGAGTCAAATGTCAAGGATAGAAATAATAGATTTGAGAGAATATATCCAATCCCAGATAACCAAGGATACTCAAGCAATGAAGTTTGCTAGACACAATTCAATTAACAACCTCAAAGATAACCCTTGAATCAAAGAAATCCAATAGGATCAACAAAGAGGAGGATCGGCGCATTAGTTTGAAACAAATTCAAGCTGAGTTGAAGAAGTATGAAATTTATAGAGAAGAATCTCTCAAACCCAAGACAAAGCTCACAGAACTTCAAGAGCATGATTAAAAACACTTTCGAATACATTGTTCATAAAAGAATCGAAAACTTGCAGGAAAATCACCTCGCAGTCTAAAAGAAAAGTTAAGCAACAAATATCCTTCAAGAGAGTAACAAAAGCATAAACGTGGCTTTACTTCAATACAAGTTCATGTTGAAGTAGATTTTGTAGAGTTCCAAAAACAAAATGCACACAACTTTGGCTAAGAGCTAAACTATTTCCTCAAAAATTTTAGAAAGATATTTAGATGCACAACTTAACCAAAAGCAGTTCATAAAAACTCGGAAGTAATCAAATGCTTGTTCAAAATTCTCATAATTTCATATTCAAACAAGCGTGTATAACATTTATAGCTAGTACGAAAGAGGGAGTTAAACTCTTTTTATAAAAGAAACTCAGAAGTAAAAATTTGCTTACAATTTGGTAAAGGAAATAAGTGATGCGTTACAAACGAACCGATTTCCACTAAACAAGGAAGCTCTCCAAGGCCTCATTTAAAATAGCGCATGCCAATTTTTAAATTAACTTCATCAAAATTGAACAATGGTTTCAATCTCAATCAAACAACAAAAAATAAATCCCGTTTAAAACTTCTTACAAGAGAATTCAAAACTTCTTTAAAAAGTTCAGAACAAGACTCCCAAAAGTGTTCTTAAAATCACCATCTCAGAAGAACATTCAAGAAGTTTAAGATGTACTAAAAAGGAGTCAAGCCTTGCTAGAAAGGATCTTAAATCAAAGTAGTTCAAACAAGATTCACTAGGCATGAGTCATCAAACAAGCTTTCAATTGATCCAAAAGAATACAAAAGTCATAGGAAAAGACAACTCAATCATTAGTAATTTCTCAAAGGTAAATCTTTAACTAAAAACTCTTGTAGAGAAAATGAGAGAATAAACAATGCACTAATTTGAAACGAATCAAACTAACTCACATACGGATGAGATTCACAAGAGAGGACAAACCAAGATCAATGGTAATTTCACAAGATGTAAAAGATTAGTTAAAAACAGAATCATGTATGACATTCATAGAGGTGAAAAGCTTAAGAAGGAGCGAGTCTGATCATAAGAAGAAAGCTATGAGTCCAACATTTTCAAAAGAACAACAATAGCATAAACCATGTAGTATGCTAAATCAAACTCAAATCAAAATGAATTAAGTAAAGTTTATCAAATGAAACTCAACCGGGATAAAAGTGAAAAATTCCCTTTCTTTCCAGAATTCTGAAAAATACCCCAAATACATAATCAAATGAAGATGTGCATTAGGACTATAGTAAAATTACTAGAAAGTCAAATTGTATTTGAAGTAAATGCGGTTCCGCAAACCAGTAAAAGTACAGGTGAGGTATTAGAAATAAATAGTTGTTAAACTGTATAAGAAATCTTCAAGGTTCCACGTATAGATAAGTGTATATCTAGTCAACAGCAATTTTTATAAAAATCTCAAAATTAGCTGTAATTCACTGTCAAATAAAAGGAAAACTGAATCAACAATTTCTCTAATAATGGATTCGGAATCCGGAGTTAAAATGCACAGCGCATTAGGACAAGTTCAAAGTCATATCAAAGGATACATGAATCAAAAAGAACTCAAACAGAGAAAGATAGATGTAACAAGGATTCCAAACAGGCATATGCAATTGAGATCAAACAATAATGCATATGAATAGAGAAATAGAGTGGGGACATCAAATTACTTTTCAAGAGGATTAGCAAACAAGAGCTTCAAGCTAGGATATAAAAGAACAGGTCGACTCGAACAAAATTCAAGACACACAACTGAATAGCCTCGAGAAATAGTTCCCAATTTTTCCAAAACCCGCGATTTGCTTTACTCAAAACTCGTATATCATCTATGATAACCCATTAGTGCTCTCATATACATAATTCACTAGTATTAAGCCGGCCAAACTTAATATCAGGAATTATGCAATGCAAGACTAACAGCGTTAATCAATAGACCGTCATGTGCATAAAGCTCTAATTCTCGTCATTCAACAAGACCTAATACATGACAAACGCTCAGAGTATGCAATTGAAGCATAGTCGGTCCATTCCTCAGGCTCTACAGGAAGAACTGCTCTGATACCATAATGTAACACCCTAACTACCAAAGCTCACGCTTCCGGCTGCGCGACTCTGATAGCTCGGACATTACGACAACTTTTATACTATTTAATACTAAAATATGAGCCTGTTTAAAACTTTAAACCGCAATACCGCTCCCAAAAATACTTTCATCCGATAACATACATCCATAGATACCATACAACTTACAAAAACTCATAAAGAGTACATCCATATACATACATATATACTCATATATACATAGATAATATTACAAGCTTTAACCAATACAATCCCTATCCCTCTTACAGAATATATCAAGATAAAGGCGAGGGTACAGTAAATAATCTAAGGCAATACAAAGCATCTCAACAACTAAATAAACTCTTCGTAACTTCTGCGCCCATATCCTGAAAAGGGGAAAAATGTAGGGGAGTGAGAACATCATCCTCGAAAGGGTTCTCAGTAGAGGGTTTTTGGAAATTACTGTAATAGGATACGTGAAGATAAATCGTACTAGTGATTAATAACCGTCTTATGCCTCCTTTTCAAAAACAACGGTTTACAATAAAAGTAAAGTCTAAAAATCTTTCTGAAAGAAGAACCGTTCAATTCTCAAAAACATTAAAAGCCTTTCAAAAAGGTTTATCTATACTGAACCAAAATAGCCTTTCATACATTTCCAAACCATAACCACAAAACCGAAATCAACCATCGGTCCATCTCAATTCAACCACGGCCCTAGGCCCAAACAATCCAACCATCAACCAATCACCACAGTCCAACAGAGTCCCAGTAGCATACACAAATAGGAAGATGCAAGCACAAACAAACAGTTATTACAAGTAGAACAGTTAGCAATTAATCACATAGGCAAACCAAGTATAATATGCACACCCAAACAATGTCACATAAATGCATATGATGCATGCATGTCCCTAGTGGCTGATGATATCATCCGTCGGTTACCAAGCCAACCCGACGTGTCCGGTAGCTAACCCGGGCACAGTCTCTCTGTTGCGCATTAATATCATTAGAGGGAATACGTGCCCTGTCACCATTAGAGGGTATCTGCGCCCTGTTGCCATTAGAGGGTATCTGCGCCCTGTCGCCATTAGAGGGTATCTGTGCCCTGTCGCCATTAGAGGGTATCGGTGCCCTGTCACCCTTACAACTAGAGAGAAAACACAAGCATATTCACATTCAACATTCATCTCAGCCATCCGGCTCATGGTTCAATCCAGAACCAGCTAATTTATCAATAAATACAGCCCTTCGGCTTAAACTCAAAATTCATAATCAGCCATACGGCCCACAATTCATTCGGCAATCAGCCATAGTTCAATAGCATACACAGCCTTTCCGGCTCATAACAAAATAGCACTTCCACCATTCAACATTATCAAATTCATCAATCGGCATTTAAGCCATAAATCACTTTTCTCAATTCATTTCACTTGAAATAGAGTTTCAACTCTTTTTAGCCTTGACTTTGAAGATCTCATGTTCAAATCATCTCAGGCTCATAAGCCAAATTTACTCAAAGTGAGTTTCCTTTTTAAAACAAAGCCACTCTCGACATTCTCTTTCCAAAACTTCCAAAACCATGGCAAGTTAAGGATTTATTTCAAAGCATTCAAAATCATCCATCCAACAATGGGATTTTATAACAAAAGTTTCCCGACGGAATTCCAAGTCTTTAGGGAAGGTCAACCTATATCGATTCCTTAAAATTCATTGAAACTCTTAAAATCATAGATTATCGGTTCAAGTAAATGAAACTGAATTTACTATAAAACCGACCATTCAAAATCACAAGTTCCAACCCGGTCCAAAAATCAACTCATTTGAAACGAAACCGGTTCATTTGAATCAAATCACCTTCAAGTTTCTTTTTGGAACCTATTTTTCTAACTCTTCCAAATTGCCTCAAACTTAATTACCCAATCAAAGGTCTAAATACCTTTAAAATCACTAAAAGACCCTTTTTATATTGAAATCAATATTAGAGCATCATTCTTTCCTTCAGTGATTCAAGCGGTAAAAATAGTTCATTTCTAAATGGGCCGAACTCAACGCATAAAGTTCATTAAATAAATTAAGCTTGAAAACATAATTATTCTCTTAATAAATCACATAATACAATTTCTCAAATTCAGCCCTTTTCAAATAACTTTTCAGACATGACTAGGATTTTGCAGAAATTTCGGCAGCACCTCCCCTAAAACTTGGACTTTTGCCACCCGGTTCGGGTCCCAACTAAACCGTTTCTCATTCCTTTTCAACAGCTCAAAACCAGAAATCAATTCAAAGCAAGCTAAATCCAACAGTCGCCTCAGTGGCATATCTCAAGAAAACCATTTAAAAATCAACTCAATATCAACCGATTTAACTCATTTCCAAAGCTTTAAAGAAACGGTTCAGTAACAAATCATTTGTCCAAGATCAAGTCAATTAAAGTAAACCAGGTTGAATTCAAAAGTGCATTCGACTTTTCACATCATCAAATAATTGACTCAAATCAAATCAATCCTCAACGGATTAAACTCATATTTCAAATATTTAAAGAATCAGCTTCAAAACATTACATTTCACAAAGCCGCACAACAACTCAGCCAAACCAACATCTATAAACATTTGAGTCAATCAAATAATACATAAAGCCGATACAATCACCAAATACATATTATCTCACAACAGTATCCATATGTAATAATTCCAATAATAAACTATAGTTTTCGGAAAGCGCCCCTACCTCAAAATGCAATTTCATAACCCAAACGCGTCACAAGAACCTCCTCTCTTAAACCGAGATCACCAACAACGCAACCTTGGCTGCAAACCACTCCCGCGGTAACCACAGCAACACTAATCGTGACACATAACAATAGAAACTCAGTCTCATAGCAATTGATGCCGCAAAACCTTAGCGTGAGATTATAGAACAGTAACCAAAAGGGCTTTCATATCGAAAACGCTTACCAAAACTAAGAAAGAACGGCCAAATCAAGCAATGGTAGTCCCGGCGGTGGTTCTGGCAGCAATCAGAACTCAAACCTATGTTACCAAACCTCAGAGTCTTTAACCAAGCATTACAGAATACTGACTAAAAGGGCTTTCCGAAATAACACGCTTACCACAACAAGGGAAGAACTACACCAAGTAGCGGTAGCCCCGATGGTGGTTCCAGTAACACCCACGCCACTCCCGGTGAGTGTAACGGTGAAAGAAACGATGCAGCTGCTCCGAATGGTAAGCACAGCGACGAACAACACCAGCGGCGGTGAATGGCAGTAGCCCCGATGTGGGTCCGGCGGCGGCAACTCGCGATAACTCCAAACGACACCGGCTTCAGTGGCGGTTTTCGGCCGCCAGGTGCGGCGACGCGGCTCCAGGCGGCAGAGGCGATAGGAAGCACTGGGGTTCAGCGAGCAGTGGCGGTGGCTCCCGATCTTGCCTTCTGTTTGCGTTCCCTCTCTCTCATAGCAGATCGGTGACTGACCACGTGGCAAGGGCGACGGCAGCGCAGTGAGGACGACGGCGGCGACGCGACGGCTCTGGTGGCTCTGCAACAGTTCGACAGCGACGCTAGCTCCTCCATCCTCACTTCCATCGCGTCCCTCTCCCTCCCTTGGCGATTTGACGACGACGCCTGGAAGTGGCAGCGATGAGCGCGACGGGATGCAGCGTTAACGGAACGGCGGTGGCTCGCAGCTGGCGGCAAGGCGTGGCGGGTTCGGTGGACTCGTGAGGGCAACAGCGACGGCGAGCTCCCTCCCTTCCTCCACGCCGGCAAACTCTTTCCTCCTCCCTCTGTCTGTTTCCTTTCTCCCCTTTTGTCTCACTGTGTGCGTGTGTTTGTTACTGATGGGGGGTTGGGGTGATGGCTGCTGGGTTTGGGGAATTAGGGTTTCACTATTTTGAAAATTAGGGTTAAGGGTAATTTGGTAATTTCAAATGAAATTGGGGAAAATATAGTAATTGAAACCCAATTTAAATCCAACACTACTGTATATAGAAAATACTATTTGCTCATCAATCTTACAAATTATTTTCCATAAAATACCCAAATCAAAATAATTTGAAGTAATATAATTAAACCCTTTATTTTCCAAAGTAACAGTATTAATATTTAAAATATTAATTATTTAATCCGAATCATATAAAAATTCTTATTATTTCACAACTACCAACTATATGATTTAAATATAGAAAATAATCCAATAATTGTAAAATTGGATAATAACCATAACTTATCTCAAATTCAATAAATCAAAACTTGCCTTAATCATCTTTAATAAAATGATTTTCGAAATTAAGGCTATAAATAACTATATGATTTGAGACTTGATCATAATAAGACTTTTCAAAAGTTCTGGATCTTACAAAAGTAATAAAAGAAAAGCATTATTATTCAGAACAAGCTCATGATAAGGATGTAACCAAAATTTCTAATTAACTTCTCAGTTCGGATCTAGTAATCAACAACAATACTCATCTCATCAACAATAAAAATTTAGAAGAAAAAAAGTTCAACAATTATTCTTGAAAATTTATAAAATCATAAAATTTCAACAAGTATTTTCTACAATTACTCATGACCAATCATTTTTTACAGCACTTACATCAACAAACTCATTACCATTCTTAAGACATCGGAATCAAGGACAATATGCAAATATTTGATGCTCAAGATGCACATATGCAAACTTAGATGGCATAGACAGATATTAATAAATCAATTACACCTCACAAGATCCTATAATGATGAACTATAAATATTTTCCAAACTACGACAATATAAAGTTTATAAAGTTTGATTGAAATAAAATAATATATTTAATTTGTGTAAATATTCCTAATAGAGGTGTTTGAAAACGGTTTGCTGGAATCAAACCTTATCAAGGTACTCGTGTTTCATTTTAAACCAAGAGTAGAGCGCATATTGTGATAGTAATACTCATCATTATTTAGCAGCTTAATATGTAGAAGATACTTATCACTAGCATAAAATATCTGAGACATTCTTCCCCTGACTGATGAAATAACATAAAAATTAAATACATCGGTGCTAAGTACCAACTCCATTATTCTCAATTCTGCATATCCATGGCCTCTATAGAGAGTCGTTGTTGTTATTTGCTCTAATCTCAGACAAATAATTTATTCTATCTAAAAAGTATACTGTCCTACTCAGTACTCATCCTTTATGCCAGAGTTTCTGGAGTACCAACAATGAGGGATTAAAAAGAAAAGAAAAGAAAAATTCAGTTGGAACCATAAATCCACTTCTCGGTATTGCTAGTAAAACTATAAATATTTCCCAATAGTCAATGAAATAATAAGTAAAAAAAGGAAGAATCTTTTAATATGAATATATTATTGATATCAGAAAAACTAATATGTTAATGACACATTTGAATAGTACTATTGTCTCTGCGTATATAATCGCAATATATATGTTTGCAAGAAATATAACTGATAATAGAAAGAAGCACAGAGAAAAAAAATTCAATGCATTTTACTGCCCAAATATATGTGATGATGAGCATATACATAATTGAAATATTTATATATTTATAATCCGTTCTAGGTTGATAACTTGAAAATAGATTTCTTTCCAGATTCAGGTTTTTTCATGAAATGTTCCAATATTCAGATTAGTAACAAATAAAAAAAATATTAAATCAGTAATCTCAAAGTCAAATTATCAAACTGGTTGTATGCATGAGAAAAGAAAAAAAAAAGCAAAAAAAGAAATTTACTTGAAATACTCAATGGAGTCAGTAAGTGAGTGAGTGATGACACGAAGAGTGGGCACACCAGGTCCGTGGAAGCTGGCGATTCGCGAATCTATGGAGGACTTTGAGTTTTCCACAACGATGACACGAACGGCGAGGGATTTGAGGCTTCGAGACAAGCTCCACAAACGACCCAACAGACGACAATAGCGGACGGTGGCCAAAGCGCGGCTGATGCCCAACTTTACGGGTTGGAGCAAGGCGATGTCGAACGGTGGGCTTCAAAGCTGGTGATTGACGAAAGAGGGGAGGAGGGTGTGTGGCTGGCTAGGAGAGAGGGTTTGGCTGCTAGGTTCGTTATCTTCTTTTTTTTCCTAGGTTATTAAGAACTTACGAGGGAATGGGGAATTTGGGAGGGGGGACGTCGTTTTGGGTTTAGGGATTTAAAAAGAATAAAAATGTGGACTTTCGGAGGGAGAAACGACGCCGTTTTAGATAGAGTTCAAAAAAATTAATGAAAAAACCGTCCCTTTAGGCGACCTCTAATAACCGTGACCATAGGTACTCTATGGTCACCCTTTTTCAAACAAATGTGACCATAGATTTCTTTAGGTCACCCTTAAAAACCGTGATCATAGACTTTTTTAAGTCACCCTATTTTAAAAAATCGTTACCATAGATCCTTTTTTGTCACTGTAAAAAACTATGACCATAGATCCCTTTAGGTCACCCCCCAAAACCGTGACCATAAGCCCTTTTAAGTTATCATTTTTTGAAAATCTGTGACCATAAACTCTTTTTTGTCACCATAAAAAACTGTGATCATAAACCTCTTTATGTTACCCCTCAAAATTATGACTATAGACCCGTTTAGACCACCTTTTTTTAAAATTCTGTGGCCATAATTTTTTTTTATCATGGTAAAAAATTATAACTATAGAGATGGCCAAAAAAATTATGGTCATAAATCCAAAATATTGTAGTGAGATCAGATTAAGGATCTAATTCTCAAGGCTAACAAATAGAAAACATGTTGCCAATTATTATATATACATGGAATTGCTTGTAATAATTTCAAGTTGGTCATTTATATTATCGGATTAGAATTGTGGCTGTAAATTAAACTGCCTAAGCATGTGGTTGATTTTTTATTTATTTTTTATATATCATGTGTTTGATTTTTTTTTTTATATATATATATATATATATAGAATTACAGTATAGTTGTGATTAAAACATACGAATTTATTAGCTGTTTGAATTACATTGTTCATTGTTAACTTATTAATCTGGCTGATATCTTATCGATCACTACAATTTAATTAGACAATATTTCATTGACCGAAAACAAAAGGAAAAAAAAAAAAAGAAAGAAGAAGCAGCACGTATCATTAGTTCTCCAATTAAGCTTCGGCATTTCTCAAACATATATAGAAGCACTAAAGACAAAAATGTAGTTGAATTAAACAAGAAAATAAAATCTTCAGAATCTGATTAATTATAAAGCATTATAAATTATTACACTTGATTGTTGATCTGATTTTGTTCCTTCACAGAGTATAACTGAAATTATTTTGGATAATCTTTTTTTCCAGAAAGGGCGAGTTGCAATTATTGCATTATCTGGTAAGCCAATGATCAGTGAGATTTTCTAACACAAATTCATTCTTATTTAAAAATAATTAAGGTAGTAAGAATTATTAATCCATTCATGTTATGGTCTTAATTAATGTGTTCTTCCATGAGAAAATCTGAAAGATTAGGCCGTTATTGATCCTAGTTATTTATTTTTAGGAGAATAAAATATTATTTTGATCTTTAAAATTTAGATCAAATTTTAATTTTGTGTCTAATATTTTAAATGTCTTATTTTTATTTCAAAAAATTTTAAATGGATTCAATGTTGTCTTAGCGTTAAATTTAACACAAATAGTTAATAGAGTGAGTGTTGTGTTTACATTAATGTTAATGTTAATTCATATTTCTTTTGTATGTTAGAACAATATAACAAAAACCTTCTTATAACATTTATTCTTTTCAATTTCGTTCTTGTAAATAAATCCCAAATCTTATCAATTAATCATTAATACTCTAGAATTAAAGGAAAAACTTTTATATTTGTGATTATTGGTGGATCGATTTTATTTACATACTGAAATCAAACATTATTGACTTTTATTATGCTAATTTTTCATGTCAAATTTAACGGTGAGACAATATTAAGTCCCTTTAAAATTTTTTGAAATTGAAATAAGACAATTGAAAAATTAGAAAATCAGATTAAAATTTAGTCCCAACATATATTAGGAATTAAAAAATAATTTTGTCCTAACCCTAAAAATAAAATAATTAAAAAATTGATAAAATTGTCATAACTGTGAGGAATTTCATTAGCAGACATGAGATTATTCTATATTTAAACGTATTATTATATATCTATTTTAATATCTTATTTTTATTAAGTTTTTGCAAACAATTTAATTGTTGACTTGTGTCCATGTACGTCTAAGGTCAATACTCCATATAGAGATAAGGTTGTGCAGTAGAGTAAATAAAAACATGAGGAGCATTTTGGATGTGACACGTGTTCTATATATTGAATAATTTGTCCTTTTTTAACACTATCAATATTAAATAGTAACCTTTAAATATACTACAAATTTAGCTATGAAATTAAAAAAAAAAAGAAGGTAACAGTAGACAAGTTAATTAGAACAAAATTACAAAGAATTTAATTTTTTTTTATGCACCAATAATATATTATTTACGAATTATGGTCAAAGGCACAAGTAGTAACAGATTTCAGAAGAGTATAACATAATATTTCAAACTAATTTACCTACAGTTATTATTCCAAAAGCAAAATAGATAAATGGACTGAATTAAAACGGAAAAAATAACTAGGAGTGTATAAATGATGATTGGATATCCAAATCCCCAGCTTTCTTTCTTTTTCTTCAATTGGGCTTTCTACATAAAATTTAAACAAAAAAGCGAGTTTATACAAAAATAGGAGTCAATAAAAACATCAATAGCTCTGGCGGAGCATGGATGCCCATATGAGCCCTTTATCTTCTTTTCTCCTCTAATGAATGAAGCAAATTACTTTCAAATTTTTGCAACAACTATTATATCAATAAAGGCCTTAAAAACTATAGTACAAGAACATTTCTCTCTTGTCACACGTTAAGTCTCACGTAATCGTCGCACCATTGATAAGTCCAAAACACTATTGTTTGGATAACTTTGTAGTAATAACTAATAAGTTGTAGTTATAGTAATAAAGTCATATGCAAAAATAATATAATAAATGAGGAACGGATTCTCTTGAGTGGAAAAAAAAATTGATATTGTCTAGTGTTTGATCTCAACTCTCGATAAAATTAATGGTCTTAATTATAATTATAATTATGATTATCACTTTCTCAAATTTTACAAATCCTTTTTCTTTCACTATAAGAAATAGTATAATTATCGATACAAAAAATCAACAGTTAAGTTTTTCGTCGATATTTTTCGACGACTTGTCGTCAATAAAATGAAAAAGGGATGATTAAAAATAAAATATTAAAATCGACGACAATGTCGTCTATTATTTTGACAATTTTTTAACCCTCACTACTATCGTCACATTACTGACAAAATAGGAGTCGAAAATTTTTTTCTTTAAAATCGACGGATTGGTTGTCTATTTTAATAATTAAAATATCGACAGTTTTTGTTGTCGATAAATTTAGATGATAGAAATCTTTTTCCTAAATTGAATGAACGATATAAATTTATTATATAAAATAAACGGATAGAATGTTGGTTTTCATTTTAACTAAAATCGACAAAAATAGCCATCGATTTTTATCAATAAAAAACTACTCCCACGTTTGCTTCTTGCGTCCTTGCTCGCTTCTTCTTCTCCTCCAACGCCCGAGAGTAGAGACCAGAATGGAGTCACGGTCACGAAGAGAGGCAAAGAGCAGAGCTTCCTCTTCTCCGACTCCTGAGAAAACCCGCCGTCCTCCACCTGAGAGCAGAGCTTCTTCTTCTTCTTCTTCTTCTTCTTCTTCTTCTTCTTCTTCTTCTTCTTCTTCTTCTTCTCCTCCGCCGAGCCCGCCGCCGCGCCATCCTCTCTCTCGCTCTCTCACTCTATCACATTGTGATTTGTGAATCTGCATGTAAGTTCTTTTTCTTCCATAGACTCGTCGTTGCAACGTCCTTGCTGGTCGCAGTCGCTGTGAGCCCGTCGCCATAGCACGTCGCTGTCGCAGCTTCTTGTAAGTTCCTCTCTGTCTCTCTCTGATTATTATATTTATTTTTGTAATTTTTGTATCTACTATTTTCATCATGAAATTTTGAATTTGCTATTTGTTAAAACTAATTAGCATAATCAAATAGGAAACCACAGAAGAGAGAAAAGGAGAATTTGGTTCCTAATTAATTCTTACCGTCAAAGATGGAGGTTTCAGGCGCTGTTCTAAGGAATGTCACATGTCCTTCCTTTTCTATGCACGTGAGTTCCCGTCGTGGTGGTGGTGGTGGTTGTGTTATGGTACCGGTGAGGATGAGAGAAAAGGTGGTGGTGCGTTGTTGCTGCGAGTTTAGTGATTCGGGGCATGTGCAGTATTACAGGGACGAGAAGAAGAAGGAGAAGGGAACCACTATGTTGAGCACCAAGAAGAAGCTCAAGATGCTGAAGAAACATGTCCTTTTCGATGATCTTCAAGGAACCTAACTTCGATAATTTAATTATTTTCACATCTTGTTGCTGTTTGGACTAATGATTTAGTTGCATAGGGTTGAAATCAAATTTAACAAGTTTAGAATAATGCATTTGAACATGCAATTCCATTGATTATTTGGTGAATTTAGTTACATCATGATAAATGCATGTTATTGTTGCTGGCCTTTAAAGTGATTGACAGAGTGTCAAGTTTTGTTCAATGGAAAATTTTGATAGGATTCCTATTTGATTTGACATTTGTTTTGGTGAATTTATGCTCTGGATTTACTAATTTGTTGTTTATTTTGCTTTTGTTAATGTGGAATCTAGCTTGGCATGGGAAATTTTGGAGTGTATTTGAATTTATGTTTTCTGGTTTTCTTATAGAAAATTTCATCCGTTTTCAATAACCTTGTGTAGAATCTTTATATCATGTAATGTGCTTGCTCCATATCTCATATTTTTTGATTCTTTCCTACAACTGCTTTACTTTACCCGCTATATGTCTTTAGCATGGTTCTAAGAATCATCTGGTAACATTCTCTTTCCACAGTAGTCGACTGAGAGATATGCTTCTCCCCCTGCCACCTCGGCTGAGGAGAACGCTATGTCAGTAACAACTAATTTATTTGGTTCAGATTCACTTAGCTTAACTGATTTTATCTTCAATTTCACGTTATGTTGTTATTTTTAGGCAATGATAAATAATTCTTTTTTTTTAGGTTCCTTGATATATTGCATGAAGCTCCCCTATTCGCTCATCGCAAGCCTGCAAGGGTTTTTGGCAGTGTTTTCTATTGCATGTTACTGGCAAGTTCAAATCTGTTCTTTGTTTTAATTAATCGGTTGTTGGCTGATTGATTTGGTAGGAATTGATGTTCTGGTTGAATTGAAAAAGTTGTTTGAGTTGTTATGCATATCTTGTGTTTGTTCAAATTACTGAGTGAGTTGGCTTATTGTTTCTTTACATTTTAGGCTGGTTATGCTACCTTGGCCATAGGAACTGAGTAGATTTTTTGCCCCAAGCAAGAAATGATCTCTCTGGTGCTTTGTAGTTGCGATGTTCTTCTTTTGCTGTTAACAGGTTTTTTCCTTGCATTGCACTTGTTTCATTCTCGAAATGAAGTTTTTCTGTTGGGGAAAAAATGTAGCAAAATTTGAAGTGGCCTTCAAATAGATATCTGACGACTAATGATGCTCCTGCTTTTAGTTAGTTCAATGTCAGCTACTGACATTTTTCTAGCTTTTAGGTGACAAGTTTATTGCTAATAATGTTTCTAAATAATCGATTCTCTCATGTTAGAATGTATAAAAGAACCTATGCTACACATTTCCTGTTTTGTGAACGGTTGTAGAGTAGTAGTCTAGTAAATCAAAATCCTGATACATTCCCTCCCACCAAAATTTCAAAATTCTTTTACATAAGAATAAATTTAAAAAAAGTAGCATTGTATGGCAACCAGGACAGAGGAGTGGGCAGTGGCCCTTCCTCTTTGAATAACTCTACCACCTCCGTACTAATTAACAGTAGATGTTTAATTAAAAGAAAGAATAAATAAATCTTAAATCAATGATAGTTAATTGAACCTCAAACAGACCATGTCACAGTTAATCATAGTTCTCTAGTTGGGTTTTTTGTTCTTGTTTGATATGAAACTACTAAACGTGTTTTGACTAATTACAACATATAATGCTGAAATGTGATTGGTTTACTTTACTGACTATAATCATGCAAGCTTTCTCTTTCAAGTTTCAATTAAGTATTATTTTTGTTTGGAAATAAAGAGTTGAAAAAAGGATGGGAATCCCATAGAAAAAGAAACGGCCTAAAAGAGTGGAGAGAGAGATACATTATAGTTTATATTTAACTTTATTTAAATGACTCATGTTAGATCCTGAGCAGTTTATATTTCTTCTATAAATTTGGTATGGTAGTTTTTCTTTTCTTTGCTATTGGTATTAACATGACATTTACTATTTCTATTGATCCATCTCTCTCTTCTCTCTTGTTTTCTGGTTCTGAAGTGAAATACAGTTTAATGATAAGGACACTGATATAAAAGAAAATGGCTATTGTTACTAAGAGTTCTCATGTCCTGCGACTTTTCTGTAAGAATAACATTTTGTAAGGGGTTTATTCAAATTGTCTAGATCAAACATTGAGAAGCTCAAGAACTTTGTAGGTTCAAGATAGAAAGGGAGCCGTAATCTTCACTTGTTAACTTTAGTGGATTGAGTAGCATTGAATATTTTGTATTATTAGTGGATTGCAATTTAAACGAATATAAGTCTAAGTGTAGTTATTTATCTTGTCTTGAGTCTTTATGTTAGAGGATTATTTATTATTTTGGTAAGTTTGTAAATTCATTATCTAATACTTAGTATAAATTTTATTTTTATATGTAAAAGTTTATTTGTTTTGTTATCTAACATTCTATATAAATTTTATTTTTATATTTAAAAGTTTATTTGCATTAGCTGTTTACTATTTTTCAAATAGGAAAAATAATTAAAAAAATAT